>NC_043000.1:65231620-65494120 GCF_006345805.1 Octopus sinensis | reverse complement strand
TGTTTTCTGACCAGGTAAAAATAATCAAATTTTAAACCTCTGTAACTTGTTTAAAATTTTTTTTTCTGGAAAACGTGAAGGACCTTTTTAATTTGACGGCCAGATTTTTCAATTATTTTTTTTTTTCAACTCTACATTTTGAAACTTCGGATACTGGTAGAATGTGTCACATTGAATAGGGTTTACTCTTAACATTTTTGACAAAATTCTGTATTTTAGAAGTTATTTCGTGTTAAAGTTGTCGTGTTTGTGTAATTTTAACCAATCAATGACGTGCATTGAGCTAAAGAAACAACAACTTCTGAACTTCCGAACAACAACTTCCGGGTCCACTTCCCTATCAAAACCCTTCTTTAATAACCAGAGATGTTTTTATAGCGACATAGGTTTGCTGTATCAGGGTTGATTTGAGGCTAAATAACGACAAAATTATTACTGAAACAGACCAACGGCGGAGCAGTTTACTATTTACTTGTTTCATTCATTGGACTGCGGCTGTATTGGAGCACCGCCTTGAAGGGTTTAGTCGAACAAATCGATCCCCAATAGTTATATATTTTTAAGTCTGGACCTTATTCTGTCGGAGAGTTTTTGCCGAACCATGTTACGGAAACATAACACACACACACACACACACACACACACACACGTACAAACGATGAGCTTCCATACAGTTTCCGTCAATCATAGAAGACAATTGCCTAAAGTGCCGCACAGTAGGACTGAACGTGAAACCACAGTGTTGCAATGAGAACTAGTTAACGACACAGCAGAAGAAATACTGCTATATATATTAATACACCCGCGCACGTCCATTGAATGGTGTAAGTTCGTGATAGAACTGGAGTCTAAAATAGTGTAATTCCGTTTCTGTCTATGCTTAAAACTGACATAGTTAAGACGTTAAATCAGAAATAAGTGGTATTCAAAACGCAACATATTTTATTTGCTGATATCGGGTATTAAAATGTAAACATATGGAAAATTATCGTTCGGAATACCGTTTATTTGACTGGATGACTGAAGAATCGGTACAAAATGCATACACGACATTTCTATGGACATGGAGGCAATCTCTAAGAAATATGTTTAATTGCAATTTGAAATTATCTGAGGCATCTGGGAAGCTGTGCATTAAAATGAAAAAATGCTTGACTTTAGCAATGGACGATTAATATAATCTATCGTGTGGAGTAAATAAGGGCCAACCTGAAGGGGATTTCAACTCAACGGAAGAACTATTGGAGGGCTGCCTTGTGAACCACGTTTTTTGTCAATCTTTCGGGAGCGTAGTAGAAGAGATTGGCCGAATTTCCAACTCTGGAACACCCCACATACAGCTGTCCATGTGAAAAGCATGATGTACTGAGGTCCAGCGTTTAGAATCTGGATGGTCTCTGAGCAAAGGTTCAAAGGTTCGGCACCGACTTGTAAGTGAGGGAAGCTAACAGTTTCATTGGAGCAGCATATACCGATAGATTCTATGTTGCCAATGATGATATGTGGGTGTGGTGCGTAGTCTTCATGAGGGCTGTAATAAGAGGCTTTTTGTTAGACCAGCAACAGGAAAAATCCCTCTCAAAGACATGAGAACGCATTTTACATTGAGAATCAGCCCCAAGCTTTGTGGCCCTTTGTTCAACAGTCTCTAAAGTACGGCTATTTGAAGTAGAGGCAGCATCGCGAGCACGCAGGGATTCTGCTTGTTGAGCTGTGATGCTCTGCAGTAGAACGGCATTGCAAGCACGCCGAAGCACACAAGGAACGCATTTTTTGTTTTTCTGTCAATGTGACTCTTGCTTTTCGAGGCATCCTATCGAAAATCTGTAACTGAATGCAAACCGGGAAACCGGAAAAAATGGGATATAGGATTCGGCAATACGCGATGTTGACCGATAAGAAGCAAAACTTGTGGATGAATAAGCTACCAGAAACAACCGAATAGTGTTTTTTTTTAGAATGTAACCAATGAATTTGATCTGTAATATTCGTAAAAATAAGAAGAAGAATTCGCCAAAATATCGTTCAATTATGCTTACTGATAAAAAAATTACTCGTAGTTTGAAATGTTGATACTAATATTTCTTCTTCATGAGATGGAATTAAAAAATAAATAACGGGCATGTATGTGTTAAATCAAGTGAGTCACGAAAAAGTCGAAATCTACCGCTCATTTTTTGTTTTATATAAGAAATTGTTAGCTAAAGTTTTAGATATTTGTCACCCAAATTTCCATGTTCAATTACCAATCAATTTGTCGTTTTCTTCTGTCAATTGAATTTTGGCTGTAAGAATTCACAGAGTTGATTGATCGCCAATTAGTGCCATTTATTCGTTAAAGTTAATATTTTATTTCATTTTTACTTATTCAAAATAATTGTCTTGTCTTTTGTATCAGCTTATTTATTAAACACAGAATGAAATGTTTGTATGCACGTGTTCGATTACCATTCATTCTAGTATGATATCGATTTTTACTGCAATTACATATGCTCTTTCACGAAATTTAACTGGTGCACCCATTGTGACGTCTTCAGCGCAATCAGTTGAAAAATACACTGTTATAATATTTTACACACACACACAGACCGAACGGGATTTATTTAATAGATTTTGTTCGGTGTCCTAACGGCTCTGCCCGTTCGTAACTTTAGTCACAACAGCAATCATAACAATTTGATCCAAAAGCACAAATACTAAAATTATTATATGAAATAGTAATAAGTTTCCTATCGCCACCACATACATACATTGCTACAACAAGCAACATTATTTATGAGCATCGATATGCCAACATCAGCGACAAAAACCTAACCTCGGCTATCTTTCGATAACCGTACACTGAAAATGAAACTATTTCTTCGGAAAATTCCGTATAAAAATTTTATTTCTTTAATTGCTTTTCCAACTGAATCGCTTATACTTATGTAATGTCTTTTTTCTGTATGTCTTATTGTGCATACATGTATGTATGTATGTGCAGATTTGTATGTTTTATATATGTATTCTCATACATATAGTTGCATATCTAGACATGCCCATATATATTTAAATGATAAACTTCTGGAAAATTTTACAGATTTTTACAGTTCTAGTGATGGATTGGATCTATAGTCTTCAAATTAGCTTTCTCCTTTCTGCTTTCGAGAAGCCTAATTTCTCAAGATTGGTATTTAGGCAGTGTGTTACATATCCCAGGGTCCCAGCAATTACAGATATAAACCTGAACTTGTAATCTGGATAGAGTAACTGCAGATTTCTCAATAGTTCAGTATAGGTGTTCTCTTTTTCACTGATCTTCAGCTTTATATTAACATCCGCTGGGCAGCTAATTTCCACAACTGTGCACAGTTTCTCTTCTCTATCCCAAATCAACATATCTGGTCTGTTGGGCTTACATTTTATTGACGTCTTCACTGGGAAGTATTCCTTTTTATTGAGTGTTCTCCTTTCTGGTTTTGAGAAGCCTAATTTCTCAAGATTGGTATTTATGTAGTGTATTACATATCCCAGTGCCCCAACAATTACAGGTATAAACCTGAACTTATGATCTGGTTAGGGTAACTGCAGATTTCTCAATAGTTCAGTATTGGTGTTCTCTTTTTCATTGATCTTCAGCTTTATATTAACATCCGCTGTGCAGCTAATTTCCACAACTGTGCACAGTTTCTCTTCTTTATCCCAATACCTTTTTATTATGAGTGGCTATGGCTTCTACCATATTGTGAGTTCTTATTTCTTTGTCCTCGAGGTTATTCTTCCCGCGGATTTTCTAATGGAGTGTCATCCATTCATCTGATGATACGTTGCGGTAGAGTCGCGCGACTTCTTTGGGCATACATTCTAGGTTGTCAGTCAAAGAGTGTTGCTCAAGAAGCTACCTTCCAAGTCTTATGATGTTATCAGCCTTAAGTATGCAAAGTTGATCAAGGGAGCACTTCAACACTTGCTCGTTAAAAGATGTTGCCGAAGGGATAGGATATAACATCCAAAGGCATTTTGGATCGATGTTAAGTCTCTGCCAGTTTGTTTTCGTTTTAGGTAAAGGCGATCTACGTCACTGTTTATGTGGAAATTATGTGTGCTTGTTACTAATCTGGTTTATAGTTTTCCTCCTTTTCACAACCACATGACAACATTTATCCTGATCAAACTCCAGCCCTACATCCTTTGAGAATGTTGTAACTAGGCCAAGGCTCTTTTTCATCTCATGCTTAAAGTTTTTCATCTTTGCATAAAGTTCTAAATCATCCAAAAAGAAATAGTGTGTAATTTTGGTATTTCTGTTTCCTTGTGAACCAGTGAAATATTCTTCAGACTTCCTTAACATGAATTATAAAGGATTTACAGAAAGTATGGATCGATGGGGTAAGTGTATATGTAATTATTAAATTATATAAGATTATTATTTTCAATACAAAGGGAATTATGATTCTAAAAGAAAATTTTTTCAATAAAAATTTTAATTTTGTAAAAATAAAAAGTATAATTCTGGTAATGGCAGAATTATTCCCCTTGTGCAGTTGTCCCGTCAGAACTGGAGCCAGTAGGTCTGGGCCGCTGAGATGGCAAGCGCCCCGACGAAATAACCCTTTTCCCATGCGCGGGAGGAAGATCTTTAATCTGGAACCCAACATTCTCTGGCTCCAACTTTGCTGCATCAACCACAAACCCGAGTATCGCTATTCATAACGCCGAGAGGAAGATAAACAAATACAGGAGCCTGGCCGGTCGCTATCAGTTTGTGCCGATCACCGTCGAGACATCAGGTGTTCTTGGACCCTACACTTCTGATTTCCTCCACAAAATCGAGATAATTGCAGCCCGTCTGAGAAATGAGCCCCACGAGGTAGGGTGTCAGTTGCAGTGAGTGTTGCTGGCCATTCTCAGCATCAACGCCGTTGCAATCATGTCCACGAGGCGCGACTAAAAATGCCATTTGTTCTGGGGTGTGCTACCCGTTACCCGCTCTTCCCATCTTCTGCTCCTTAATCCCCACCCCTACACACTTTTTCTTATTCTTTGTTGGGGTAGTTTTTTTTTATTCCTCAATAACTTGATGTTTTATTCTTTTAATTTTTTTCTTTCTTTTCTTCCTGTAAAGATACGTTGTTAATAAAATGTCTTTAAAAAAAACTGGAGATTTGTTCACAGTTTGTCAAATAACATTTATTCTATAGGCGTAGGAGTGGCTGTGTGGTAGGTAGCTTGCTTACCAACCACATGGTTCCGGGTTCAGTCCCACTGCGTGGCACTTTGGGCAAGTGTCTTCTACTATAGCCTTGGGCTGACCAAAGCCTTGTGAGTGGATTTGGTAGACAAAAACTGAAAGAAGCCCGTCGTATATATATATATATATATATATATATATATATATATATATATATATATATGTGTGTGTTTGTCCCCCCATCCACTATCGCTTGACAATCGATGTTTACGCCCCTATAACTTACCGGTTCGGCAAAAGTGATTCATAGAATAAGTACTAGGCTTACAAAGAATAAGTCCTGGGATCGATTTGCTCGACTAAAGGCGGTGCTCCAGCATGGCCACAGTCAAGTGACTGAAACAAGTAAAAGAGTATCGGCTTCACCATAGAAGGAAAAGCTTTTTGTTGATATTATTCATCCTTTAATAGTCATGTTTATTTATGTTTTATATGCGTTTGATTCTGTTTACAAAATCAGAGCAGAAATCTTTTGAAATGTTTTATATATCTTGTTTTTTGCTCGAGTTTCACTATAGTTCATAACAAGCAATGACTTTTCTAGTTTTTATAAAATTTTCTAAATTATGTTTGCAAGATTAGGGAGATTTCGATTCTGCAAACTAAAACAATGATATAATAAAACCTACAAATTCTATTTTTGTTTCTAAGTGTGCGTGCGTGCGTACTTTCGCGCCTGCACATACGTATTCTGAAATTCTGCCGTCGGAATTATTTTTTACTGAAGTGTTGGTTCACATATTTAAAATCTAGTCTCCCTATTACTTCCCTGTTTTACCGGGATAATCAAGGACAAATTTATATGGAGTGACTTGGCATTAAGGAGTGAAACGTACAATTTCTTGTAATTCAGACCGCCTCGTGGTTCCAGCAGACAAAATGGAAAAGACATTGCTCCAAAGGATGGCGAGAGAGATGCACTGGAATAACCATTCTGATTCACATTACTCACACTTGCGGATAGCCATCGCCGCTCCGATAGTGGTGAGCAGGGATATGGACCGGGGACCGAGAATGCCGAAGAGAAAAAGAGCTTGCAAAATCTCTGAGTAGCTCCTACAGTTATTGCGTGGTGCAAAGCATCCTCGATGTTTATTTCATCAGTGAATTAAGATATTTTAACTAGTTAAAATTACACGTGTAATGAGAAGACAGTCATTGGCTTAATGAGTGCATTAAGTTTAGAAAGGAAAGGGAGGCAACCCCGAAATTTTAATTAAACTCGATTGTGAGCAATGCACTGGAATGTCTGATCTTAACATCAGCGGCACAATGAAAATAGTCTCCCCCAGTACTGCATGACCAAAGACGACATAGATATAGGATTTATATATGAGGTTCCTTTGTGGAGGGGCATCATAGTTAACATTTTTGGTCGCGCGTTAAGTTATATTAATATCGACTTCACCATTTGGTTTTCAAGTAGAGCGTCACTCCGTATACCCACCTCACCCACCGTCGGTCCTTACTGTACGTTTAGTTGGATATTTCATAGTTATGCACATTTGTATTTCATTTTCTTTCAGAGTAATGAACTAAAGCAAACGATTTATTCTAGTCAATAAAAATAAACAGCTTTAAATGTGTTTAGCCAAACGAATTCATTATCAATATTGATTTTTTGTTTGTTTGTTTTTGGAGGTGGGTATTGTGCATTTAATTTGTGGGGAGACTTTTTCGAAATCATTATGAATATTGATAAATTGGTGAATAAAGAAACCTCATAGTGGATGATTCTGCCTCTCATTTCGTCAAACACGATAAATTAATCAGACGTCTTAACATAAAACTAGCCCTAGCCAAAATAAATATCCCCTTAATTCTGGAGCCAGCTGAATTGTCCATCGACAATAGGAAGAAATCTGATAGGCTTTTCTTTACTCATGGGCTAGAAGTAGATGCCTTATACGAAATGTTAATTGGTTCTTTTGCTCCAGCAAATACAGAAGGGGATTGTTGCGCCCATAGCCGAACGGGGAAATATTTTGAAATATAGTAATTTGCTGGGGAATCTTTTTTTGCAACCTGTGACTTTCGAAGTGCTGCTGACAACCAAATTTTTGTCATCGTTAGTACCTCAATGATGTTACTGACGTTATTTAGCTGCTTTTCCCAGGGTTTTAGCTTCAAGATTACCTGCAGAATGCTGTATGTTGAATTACCTATATAATGTTTAAAAGGACATAACAGAATTACTTCCTACTGTGCTTAATGTAAACTGTTATTAGAAATGTTAATAAAACTTGGTTAAATTTTTAGTATAAACACGAATGCAATACATTTCATAGAAAAACAAGTGAACCGGTTCTTGTTTACAAAACCAACAAGCGGGATTCTGGTTTAAACACCCCATACAACCCTCGTAACATTTCTTTTATTTTTTTTGAATTTTCAGAAAATTATTGCGAATTCCTGTTCCACACACGGGGATTCATCGATTAGGCAAAAAAAAAAATGTGTGATTTAAGGAGGATTTAGCAGTTAGATTTAGCACATCTCACGACCACCTGATACCTTCCTCGTCTCTTTGTCACTGGCATTTTTGGTGTTTTTCAGTTTTTTTTCTTCACATAAACACATTTAATGGAATGATAATGCTACCAAGGGTGGTACAGTGCTGGGATTTAAGGAAAAAATTTATACTGTCCATATTTTAAACTCTGATTAAAATTTTTCTTTTAATAAAACTTTTAGGATTTATGGGGTGAGGGAGGGTTAAAACAATTTATATATATCATAATAGTGAGAATTCCCGTATAAAAAAACACAAATTCACAAAATTTTCTGAAAATTACAAGCCATAAAAAAATTATGAAATGAAAGTCTAAATCACACATTTTTTATGCACAAACGTGTGAATTCCCGTGTGTAGAATACGAATTCGCAAAAAAATTCTGAAAATTCAAAAAAAAAATTTGAATGTTATGAAGGGCTATGTCGAGTGCCTAAACTAGAATTCTGTCAACCTACAAATTATATTTCATTTTAGATATTAATAAAAAAAATAATACAGGTAGTAATTAATTTTGGTAAGATGATTAGGATAAAACAAGTATATTTCTTTAGAGTAAATATAACCAACACAAATAACTAAACAAACCGTTCAGATGACAGAAGAGCGTACATGAAAAAACCAAACCTAAAGAGCACCCGGAAGTGTCCGGTCACGTACATTAAGCAAGCATGGCTGTCTTTTTAAGGACGATGTTGTTTATTGGTACTCGGTCGAGACCTCAGGCTTGTTTGTGCAAAGGAAAACATTCCTTTGGAGTCCACAGACCTATGGTTAATAAGATTTCCCCCGAGGAAGAAAAAAAGAAAATATTAACGAAGAAAGGTTTCCTTCAACCGAAAATTAACAAAGTGAAAGGCTCAAAATTCAACACAAGAAAAGACAAAATAGTTGGAACACAAGAAAATACTTTGGTGTTTCATAGCGAAAAACTTTCATCAGAAGATCCAAGATTCGGGTTAGCTTACTTTCTTCCCTCCCTTCTTCTCTTCTTTTCTTCAGAAACACTGTATTTGTATTAAGCGAAGTTATTTCAGAAGAATGCTATGCGAAGTTCAAAGATGGTCAATCCAGAGTTCGAGCAGTCCCTTGAACAAAAAAAGTGTTTTAATCGTGACCATTCCGTCACTTCGTTTTATTTAGATATTGTTTATTTAATCATCTTCTTTAAGAAGTTGGATGTATGATTTAAAGGACCTTCGGCTGTTATTTCTATTTATGGACGGCAGCTGAATAGCTCCATCGTTAAATCGTCCTTTAGTTTGTAAGAAATATCAGGCCGTAGTTGCTTCATTAGTCGTCATGTAGTTCATAAAATAGATGTAAGATGCTTATATTATTATCTACCTAGTTACGTTGCTTTTCGATTGTAGAAATAAAGGTGAAATTAACAAATCGAAAGTAAGTTGGAACTGGTGAAGGATCAAAGGGGATGTACTAGCCCGATGATAATTCAGATATTTATATAAAATATTCGAACAAACTAATATAACTGTAAAATATAATATTTTCATTTAGCTATTCTGAAAGAATTCGTGACTCTGTTACTAATTATTTAGTACGTTAATTTCATCTTGAATGCCTGCTTCTACGATCTGTACGGCTTCCATTCAGCCAAATCTCGCGGGCTCCACTTTTGTTATTCAATCTCAATCGTTCCTGGTCCGTGAAAAACTTGGTGTAAACACTCGTTGCATTTGTTATTAGCAAAGTGTTTAATTGTTTCTGGCACGAAAGCTACGCCTTTTTTTTTTTAGCCTCTCAGATTAGAAGTTTTGTGCCAGGTCGTACCATCTCAGTGTGTGCAGACGAACCTCTTGTCCACATTCCATCAAATTATCATTGTTTCAACGTTCGGTTATGACTCTCTAACTTTCATTTTCTCTTTTAGATTACCAACCTACCTCCTACAGATGCTCATTTCAAGAGCATCTTACGTGGTCGTACAAGTTAGAAATAACCAAATTTTACCCAAATTTCCCTCAAATCACAACCTAAAAATTACTTTGGCTTATGTGATCCTGTGTTCTCTGCACATAGGATAAGACGATGGGATGGCCATGCTTGGGATGCGTTTATCGTAGATCTATTCAAAATTCACTCAGTACTAAACAGTTCAACAAAGCCCATTCATATAAAGGATAACACTGATCCCACCCTCTGCAAACAAGTGTCATCCACATAATCTATACACACTGAGTCAAACCAACACTGCTTCCATGAACAGATACCCAAAACATTCTTATATGGGGACATAACTTTTTTCCAACAGAAGAAAAACAACCTTCACTCTCTTTAGTCTTAGACAACAACTAAAACGCTCAACGTTTGTGCAAACGCTAGGCCTCACAATCTCTGATGACCTCATCTGGCAATGTCACTTCCATAGCATAGTTAAAGCTGCGTCCTGGAGACTAACTTTCTTCAGGACTAGAAAAAGTTTTAGCTCAGACCCATATAAAGACCATCATGCTCTAGCCCCTATCACAGACTCCCTGTCTTCTTATTCTATCTTTTCTACAACTATTATTACAGCCTGCTACCTAGTTGCATACTCCCCAAACCCTAGCCCACCAATCTCTCTTCCTCTCTTCACTTAACCTGTGTCCTCAATACCAACCATATTTCCAATCGTTCCACCTCAAGAATGAAGTACCTGAAAATTCCATCTTGTCCATTTTATTACTGTTTAGTCTCAGACTAGATCTGATTGATTAAGCTTTTACTCAAAAGCTTTTTTCATTCATTTCTTTTTTTTTTCCTTTCACACATGTCTTATCCTATGTTCCTATTTTAAGTCAGTAGGGGCGAGTTTTGGTTGTTGTTTTTAGTAGGTCCAGTGACCACATAGAGGCACTCTAGTTGGTTCATTCCCATCCAGATTTCTCTTGAATAGCTGTAAACTGGCAGCTATTCAAGTAAGTAATGGCCACAGTTGCTTCCCCTAAACAGAAACATTTATAGATGGGGGTTTTATATAACTATTTTGTTAATTCCCTTAGATTTACCGACAACTCTTGCAACTATAAAATGAAGTATCCTCAAAGATTTTTTAGTTAAGTTGCTTCCTCGTCTGTTTCAATACTGTGAGTTAATAACGAGTTGTTAATTACGAAGTAGTCTTAATTAGTAGGCCTAAGAGTATAACTTTCCATCTGTGACAATTCCCTAACTTTTCTTTCAGTTAATATCCATTTTATTCTTTCCGGTTTTTTTAAGCAGTAGGGTGTGATTTAGAGACTTAGCTATTTCGAGAAGGTCGAGCGACTCTGCAAAATATCCTATGTTAATTCAAACACCTCCTCATTGTGTAACCTTATTTGCAGTTAGGTGGACTGAACCCCCTTAAAATTAGAGTGTCCTAGTTATGGATAATAGTTAAACTTAGAACAAGATACACCCCACTGATTGTTCAGTTAGTAGTCGCGGACATGACTCAGCCATTTGAGGCTGTCTGGTCTCAATCACAGGAATGTAACCATGCTAGAGCACAAACTTCGAGCATTTTAGTGGATTATTTTGGCTCCAGTACTTTGTCTTGCATTTATTTTATCACTCTCTCTCTCGAAAAGCTCAGTTGGCCTTTTTGTTTACGTTTATTCAAGGAGTTACCTCCCTTTAGGTAGTAAACGTCACTAAGTATTAACCCACTAAAGTGCTGGGATGGACTGCTGAACACATTTTATGAAAATGAGACTACCATGCACGCATAAAAAACAAAAAATAGTTCAAATGTCTTAGTATATAATGGTGGCAAGTTTTACATCATCTGAAAAGTCATTAGTTGAACTATTAGTCCTCTTGCATTCTTGGGAGTATTGAAGCTTTTGGGCGACATTAAACCCCAACAAACACCCATAAATTAAATGCATCTATCGTGGCCTGTTGACCTTTACCTGACGCCCACGATCATGTCCCGTTGCGCTTTATGTGTTAACTCCAGTAAACACAGACACACACACTCATATACAGGCTTCTGCGCCATTTCCCCAATCAAATTTCTCTCATAGCATATTGTGTATTGGAGAATATAATGAAAGTATACCTAGGAATCAGAATTAAAATTGACCAAATTCTTAAATATTGATAACTTTTTGTTGTTTAGCCCAAAGTCAGCCTTAAGAAGACTTATGAGTAAAGCATTGCAGCTGTGACATTCCTCTACTTTCAGATAACATTATCTAGTGTATCTATTCTTTTTTAAAGTCAGTAGGGTATGATTGAAAGGACGCTTAGCTGTTTTTTTTCTTTTAATAAGTTGAGCAATTCTGCAGAATTGTTAATTCATTCAGTTTGTTTTAGTATTTCAAGATACATGATATGTTGTTTATAATATTAATATTCTTTAAAGCTGGCTGAATCGTTAGCATGTTGGACAAAATGTTTAGCAACATTTCATCTGTCTTTAGATTCTGAGTTCAAATTCAGCTGAGATCAACTTTGCCTTTCATCCTTTCAGGGTTGATAAAATAAGAACCAGTTGACCATTGGAGTCAATCTAATCAACTTAACCCCTCCCCTGAAATTGCTGGCCTTGTGCCAAAATTTGAAATCAATATCAATATTCTTTATTAGATTCCATGTTCTTTTATCTGTGTTATCTAATTCTTTCAGATCCCAGATTAATATTGCCAAATCGAGAAAGACTCGTTATAAAACTGGAAAGATTTTCCTGGAAGGTAAAAGACTGATTATGGATGCATTGGAAAGTGGTGCTGAGTGTTCTGTCATGTATGTAACAAGTGAAGTAGAGCCATTCAGTCTACCAGCTCATCTTGTTGGCAAATTTCCTATCTATAAAGTTCAATATAAACATTTGAAATTATGGTCAGATGTTGTTACACCATCTGGGATTGCAGGTAAGAAGTTCTTTTTTATTTCTACAAGTAATTTTTGTTCTTTCATATGCTGTACTGGACCTCTTATTCAGAAATACTCTACAATACCACAATTTACTGTACTATGTATTGAGTGAACATATCCATTTTTGTTTGTTTTGTTTTTTTATTAAGTCAATTAATTTGCATATGATGTGTTAAAAATAGTTTTGTTTTTTACTTTTTTAAGTCGACTGATATAGATTAAACATTCTCTGCTTCAGAAGTGTATTAATTTGTACCTGTATCAGTGAAATTATATCCTGTTTTTTCACTTTTTCTCTTTAATTTTCATCTTATAAACATTATACTGTATACATGGTGCAGTATGATATATTTTAATTGGATTAATAAATATCAAACAGGCCCTGCTTTAGATTGATGCTTTCTCTGCCCCTCTCTTATTTCTTGTCAGCAACTGTTAGCTTTTTTCTTTCTGCCATTAGAGGCATTGCACTTATAATACTTTGCATTCAGCAAGCAGTTACTGAATTCTTTTCCTCATTTTTAGGATTCAAATGTTCTTTAACTGTTGTTTGTTCACCAACTTTGTTTTATATTTCACTTATAGGAAAAGGTAGTAACATCACATAAGTTACTAAATCTTCCAGTTTTAATGGACAAAATCAAATAAGCTTGCAAACAAGCTGATGAACTATTTATTTCTTCATCTCTTTATGCCAGTATTTAAGGATTTTGGTCCAAACTTGACACTACCCACCTTTACTAAATGAAAGAACACCTCTATTATTCTACTCTAAGACAACTCTCATCCCATACACTAATGCATCTCTGCTATTCAGGCAATACTTTATATTTCAACTTCTTTCCTAAGAGTGTTTGTATTGACTCTAATCTCCCACACACTCAACTCTCTCACCTGGATATCACTTACAAAAACTACTAGTTACTCTTGCTCAAAATTTCACTTCCCTGTTCCTTTCTCTAACTTTTTCACCTACTAGCAGTTGTTTGTCAAACTCTCCTGCATTAAAAACATCAGTCTCAACTAATCCTCTCTCAAGCTGTCGTTTTCAATTACTTCAATACTCACATTACACTGTTGTAACTTTTTTTTTTGGTCAGTGTTGTTTCCTACTTGCTTCTACCTGTAAATCAAAGGAAATTACTACTAATCCCTTCAATCTTTGCTTTTGTCTTCTGGACATCAATGTTTTGAAACTGACCTATTTTCCATTACATCTCAGATAAATTCAGCGCTGAGTTGTTGCAGCAGAAATATCATAGCAAATATTCTGCTCGATACCACAGATTTGCTTGTCAACTGCTTGACCTTAATCACTTGATCATGTCCCAGGGTGGCTGACAATATGTGCATCTCTGATCATGAACAGGATTAGTGGGGGAGCATCATAGCCATATGTTGAGAAGGATTCTCATAGGGTTTGAATAAATGTAACAAAAGCAAAGTTTGAAGAAAATATTAGCCATTTTCCATAGTTTCAAGGGGTAAGAAAATAGGAAATAACAGATGCTGCTCAAGGACAAAAATTATGTTACACAGTTTTATTCTTCCCTTGCTTCCTGTTACCATGTTATGGTTCTGACAGTTTGAGGCAAGGAAATCAGTCTTAAATATTTCCTCTTTATTAAGCATGTTAATGTTACAGTCTGACTATATTAGTGGCATTATTCCCTTTATTGCAATGGATTTTATGTATTTTAAATTGCATATGATGAAATTCCAATGTAATCACCATTTTCATTCTTTGTAACCCTGTTGGAGCTACAATGACTACTTTTCAGGAATAAATTATTCTTTCCATTTATCCTGAATTATCCTTTAATCTTTTAATCTTTATTAGTTTTCCAATAGCAAACATATCGATGATCACTGCATATATGGGTGCTGGTATGGTCTTGCATTGTAAGTAAAAATCAGTCAAAGCAAATTCTCTGGAGGCTTGTCATATCTATATCTATATATATATAATAGATCAGGATTCAAGTGAATCTAGCACTTAAATGGTAAGGCATTGGGTCAGGTCAAAAAGTGAAATGTATACACAACAAAAATAGAGGAATTTATATGTGAGTACTGAAGTACAGATGGATATTCAGGTTATGTATATGATTAACTGTACCCAAAGGCGGTGCTCCAGCATGGCCGCAGTCAAATGACTGAAACAAGTAAAAGAGTAAATGAGTATATCAATAGCCCTGAGGCTAATCAACAAACGTACATTGTACTAAGTATAGTCCATTATATACTTCAGATCTACATAAGGAGCAAGTTCTGTGAGAGGTGAATAGTAAATGAATAAATAACAACAGTTGGATAATATGTCTCCATTAATCAATGAAAAATTTGTTGGAAATAGTGGTAATGAATTGACACACTATCCATCTGTTCTTATACACACACACATACACATGAGTGTGTGTGAGCAAGGAAAGTGACAATTTGGAGTGTCAAACTAAAATGCATTGGGGTATTCTACCTGAGTTTCACAGACACTCCCTCATTAATCTTGTTTTTGGAAATGCAGTAGACTAGCGAAAGACCTATTGAAAATGACAATGTCAGTGTTGTTCACAAAGTACAAAGAAATTTACAAAATTATAAGGACCATGCTTTTTTTTTTCTCTCTCTTTTTTTTTTTGTACTAAATCTGAAAGTATTTGAGCAAATTTTTACCTTATAAACTTCTTTCAGCTATTTTCAAAATGCCAAGTACTGGAGAATCCCTTGTCACTCAGACTAAGACAATTCCTTTAACTATTATTCTTGATAATATCCGAGACTCTGGTAACATGGGTACTTTGATACGATCTGCTGCTGCTGTTGGTTGTTCAAAAGTTCTTGCATCTGTAGGTAAGTAATTTTTTATCTAGCATATAATAATTTAAAGGAAGTCTATTTAACATGGTCCCGAACAGAGAGAGACCAGCTATCTGACTTGACAGAAGCATGATAGACAAAGCAATTAAGGTAGCTGCTAAACTAAGAATTGGCTGGGTAAAGTTCAGAGAACTATTACCTTTATTGATTACTAAGGGCCTCTCCCTCAGAGTGAAAGGCAAACTGTGATGCCTGTGTACAGACAGCTATGCTACATGACAACAAAACATGGGCTGACTGCAGAGGACATGTGAAGGCTTGGAAAAAAATGATGCCAGCACGCTGTGCTGGATGTGCAATGGCACTCTGCATGTACAACAATGTTTTGAGAGAAAAATTGGGTATAAGAGATATCAGATGTAGTGTGCCAGAGAGAAGACTGCACTGGTTTGGTCATGTGATGTGTATGGACGAGGATAGCTGTGTAAAGAAGTGCCAATCTCAAAATATGAAGGGGATCTGTGGAAGAGATGAAGTGGTGAGAAATGATCTTCAAATATTGAGCCTAACAGAGATGACAAAGGACTGAGACTACTGGTGATATGCTGTGCTTGAGATGACCTGCCCAGCAAAGTAAAATCCATGCCCATGATACCCGCTCTCTCCTGCAATCCACCCATGCTCACCACTGTGGTTTCACTTATCATCGCCATTTTCCCTTATGTGTCCACTTACCTATCTACACATAATATGCAACTGTTAAATCCTTTTCCTTCTTCACCACTTCTAGCTACCATTCTCCTTTTGAAATCTTGTGAACTCACCCGCCTACCCATCTTCTCTCTCTAGTCCACCCCACTATATACATCACTCTCTAACTTGGGTGTATGGGCCACTACCCGCTTTCTATCACATTTTCATTATCTTTCTCTCCTCATTCTCTTCTCCATCTGAGGAAGCCATGTCTTTCTTCTAATGCAAGACACCTTTCTATCCCTCAATACTACTCCCACCTCACTTGAAGAGGTCTTGTCTTGCAAATTACCTGGTGACTTCACTGCTGCTGGTGCCACATAAAAAGCACCCAGTACAGTTGGTATCAGGAAGGGTACAGCCAGCCACAGAAACTATGCCATAGCAGACAGCAGAGCTTGGTGCAGTCTCCTGACTTACCTGTTCCTGTCTAAACATCCTAACCCTGCATGGAAAACAGACATCTTGTAATAATGATGATGATCTTTCCTTTATATACATAGTATACAATGAGAAAATCAATATGTATTCTAGCATTAATTAAACATGATTTGCTACTGAAATATTACCATTATATTACCATTATTATTTATAGCCACAAGTATTACCATTTATATTACCATTTATAGCCACAAGTATGGCTGTGTGGTTAAGAAACTTGCTTTGTAGTTATATGATTTAGGGTTCAATCCCACTGTACAGCACCTTGGGCAGATGTCTTCTACTATAGCTCTGTACTGACCAATGTTCTTTAAGTGAATTTGGTGAGCAGAAACTTGCCGTGTGTGTGTGTTTGTATATTTTCATTTGTTCCCACCATTGCTTGACAACTCATGTTGGTTTGTCTTTGTCTCTATAATTTAGTGTATCAGCAAAAGAGACCAATAGAATAAATACTAGATTTGAAAAATAAGTACTGGAGATGATTTGTTCAACTAAGCCCTTCAAGGTGGTGCTCTGTCTAGCATGACTGCAGTCCAATGACTGAAACAAGTAAACAACAAAAGATATTCTGTTCTATCTGATGAACTGTATTTGCTGCTCAAGATGTTATAAATCTCTTCTCCCCTGATGTTGACCACCACTAATCTGAATGAACTAATGTGTTTAACTGTAGGAGTTTATGGTTTATGTATAAAGAATATTACCAGCCAGTGGTCTGAATCTTTTGATGGTTTTGACCAAAGCAGTGTTATTGTATTTGACATGAGCAGAGCAAAGTTTTTTTTTACTGTGTCATGAGAACCTCCTGGCTAAGATACTGTTATCTTTTATTTTTTACTTGTATCAGTTATTAGTCTATGGCCATGCTGGGGCACTGCCTTGGAGAATTGTTTAGCTGAATAAATCGACCCCAGTAGTTTTTTCTTTTTTCTTTTTTGTTAAGCTTGGTACTTATGGGCTTCTTTCAGTTTCTGTCTACTAAATCCACTCACAAGGCTTTGGTCAGCCCAGGACTATAGTAGAAGACACTTGCTAAAGGTGCCATGTGATTGGGAAGCAAGTTTCTTACCACACAGCCACAATGCGAATGGACTTCAACTGTCTCTCATCTCTTAGACTGGAAGCCTCTCATCAAACCACTTCATCTTAACAAAGTTCTCTGTCCGAACTGCAGTCTATCAGTTTTACTGTGCACCAGTGTTTGGTTATGTCTGTACACTTTGGATATGTTTCACTATTATTTGTCCTCAACAATGCCAGCTTTAACCATACTTCAGCAAATGTGCAGTAATCTAAACTTTAGTGAGGAAATCTAGTTAAACAGAAACATATCTGAAGTTCATCATCATCATCGTTTAACGTCTGCTTTCCATGCTAGCATTGGTTGGACGATTTAACTGAGGACTGGCGAACCAGATGGCTGCACCAGGCTCCAATCTTGATCTGGCAGAGTTTCTACAGCTGGATGCCCTTCCTAACGCCAACCAGCCTGAGAGTGTAGTGGGTGCTTTTACATGCCACCGGCACGAGGGCCAGTCAGGTGGTACTGGCAATGGCCATGAAAAAATTGTTTTTTTTTTTACGTGTCACCTGCACACCAGCACAAGTGCCAGTAAGGCAACGCTGGTAACGATCGTGCTCTTAGTGCTCCACTTGCACGGATGTCAGTCATCGAATTTGATTTCAATTTCACTTGCCTCAACAGGTCTTCGCAAGCAGTGTCCAATGAAGGGAAGGTACGCATAAGTGGGCTGGTTACACTCCTGGCATAGGCCACAAAGTTATGGTCTCACTTGGCTTGCCGGGTCTTCTCAAGCACCGTTCGTTATATGCCAGAATAATTAAAATAATATTAGTCATTGACTAATATTGTCTTTTCTTTTCCACATAATTAGCTCTGTTATGTTCATTATATTAACATAGTAATATTAACTTAACTATTGGGCAAGAAGCTGGCAGAACTGTTAGCATGTCAGGCAAAATGTTTAGTGACATTTTATCGTATAAACTTCTTTCAGCTATTTTTAAAATGCCAAATTCTTCCAAGGTTAACTTTGCCTTTCATCCTTTTGTGGTCAATAGAAATAAGTATGAGTTGAGCACTGGGATCAGTGTAATCGATTTTGTGCCAAAATTTGAAAACAGTATTTTCTTAAATTGGATATTATAGAAGCAAATAAAATAAAAGTTCTTTTTAGATTAAAATTCCATAGACCCTCTCTTATTGATACTGACTGATAAAATATATGAATAAATTAATTATGTGCATTATTTATAAACTTGAACATTATATTATTTACTAATTAAATATGCTTTCATCTTTTAGGTTGTGTGGATATCTGGGAGCCTAAAGTACTACGATCTGCCTGTGGATCACATTTCCGAGTTCCAATCATTAACAATATATCTTGGGGAAGCATGTCAAACTACCTGGGAAAAGAGCCTCAAGTACTATTGGCATCAACGTTGAGTAGTGAAACACCGCAATTGCATCCTGTTTACAGTTTTGAAGATATTGATCAATTAATCAAACAATCAGAAAGTGATGAGTCAATAGATGATGACTCAGTGGCCAATGAGTCAGACAGTGACAAGACTCAAGAAAACAAAATAGACTTGTCTGTTGAGGAGGAAATGTACCACAAAGTGCCACTATCTCACAATGTGTATCACCGGGTTTCTTACACAGGAAAAGAGATTGTTCTTGTAGTTGGAAATGAAGCTCATGGACTAAGTGCTGATGCTAAAAAGTTTGCTTTCAAACATTATGGCCAGTATGTATCTATTCCATTGGCTAATGGAGTTGATAGCCTAAATAATGTCGTGGCTGCTTCTATTTTTATGTTTGAAATTCAGAAACAAATGAACAGTTCTCGCCAAGTATAACATCAACTTTGATTTCAGTAGATTAGAAAGTGCAGTATGTAAAATAGGTTTTATATGGATTGATGAAATTTCTGTGAAAATATATTTAAATATACCCAAAGCTTAATTTCACTTTTGTACTTGTTGAGCTGTACTTACTGTTTACCATTACTTTTGACAGGTGCAGTGTGGCCAAATGTTTAAGAAGTTTGCCTTACAATCATGAGGTTCTAAGTGTGATATTACTATGTAGAATTTATTTTATATGTTACTTGTGTCAGTCATTAGACTGTGGCCATGCTGGGGCACCATCTTGAGTTTTTAGTCGAATGAATCAATTCCAGTACTTTTCTTATTAAACCTGGTACTTATTCTATCAGACTCTTTTGTTTGAAAGAACACTGATTGTCAAGTGATGATGGGGGACAAAAACAGACACAAAGACACATGCACACACACACAACAGGTTTTTTTTCAATTGCCATCTGCCAAATCTACTCACAAAGCTTTAGTCAGGCCAAGGCTACAGTAGAAGACACTTTCCGAAAGTGCCACACTGTGTGACTGAACCCAGAACCATGTGGTTGCAGAGTGAGCTTCATATCACCCTCAGGCCAACCTTTACTTTGTGTATGAAATTGGTTAGACAAAAACTATACTGAAGCTCATTAGATGAAAAGTACATGTAATTCAGAAAGTACAGCCTTGACATACACTGTGCCATACATGTGTGTGGCATACCCAGCCATTAGTATATACTGGTTGAACAACTGATTCCTCATTGTTGAACAACGAAGATCTACTAACATTGTTTTTGAGCATTTATTTCAATGAACTCAGTTGAATTTTTTGATTTTTAATATATTATTTCCCAATAGAAAATACAAGCCCATAAAATAGATAGAATTAAAGGGGAATCTATTTAACTTTTTTCTATAGTAGCCATTCATCAAATATAAAAGTAGACAGGGCTCATCTCAAGATACTGAAATTTGAAGAGGAGTTAATGTGTTGGAGAAACTACACAATTCTAGGGCTGCTGCTATCAACGTTGGCACTATGAAAGGTAGGTCTGGCGAGATTATTGAAATGCTGGAGCATTGGTAGTAAGATGGAAGGGAACCTCAGCTAGGTTTCTCGCGGGTAAGAAACAGGTTCAAATTCTCCTGGGTATGCAAAAGTGATAGAGTGGGTGATGTAAGCATATTTTTAACAGAAAAGTGGGTAGATGAGATAATTGAGGTAGTTAGAATGTGCAATAGGGTTATTAAGCTGAAACTTATTATAGATAAATTAACAGTTACGTTTATCTCTGCCTATGCTCCACAGTCTGAGCTGGCTGATGACAAGAAGGACCAACTTTATGAGGTCCTTCTGCAGACTACCTCAACGTTAAATGATAGAAACTTGGTTATTGTGGCTGGTGACTTTAATGGAGATGTTGGGCAGCATTCCCATGCATGGTAGTTATGGCTTTGGCTCTAGGAATGAGGTGGGAACAAGGCTACTGGAGTTCTGTGATGCAAATGGTCTTGTGATCTGCAACCCTAACTTCAGAAAACCAACCAGCCACCTAATCACTTATCAGTCTGGTGGGTACATAAGCCAGATCAATTACCTCATCACCAGGCAATGAGATAGGCAGATGTGAAGAGTGTACATCCCAACATAAGTTACTAGTTAGTGACTTCAGAATTAAAGTTAGAAACAGTGAGAAATAAACCATTCTGGAAAAGATTATGAAAGCTCAAAGATCCAGCAAACTAAATTTAGAAATTTAGAGATATTCAAATGGAAGCCTCTGACAAAAGAGAGAGGAGGAAGCAGAGACATATAGCTTAGGGGACAATTGAAAGTTCCTGTGGGACAATCTACTGAGGGCTGCAGACCAAATCCATGGCTGGTGCAACCAGCTATGCTAAGGGTGATATGATGGTGGAACAAAGGAGGTAGACAGTACTATAAAAGCAAAGACACAGGCCTGGAAAGACTAGAAAAATGGTGGAAGCAGAGAATTATAAAGGTAGACATAAGGGAAGATAGGTGACAGGTTTACATAGCAGAAGGTAAGAGATTTGTCAATGTTCTACAGTGTGAGCTGTTCAGGATTGCAAAGCAGTGTATCAGAGAGAATAGTATTGTGGGGTGAGAAATGTATCTGAAGGGATAATGGTATGCTTGCATTTTGTGACTCAGAGAAGAAACATGCATAAAAGTGCCATTATGAAAGATTACTAAATGTGGAAAATGCATGGGAGAAGAAGAATCAAATATTGAACCAATTGAGGGACCAGCCATCAGAGTTGATAGTAGTATAATAGATAAGGCAATTATGGATATGAAGATAGGGAAAGCCCCTGGACCATCAGGAATCACTGCCAAGATGAATAGAATATCTGGCAGTGTAGGATACAGCCTAGTTACTCATATAGTTAACCATGTTTTTCAGGAAGGTGTCATCTCCAGTGACTGGTGCAGTAGTGTTATAGTTGGCTGCTACAAGAGTAAAAGTGGTGCTTTAGATGGAAACAATTACAGAGGTATCAAAATACTAGACCGGGTTATGAGAGTTATAGCTCAATTGATTAGAAATAGAATTAAAGTAGCTGAGATGCAGTTTGGTTTTGTACCTGGGAAGAGTACCACAAATGCCATCTTCCTAATGAGACAGCTGCAGGAAAAGTGTTTGGCCAAAAGTAAGTCATTGTACTTCTGTCGACTAGGAGAAAGCTTCTGACAAAGTCCCTTGCTCTGTTACCTGGTGGTCCCTAAGAAAATTAGGAATAGAGGAGTGGCTTGTTAGAGCAGTACAAACCAAATACAGTAGTGTTCTCAGTAAGTTGAGAGTGTTATCAAGAAAGCAAATAAGCCTCTCTTTCCATCAGGTAAATGGCCCTGCTCAATATGTAGGAAAGGAGTTGGAAGTCACTGCATCCAATGTAAGTTGCCTTCATGTGTGGCAGATGTGCAGGAACAATAAACACAAAGGGCATACGGGACTTAGACTCTCTTGAGGTAGTGGATGGTTTCTGTGTGATTCAAATAATGATAGCTTTCTCCAAAATCCTTTGATGATTCTGGAGAGATCTCAGAAGTTTCAAGTTCAATTTATTCATGTGGAATGTGATGTCAACCAAAAATGACAACTTTATCTATTTCTCTTTGGAGCTTATAAAAACAAAAGAGGACTTTGCCACAACTGAGCCACCTCACTGTTATGTGATAAGGAAAGTCACAGAATTCAGAATCAGTTTCTTTAAGAAAATCCTGAAACTGGCTGTGATTAAGTGCATGACCCTGAATGACGTTCACCCCAGAAACAACTGATTTCAGTACACAAGAAATATCTAAGTCTTTCCCACAGAGTGCTTGATGATGTATAATGCAGTGTATAAAAAAAGTGCCCAGAAGTTGAAGATCTTCCAACTTAGTTTTGATCTGCCCCACCTGCGCCTTCCTCACTCCAGCCAAGTCTTTCACTCCATCAACTGAAGCACATCAAAGCTGATTCCACTGCAAAGTTTTCTGCACTTCCATCTTATGCACTATTTTGTAACGAGTGACCTTCATTTTCAGCAAACATTCTCATGAAGAGATTCCTTTCAGATTCCAAACTACGTTTCATTAACTCAAATTTCTCAGAATGCAACTTTCCAGAAAATTTTAAATATATTGACAGATGTTTTGTTTCATAGTGACACTGAAGACTGTACTCTTTCAAAACGGCAACACTTTCTTTGCATATCATGCAACTAGCTTTCTGGTTGTTTGTTTCCACAAAAAAGTACTTTTCTCCCCATTCTTCATTGAAAAGGCGACACTCAGCAGCTACTTTTTTTATTATTAGTAACCATAACGATGAGTAAAGAAAACAAGATATGAAAATGAAAAACAATTGTTTATTTACACATTGAATATTCTACCAAACAAATTTTAGAAAAGTAAGTAAAAAAAATTTTTGTGACATATAATAAACATGTCAAACTAAATGTAAATAATTCATGACATTAAAGTATGTTATTACATAATTAGTTTAAAAGTGTTTTTTCCAATATGATATTTAATTAAGCAAGTTTTATAATTATGCTAATGTATTTAAGATTTATTATGTAAGTTAATTAGAAGAGCTTCATAAAAAATAATTAAGATCATATTGAATAAAAGTATTAAGAATTTGATACTAATTTAATTAAGTCATTTTTTTTTTTAGTGTAGGGCAATAAAAATATTAGGGCTTAAATAGATATCAAAGCTTGAAAATATTAGATGCTTTATCTCTTGTGAGCTCTTTCGTCACTCAAATATGCAAAATATATAACATAATTAACTAAAGCCAGTCCCTTTTATATACAGCACTCTTCAAATTTGTTTAAACACGACAATGCAAGTTAAAACACTTGCTGCAGGAATGAACTCTCATTGCAGGTACTTACACAAAAGGTACAGTGTGGTGGCGGGCTGCATGAATTGATCTCTAGCCTAGAGCTATAGTAGAAGATTCTTTCCCACTCTGCCATGCAGTGGGACCGAACCCATGACCACATTGCCATACCAAGCCATATGTTTCACTAATTAATGTAGGAACCTGTATACCATCTTAGTCAAAATAACAGCCAAATTTTCCTCAGACCACAACCTGTCATCTTACAAAAAAAAAGACAGTGTAACGCAGGCTTAAAGTAGACAGCATGGTCAAGGCTTGAATACCTCTCATAACAGGTCTGCTCAAATTTGGCAGACCTAGTGTTAAGCAATTAGCATTCATACTATGATCAACAAACATGATTTCCTGAAAAGTTCACTCTCTGACATAGTTGACATTTTTTGTTCTTTATTGTTCTGAAAATCTACACTTGTACTTTCTACATATCTTGCAGTCATCTTTCCTGTTATTACTTTTCCATGTGGCCGTTTTTTGTCTTTTTTCCATGTTTGTAACTATTAAGTACGATGTGTTCATTCCCTCTTTGAGAAATGTACAACAGTTATAAATATAGCTCCACTTGACAATGGGGTAATGTAATTATTTTTCCACTTGTTTAGCATAAGGGAAGTTTCTATTGAGGCTTTACACTTTGTAATGTGGAAGTCATACTTAAATGGTATCAGGAATAGTAGTTATATTCTTATTTGATGCTTGATAAACCAATTCAAGATTAAATATTCCAGGGTGCTTCAATAAATAGTTGAATGAATTACTACTGAAGTTATGAACTAGAGGCCTGACTCATATGAGGTGGAGTGTTCAACTAGTATATCAGACCGAGGCTCAGAGTGACAAGAGGTACCTGTGAATATCTGTTGGGCCCTTCCTAAAGAGAAAGGACAAAAAAACCTCTTCAATCTTTTGAATTTAGAGTAGGTTTTGCCTCAGGAGGTCTTGACCAGATGGTGGAAGGGAACTTTCTGACAGTTAATATCTTTATTAAAAAGTTTCCTAAGTGGAAAGGGATAATCTAAATTATTTAATTGTTTAGTGTGAATATATAGGACATGGTAGGTGATAACTTTCATGTGACAATAACATGCTTTGTACTCTACACTGTTTTGTTTAAGCCAGCTCTGATACAGCAACTTTATAATCAAAGTCATAAATCTCTTCTTTTAACAAGGACTACTTTGTTTATTTTGTGCTTCCTGTCATAAAACTGTAGAATGCTGAATTTGAAGGAATGTTACTGCTATTTCTTATAAGCATTACTGTAGCTTTGCAACTATGAAGTTTTAGGTTCAATCCTACAGTGTGACACTTTGGACGAGTGTCTTCTTTATATTTGGGTTGATTAAAGCCTTGTCAGTGAAAATTGGTAAATGGAAGCAATGTGAAAGCCTATCAGGACTTTAGCAATCCACTCTATTCTAAGCCTTCTCATCAGGTCCCAAGTTACAGAATCCCTGAAGAGGGTCACATCACCCAACCAATTCTGAGTGGTCATCAGTACAAAAAATAAAAGTCCAGTTACTGTATTGGAATTTTTGAGTTGTCTCGCATTGAGCAATAATGGCAAGACTATGAAAGAAACAGGGTTTTTTGGGCTTTTTATTAGTGTATAAATAATGTTTTTATACAAGATTGCTACAATATGATGACTTCTTCATTGACTTAGACAAGCTAGTTTATGCTGAGTCTTACAAAAGCGATGATGAGCCTTTAGAGAACCAAGTGTCCAACTCCAGTTCAGTACACAGTTGTGCTTATTTCATTTATTCTACTAATGATTTTGTCAAAACATCAACTACTAGTTGTTTTAGGTTATCACCCATTGATGGATAATTATGATCATCTGAATTGAAGTAATTATCATGATAAATATCCTACACTTGTAATATAAATGAATTTTAGAGAGGAGTCCCTTCCTGTTCAAGTCTATGAATATAGGTAGGTGATGTTTAGTCCCAGGTCAGTCCCGATCAAGTTGCATCATGATCAAAGGTATTTCAATTGAAACTCTTCAGGCTTTATTATTAGAGGTGTTTCTCCCTTTCAAGACAATAATACTAGTTTGAGGTAAATTTGGCTGCCATTTTTAGCAAGTCAAGTATTCACATAGAGCTTCTCTTGTTGGCTTGCATAGAAACTGTTTAGAATTACTGACATTGTGAATATATTAAAATCAATTCAGGTTTACAACAATGTGACAAAATGAC
Source organism: Octopus sinensis (assembly GCF_006345805.1). Taxonomy (NCBI): domain Eukaryota; kingdom Metazoa; phylum Mollusca; class Cephalopoda; order Octopoda; family Octopodidae; genus Octopus; species Octopus sinensis. Next base: position 65,467,988 of record NC_043000.1, on the reverse strand, counting down.
AATATAGCAAAATAACATAAAAGCAATACATGACTAAATGCCTTGTTGCTAATTAAGGTTTTAACCAGTTAGATTGTGTCAAGTCACCCAGCCCACACCAGCATGGAAAATAGACATTAAGGCACCAAGCCTTGTTTGTCTTCTCATGAACTTGATTCCGCTTCTTTATTTTGTTAGGAAGTTTTCTAGTGGTTTCTGCTTATCTTTGACACTTGTCAGTCACCCTGTCTGGTCTATGATACCTTCAGCTTCCACTTCTCAGCAGCATTGATAAGCTTTTGCTCTTGTTTAATGTTCCAAGTCATGCAACCACATATTGGATGTACGCGCTTAGGACTCTTTCCCTCACTTGTATTGATAGCATAGTAGCCTTTGCCTCTCCAATCCTTACCATTCTACAAAAAAGTACACATTGGATTGTGTAGTGGTAGTGTATGGAGTTCATAAATAAACTAGGTTAATTGTGGCTTAACCCTTCAACGATGAGAAGAGGTTCCAGACAGGCAAAAATATAAAATATCTCATTTTCTTATTGGTTATTTAATTTCACATTAAATAAGGGCAGAATTCTGGTTTAAGCACCCCATGTAACTTTTTCATATTTTGGAATTTCCAGAAAATTTTTGCAGATTTGTGTTTAACATGCGAGAATTCACATGATTATATATATATAAAACTTTTTTAATAATTTACCACCCCAATCCTTAAATCCCAAAAGTTCCATTCTTTTTTTTTTTTTAATCAGAGTTTAAAATACAGATAGTAAAAACTTCTTGCTTAAATCCCAGCAATGGATCACCTTTGATACATCATCATTCCATTACATGTGTTTATAGGGAGAAAAATATTGAAAAACATCAATAGCTATCAGTGTGACAGGAAAAAAAAAGAACGAGGATGGTCGTAAGATGTACTAAAAATAACAGCTAAATTACACAAAGTTTTTTTGCATAATCGTATGAATTCTAGTGTGTAGAACACAAATTCGCAAAAATTTTCGGAAAATTACAAAATATATAAAAGTTATGAGGGATTAAACCAAAATTCCACCTTAATAAATACAATTGTTAGTCACTCGCACAATAAAATTTACAATCTCATTTTCGAAAAGTGCCGTAAAATACTCAATTTCATTTGATGAAGGTCGTATGCATGTAAAATGTTTTAAGCATCGATTGTGTTTTGTGTTCTCTGAAGATATATCAATTGATGATGTCCGTCGTTTAAGGATTAAATATCTACGACTGCAGTTTGCTTCTCAACCACATGGTCTTGGGTTCAGTCCCACTGCGTGGCACTTTGGGCAAGTGTCTTCTACTATATCCTTGAGCTGACCAAAGGCTTGTGAGTGGCTTTGGTAGACGGAAATAGAAAGAAGCCCGTCATATGCACACACACACACACACACACACACACACACACACTGTGTTGGTGTGTTAATTCTTCAAAGCGGTGCCCCAGCGTGACTACAGTCTAATGAAAATGAGACACAAATCTGCTTGAAATGAAACTATATTAACAGTTTGTAGTACTACGACTGGCAGAGGTGTTCTTACATGGCCTATTAGGAAATGTCTTCTTCTCCGACAGTTACTGCACCGGAAAGCCCTACAGTTACTTGTCTTGTTTGAGTACACAAATGTATTAAATAGATAAATAAATAAATAAATAAGTATGTATGTATTGGGTGGAGTATACATACGTATATGCGCTCGCGCATCTGTTTGGTCAGTCAGGTCGTTTGCGTCACAAAACTCACATATGTGTGCGCGCGTTCGTGAGTTCTTTGATGCGAATGACCTCATTCATTCACGCTGTTCACTTCAGTAGGTGACCAGCTTCCTGATCACTTACTATTTATCAGACAAACTCGCGAGCCAAATAAACTTCATATTCACCAGGAAGTGAGACAGACATGTATCGTTGAACCAGTGAGGGATGAGCTTGACGGAATCAGAGATGCAATAGATTGAAGAAGGGAAATATTGAAGCTGAAAGAACCGTTGGTTTTAGATATTAAGAAGTGATAGATAGCGGCTTAAAATGTAAGGAGGTTTAGGGGACACGCTGTGGTGGTCCAGATCTATAGATCGAGCGAGTTAGGTGGAATTAATGGAACAGTAGATAGGAACCGTAGAAGATAACTGGAAGAAAGACTAGACAGATATACTTAAGAAAGAGATAAGCTGAAAGTTAGGGATTTACCATTATGCTGCGATGAGGGAATAGGGAAGCGAGAAGTGTTTAAACTGAAGTCAGTGCGAATTAATAGATCGTAGAAGTGTGCTCTTAATAACAGAGCTGCGCCTGTCCTCACTTAATGTCGAGAAGGAGACCTGTAAAGGTTACTACTTGATAAAGAGATTGCGCAGGAAAGGGACGATTCGAAGATGAGCACTGAAGATACAATCGAGAGGGCAATTATGAAGCGAGGAAAACAGCTGGACCATCCACGACAGTCACTGAAATACTGGAAATACCCAGCGAAGTATGATACACAGTAGTTTTCGCATACTTAACCAGTAGTAAAGGGGGCAATATCATCAAGTGCTACAAGGGCAAGTGAGATGCTATAGAAATAAGTGTAGAGATATCAAATACATTCACTAAATTATGAAAGAAACAGAGTTATTAGAAATTGTCAAAAGATTACCTTACATGAGATGCGGTTCGGGTTTGTACAAGGACGAGATACTGCAGTTGCTCTCTTCCAGTGAGACAACCATATAGAAAGTTCTTAACTAAACGTAAGCCACTATATCTAGCATTCGTTGATCCAGTGAAGGCCCCTGTAGTTTGCTAAGAAAATTCGGTGTAACGAGATTTCTGCCTAGATTCGAACCATCTTTCTCAGATTCCCAGTTTAGAACCACGGCTTATTACATTTCCATGAAAAACATCAGGGATCTTTGTGGTTTGAGTCACTGTCTCTAATTTTGTTGCAATTGTTTTCAAATTTGGTATATGGATCACGTTTTATATACTGATTATGAAAATAAAAATCATTTCCCCCATAAATTTATAATTAAAAAGTTATTAGCCATTAAAGTTTCCAAAATTTGGGTATTTTAGCCAATCAGAACCGAGTATTTTACACATCACCGTGAAGTTCTGTTAGCATAGTAAGCAAAAAACCCTGTTTCCATAGCAACCAAAGAGTGTAACCACCACGTGTTCCATACTTACTTGTTTTTATAACTGTAGGAATTTGATTCGAGAATGTATAAAGATTTTGACATGGCGACGCGCCCTCGTCTTCTCGTTACTGTGACAGATGATGGAAGAGGAAGCGAACGCGTTGTTTTCTGATTAGCTGAAAATTCTGAAAATGATCAAACTCTAAACACTTGTAACATTTTCGTAAAATCTTTCTGGAATAAATGAGTAACAAATTCCGATTCAGTGTCACAAATTACATCTGTAACGCTTAGCGAAATACGTTATCCCTCTTTGAGAGATATCATACAAATAACGTCGTGGCAGATAACAGCCATCCTTCGGCTGTTTAGGCCCAGTTGTGTCTGCTGCTCTGATTGGTTGGTTTTGGTGCAGTTTTGACTCATGCTTTATTCCGCGCCAATGTGTAAACCAACCAATCGCAACCTTCTGATAAGGCACCGTGACACAGTCTTCCAGGTTTTCTTCTGGAGCCTCTAGATTGTTATAAAACCTAGCGATCCATTGAATCGTTTGTCTTTTGTTCGTAGACCATTGACCACAGAACATCCAGCGACAACCAGCCAGTTCGAACGACTCAGCCATGTTCTGGCGACAGACAGCGACGACACCAACACTACCGCAGCATCTCAGGACCTGCCTTAATCTCAACGTCGTTTTTCTCCACCGTCGCCATCACCACCGTCGACTTCAACAATATGTACACATCAACATTGTCCAGGTTTAGCTTCACGCTGTTTGTAAATACTCACCAAGGTTAACAGCTCAGACTACCTGCGAGAACTTTCTGTACCAAGTAACTCGGCATAGGATAGACTTAGTAGCCTCAACTTCTCTGTTACAGAACCTCTACTATTGTGTTCATTACTACGAACTGGTAATTTTCTCCATTTGTTCCTGGACACTCTTTCTATATTCTGTATTGTTATCTACATACTTATAACGCACACACATACACACACGCACTTATGTCACAGTCACGAACACACAGACACACAAGTTAACACTTAAATAAAAACCTTTTCTCTCTTACATTATACGGTCGTCTTCTTCCTTATTCCTTTTGGCACTTGCATTTTGGCTTTATTGTAAGGCGACCGTGTGGTGTTTAAAGGAGACATTCATTACCATTCTCCTCTCGTGCGGTCGCCCTACACATCTATATGATATATTAAAAAAAATGTTTTAAAGATTTCGACATGCAGTGACTCAAACTACAAAGATCCAGCATTAGCGCCAACGGAAACGTTTTTAGCTCCATCAGTATCGGCTGGCATGTTGTCAGTAAGATGGTCGACTTAAAAGAAAGTTATGTGTAATTCCCGCTGAATAGTATATCCGAAGATTTATAAAAAGCTGAAATATTGAACTCCAGGACAGAATTAATTCGGGTGTTACATGGAACTCTCGTTCGGTTTCATAGAAGAGGTTCTCACTTTCTTCAACTTGTTTTGCATAAAATGCTTTCTATATTAAGTTTGGCAAAAGTTAATCAATCTTGGGTTGTAACAGCTACATATATGCATGCATGCATACATACATACATACATACATACATACATACATAACCCTAAGGACAAAGATAAAGAACCCACAGCATGGTAGAAGTCATAGCCACTCATAATAAAAAGTGTATTGGTGGAATATCCCAGTGAAAACCTCGATGAAATGTAAACACAATAAGCTTGATATAATGATTTGGGGATAGAGAAGAGAAACTGTGTATAGTTGTGGATATCAGCTGCCCAGCGGATGTTAACATGAAGATCAGTAAAAAAGAGAATTCCTACGCTGAACTACTGAGAAATCTGAAGTTACCGGTACTCTTTTCAAAGTACAAGTTCAGGTTTATTCCTGTAATTATTGGGGCTCTGGGATATGTAACACACTACCTAAATACCAATCTTGAGAAATTAGGCTTTTCAAAACCAGAAAAGAGAAAGCTGATTAGAAGACCACAGATACAATTGTAGCAGACGCTCTCTTTTGGCGCCACTACACAGCAGCGCTTGCTGAACACCACAACTGGCTGGTCCTGTCTGTAGGTTGTATCTCCAGAGGCAATGTGCCCGCACAAACGGAGCTACTGCACAACGCACATAGCTTAAGATGGTTGCTGAGAGCAGCACACTTCACATATCCTGTAAAACCTGTAAATAAACCAGTTGTAAATAGCATTTGTACTTGAAGTTTTCTCTCTTCGCCTGCCGGAAGCCTGAACTACACAAAGAACAAAAAGATGATGGAAGAAGACGATATTCTTCAGATATCGTAAATCTTGCCTTCCATTATACAATCCACCACTAGAACTGTAAAAATCTGTAAAACTTTCCAGAAGTTTATCTTTTAAGTATATATGAGCATGTCAAGAAATGCAAGTATATGCATGAGAAGGCATAAATGAAACAAAACATACAAATCTGCACGTACACATACATACATTCATACAAAAACACCTTGTTATTGATGTTTAAATTCCAATGAAGGAGCCTTGGATCTAGGTTAGAAACCGGTTCTTTCTCTATTGGCAAGAAATCTTGAAATAAAACTGAATAACATACATACTTACATGCATCCATGCATGCATATAAATGTCTTTCCGCATATTTACTTGCCTAATCCTGTACAATTATTAACTAAAACATTATTTCTGTCTCATGTAGTACAAACTCTTTATAAAAATCACACAATTAATTCATTGTACATATGCAAATACAAATCTTTACAGAAATAAATGTATGGAAATATAAAACATTAACTATTCGGTAATTCACGTTTATGAACACAGCTTCTTACCTCTACTTCTCATTTCTACCTATTTATCTTGGCTAACCTAACAAGTCATATAAAGAAAGGTGAGAGTTAGCTACGGGCTCAGCGAGAAATTTAGCATGCAGGTAGATGTCCAACAGGGTTCAGTTTTTAGCCCCTTCCTGTTTATCATTATTCTCCTGGCCGTAACAGGAGTTTAAGGGCCTCACCACCTCCCGGCCTTAAGAACTACTGCATGCAGATGACCTAGTTCCCATTGCTGAAATTACCGAAGAATTGGAGATGAAATTCCAAACATGAAAGTAAAGCTTAGGATAGAGATGTCTTAAAATAAAGGTAATAAATGCGAAAGTTTAAGTTGATGGTAAAGAAGAGAAAACTTTCCTGACATCTTGGGAAGTCGCCATTGTTAATATGCAGAAAAGGAGTAGAATCGCCAGCAAACTGGCAGAGAAGACTTCCTATGAAGCAGACGTACAGAAGCAGTTAATAAAAGCATTATGAAACGAGTTCTTTTAGATATATGTACTGTTTCTTAAAAATAGTAAATTTCTGTTATCTAGGTGATCTAATAAGCTGTCGTGGTAGGTATTCTGAAAGCAGAGTAATCAGGATAAAGAGGATAGAGAGGAAAAAATCGAGGATAGTATTAACTCTGCTTTCAGTAAAGATGCTCCTGCTAAAGAAGAATAAGTTGTCTTATGTTTGTGATGTTGCATGGTAGCGAAACATAGCTACTAAATGCGAAAGATGTGCAATGGGGTGTGTAGAACGACCGTACGAAAGGAGGGTGACGAATGAATGTCTCCTTTTAAACACCGCACGGTCGCCTACAATAAAAGCCAAAATATATTGGATAATGAATAAGAAAGAGAAGACGACACAACCGTAATGTTAAGAGAAAGGTTTTATTTAGATGTTAACATGTGGGTAGCAGAGCGTGTGTACATGAGTGCGACAATAGTGTGTATCTGTGTTCATGTCATAAGTACATATAAGAGAACAATAAGACAGGCCGTCAAACATACAATAATGTGTGTACAAACAAAGGTGTATGCGCGTGAGATAAAATACAGAGCATAGAAATGAGTATCTCAGAACGCTAGAAGTAGATCACACAAGATGTCGATAAATACCAGTCTGTAGTAATGAACGCAATAGTAATAGTTCTGTACAAAGAGGTTGAGACTACAAGGTGGAGAGCCGGTTACTACGCGTGTAGAGGTTGTGGCTGCTATCCTGTGCCGGGTTACTTGGTACAGAAAGTTCTCGCAGGTAGTAACAGATAGAGAGTAAGAAAGGTATCGATCTAAAAGTTGAGTAATTTCTCGTAGAAAATTATACTTTTATTATTTATGGACGACCTTCTCTTGGGAACGAAAATCAAATTCGTATTTCTTGAGGAAGCACCGTTTCAGTGTCTTTCGAGCCGAAAAACGCATACATAAACTCATACACTCGCATTCATATAGTAGATATGAAATATCTCCTTTGCATACTCATATGAATCACACATATATTGTACAGCCGGATGCCTTTCCCATCGCCAATCGCCAATACTCTTTCCAAGTAAGGTAATATTTCGCCATGCCCAAACATAATTACCTACAACTGAGGTTCTAAAACTTTTTTTTTTCTGGGCCACATTTACGGAATGAAAATTTGCTCGTGCGTCACGAAATTTTATGTAATAAAAAGTACATTTAAAAAAAAAACGACTAATAGTGCGTTAAATATAATATACTTAGATTTAACTTAGAAAGGTTTTGGCCAGTATTGGCCCAGGCCATGTCTAACTTAATAGCATGAAAGGTATGAGCTTGTAGGGCAGGATTCGTGACGGACGCTGCGGGCTCGCTAGGAAGTTGGCTAGCAACAAAACAACACTGAGGCTACCACAGTTCCGGCCTAAGAGGCGGAGGCTCAATTCGATATAAACTAGGTAACGGCCGACCAAACAAAGTACTCGCACGTTGTGGCGGCACTAGACGAAAACACGGCAAGAGGGTGCTGGATATTTTAACCCTTCACCCACCAACGAAAAAATACGCCATATTGAAAGATAGGCTAATGGATACATTCCGATGCAGTGAAAGAGAAGCAGCAGCCAAGATACTAGAGGAGGAATTAAGTGATTCCAATCCTTCGAAGCTGAAGGACAGGATGTTGGCATTAGTCCCTTCCCCGTGAGTCACCTTCCTTTTTGTTAAAGAAATATTCCTCCGCAGACTTTCTTCGAGCATACTTGCTAGTTGTGGATTTTCGGAGAAGACGACACCTCGACAACGACACATACACTTTCGTGCCTCTTGCAACATTTGCAGATGCCGCCCTCCGCATAGCAACCATATCGCAGACCAGAAACAAATTCTCGGATCTTCTTGTAAGTCGCCCTAATCTCACCTCTCCGACATTCTCCAAACCTACAGCCTGTCACGGGGTGAGACACTACATCTCCTCCACCGGCCCCCCAGTGCGCAGCCAGGCACGTCGTCTATCACCAGACAAACTTGCAATCGCAAAGGCAAATCACAAAGTTAGACGATATGGAGGCATTGGGTATATTTCGCTGATCAAGCAGTACCTGGTCATCACCTCTGCATGTGGCCCCCAAATCCAACAAGGTTATCGACCATGCGGAGATTATCGCCGTCTCAACGCGGATACGACACCTGACCGCTACCCCATTCTAAACATACAAGAGTTTTCATCCCAATTAGCAGAGTGCTCGGTTTTCTCCAAGGTTGACTTCATCTGAGGATACCACCAAATACCAGTACAAGACGACAATGTACCGAAAACCGCTGTGATTACTCCTTTCGATCTGTACGAATTCCTACGTACATCCTTTGGGCTGAAAAATGCAGCACAATCCTTCAAACGCCTGATGGACGCTGTATGCAGAGGTCTCGATTTTGTCTTTGCATAATTAGATGATATCCTTATTGCAAGCCCAAATACAGAGCTAAGTAAGAAGCACCTAGTGACTCTTTTTGATAGACTGGAACAGCATGGTTTAGTTATCAACGCCGTCAAGTGCGTTTTCGGTGCGACAGAAATCGACTTCTTGAGACATCGAATCACAAGTGCCGGCACTACACCCCTACCAGGAAAAGTAAAAACCATCCTATCCTTTCCACGCCCCACAAGCGAGGTTCTATATCAGTTCGTGGGTATGATAAAGTTTTACCATCGCTTTATCCGTTCTGCAGCAAAAGTTATGAGGCCCCTATATAAGGCACTGTCAAAAGAGGGTTCAAAAAGACAGGTGGAGTGGGATAACACAATGACTTCAGCCTTCGAATCCACAAAACAAGCCCTGGCTCAAGCAACCATGCTATCCCCTCCTCATATGTGAGCTTGGACTGCACTCACAGTTGACGCATCCGACACAGCCATTGGGCGCTTTTTGGAACAATATATCAACAGTCAGTGGCGACTGCTCGCCTTCTTCAGCCGACAGCTACAACCCTCTGAACAGAAATACAGTGCTTTTGACAGGAACTACTGGCTGTCCATCTAGGTGTCCGCCACTTTCGCTATTTCCTTGAAGGTTGCACGTTTACAGTATTCATGGATCACAAACCACTCACCTTAGCTAAGAACAAGTTCTCGGAGCCTTGGTCTGCACGCCAGCAACGACAACTATCGGCAATTTCTGAGTACACCACAGACATCCAACACATAACCGGCAAGGGCAACCCAGTTGCTGGCGCACTCTCTCGTGCTCCTACCCACTCTCACACCTACCTAGTACCAATAACGGAGGGCTAGGATTACGAAGCTATGGAGCGACCCATCAGACATACGACGAGATCAGGGCCTACCGCACTGCCATCACATCATTTTCTTTGTAAGATGTACGCTTGGCTCTAACGGCACAACCTTACTGTGTGACGTATCCACTGGGAAACCACGACCGTTCGTCCCATCAGCCTGGCGCAAGAAAGTTTTCGACATCACTCACGGACTTTCCCACCCAGGTACTAAAGTCACACGGCGGCTGCTGTCATGCAAATTTATCTAGCACGGTATGGCCAAGCAAATTAGGTACTGGGCCAGGTACTGCATCCCCTGTCAACAAGCCAAGGTCCATCAACATACCAAAGCACCGCTCGGCAACTATGAACCACCTCAGGCCCGATTCCGCCATGTTAACATCGACCTACCTCAAAGCTGTGGAATGACATGTGTGACTTTCGGAATCACAATGAACTGTACAATAGCTTACCACCCACAGGCCAACAGATTAGTGGAGAGATTTCACCGCCACCTGAAGGAATGCCTTACAACCAAACTTACGGGCCAAATTGGATTGACCAATCCGCACCACCCCAAAAGAAAATCGCAACACTTCCTCCGCGGAAATGGTGTATAGTGCTCTTCTTACAGTGCCAGGAGAGTGTCTTCCAAATACGAAGTCAGACCCAGATGTCAAAAGGTACCTCACTGAACCGAGAGACAGCGTGGGCCAGTTGCGCCCTGTTCCCATGTCAACACTTGGTACACCCAGATCATCCTTACCAAATAACCTCCGCACGGCTAACTTTGTGTTCGTTCAATGTGACACACGACGAAAACCCCTCCAGTCACCCTGCGATGGTCCATATCAAGTCATACATCCGGGAGATAAAACATTCCAACTCCTAATTAATGGACAACAAGACACAGTTTCCATCGATTGATTGAAACCGACACATCTCGATATTGACAGCCCCGTTCAAGTGGCCCACCTACCAAACAGGGGCCGTCCTAGACAGATCACACCAACCCTTGACAAGGAACAGTCACCAAACAATCAAGTAACCACACGCATGGTCAGGACAATTAAAACGCCATCCTGTTTCCAATGACAGCCAACAGTTCTGTGGGGAGAGCTATGTAGGGCAGAATTCGTGACAGACGAACTGTAGACAGAAACATCGCTGCGGCTAGCTAGGAAGTTGGCCAGCAGCAAAAAAGGGAACTTCTGGGACGAGAAGAAAAACAAAAAAAATGTTAACAGTGAGTGTGAAACGAATCTGAATGAACTAAACAGAAATAACTGGCGACTTAAACCCTGATGTACGTTAAGTAATAAACCTTTGATAATGTATTCTCTTCTCCACTAGTTGGTTTGCGTATAGCTTAACAAAGCTATAAGGGTTTGTGTAATTTGTGGGATGAAAGTTATCAGACTTAAGGCCATCCCCGAATCCTTGTAACAGAACGAACTCCACTAATAGCGCATCCCAATGGCCTAGTGGTGGCATTACAGCGAGCGACACTTTTATACCCACTTAATTTTTGTGACAAGTTAGCTTTGCACAAGTAATGTAATATGCTGCAACGACATCAATTGAATAATTCAGTGGGTAAAGAGTGTTGTATTTTAATAATCTTGTCACGGATCACGTTATGGTTGAACTGTTCAACGCTGTGAGACAGCGTAATAATCAACGTAGAAACGAAAAATATTGTTTACCGTTTTATTTCGCACGTAGGGTCAGCATACAAGGCTGTAGTCGTAGCCAACACTTTAGAGGTACAATAGAAATGAAACTCGCGCGCCTTTAGGAATTTGTCTCGTTGGAAAAGCTGCTTGCTATAAAGCAAAGCCGTATGGCGTGTGGAAGCGAAAATATACTGGCCGTGATGGGCTCTCTGAATTCCTGTGAGAGTAGCGTACAGTCTAGTGAAATTCCTCTCCTCGTTATTATATATACGTACATAGGAACGTAGTAGATAACAGCTAACCTTTGATAAATATTTGGACCCCGTTGTGTCCACTACTCTGGTTGGTATTGACGCAATTTGCCTCTTATTCAGTCGCGCCAATATGCAGCGTATAACCAGTCGAAGTCCCTAAATAAGATCACGTGAGACAGCCTGTTCGCAATTCAATTTGAGCTTACTGTTACTTATAAAAATCCAGCTACTCTTCATCTCGAGGTCTTTGGTTCCAGACCTTTTAAAGTCTAGCCACTGATCTCACAAGTCACAACCAGTTCCAACGACTCCGCCAGACGCCCAGGTTTCAACACAGCACTGTTCGTGAATTACTTCACCAGAGATCAACAACAAAATACAACCTGCGAGCCAGACGACAACACCCCTCCAACAGTATTACGGCAATCTCTTTCTTCGTCGACACCATCATCTTCTTAACGTCGTCAACAACATCTCTACGTACACAGGCCAACCAGCAACACTGCACAGGTTCTAACATAGCGCTGTTTGTAAATCACTTCACCATGGTTAACAGCGAATATACAACCTGCGAGAACTCCAGTAACCCAGGCAGTAGCATTACAGCCACAACTTCGAACGACACGTACCGTAACCGGCTCTGCATCATCGCCATAACTTCTTCATACGTTATTTCAATCACCGTGTATGATTGACTACGAACTGGTATCTCTCATTCTTGTGGCTATGAACATTCGTCTAACTTCTCATTATAGACTCTTTCACCGTTTCTTTCTTTGCTATTCTTATATGTACTTAACGCATACGCATACATCTATGCCTATACACACATACACTTTGTTCTCATGACGACCTGTCATTTATTCTGTATACATGACGCGCGCGCGCACACACAAGTTAACATATCAATAAAACCTCTTCTCTCAAACATTCTACTCGGTTGTGTCTTTCTCTATTCTAACTGGCACATTATATGAATTATTCTAGCCTTCTGAACGGAGTCGTTATAAAATGGTCACACCACACTTCACCTTGACCATCTAAAAGAGGAATGAATATGCCTTACTCATCATAACTTCAAAATGAGCTCAAGCTAAGGAATCAGGATAAGTTTGACAGATGATCTCATAAATATCCGAGTACCAATGTCGGAGAAAAAAGTAGAAGAAAGAGATAAAGATGTAGGAGAATCTAGGTTAAGGTTTCGATTCTTGGCTGTGAATCCAAGAAACGATCTCTTACAATCTCTTCCTTTCAAATAGGATATATTCATATTTTGTTTGATTGTATTACCATTTCATTATCAACTAACCAAGAAGAAATTCACATAAATGAATGTTTCAGTCTTCTATTTATAATTTCTAGTTTTTGTTGGAAACATAGTAGAATGACTCAGTCCTCTTGAGAGTATCTCTTACACAATAGCCCGACTGTTAAAAGTAGCAGCCAAATTCCCCACAAACCACATACTACTATCTTAATAAACGCAATCTTGGATACACTGCACAAAAACTAAAAATATAAAAAAACGATAGGACAGTCACGACTAAACCGCTAGTTTGAAAAAAGTTTGACCGACTGCTTAAATGTTATAAGTTTGTTCGATCAGTATTAATCTGGGTAGAGTTAAAGGAAATATACTACAGAATCGTTTTTAGAAACTTAGCAGATATTTTGTCAATTTGAAAGACTTAATCAACAATTGTTCTTGTGATCCAAATCAACTCAGAACAGATCTATGATGGATCTTTTCTGTTTGGTTCACACTTTCCAATTCCTTTAATTTTGTTCCAAATGATTTCAAGTTTGGTGTATTGATGTAGTTTTGTAAAATAATCATTGACATGAACTTCATTTTTACTATAAGTTAATAAATAAAAAGTTAATAGCTTTTAAAGTTTGTAAATTTAGGGTAATTTTAGCCATAGACATTGGTGCCTGTTACCGTAATGACAAGTCAAGGTATAATCTGCTTAAGTCAATCGAAAGCCATACACATATAAGTACTTGTTTCCATAGTAACAAGTCGAGATAAAGTCTGTCATGTGAAGCTTGTTGAGATAGACGAAACAGTCGATTTGAAACTGTCTTCTGAAGACTTAAATACAACTGAGGAAGGGTGCTACCTGAGAAGTAGGTTTTCAGAGGAATGTGTCGCAAAACCAGACATGTTTTTCTTTATGTAGTACCATGTTGGAATCGTGACACACTGGAGGAATACATATGTCAGTCGGTTCTTCTAGGAACGACAATTCTCGGTAACTTGTGGAAGGCGTACTCTCATATATCTGCAATTGATGGCTATAGTTTTTAAAAGAACAGTGAACCAGGATGTTGAGTTTAACTCAAAAGATAATACCCACACGCAACAAGTGGAAAGCACAAGGGCCTCTGTAAAACGAAGTAATAAATGACGCTGTGGAATTCACCATTCTATAGTCGACTCTTATCTCTTCGAGTATGTGGTGCAGGAGAAATTAAAGTTGTAATTTGCTTGACAAACTCCTACAGTGCATCGCAAACTTTTATTTTTGAATTTTCGCTACACAATATGCATTATTTACATGAACTGAACTACAGTTTGCTTTTTGTAATTTAACGTTCATTTTTTTTTTTTTTTTTTTCGTAATTCAACGTTTTGTTTCATGCCACAGACAGCTATCACGCAGTAGACGCCAGCTTCCAAATCCGCTTTTCTGACTGGGTAAAATTAATCAAACTTTGAACCTCTGACAGTTTTCTAAAACTTTTCTAGGACAAGGGAATAACATGAGATTTAGCGTGAAAATGTACACCAATATACCAAATATGAAACATTTCCACTTAATTTTAAAAAAATTTTTAAATGTGAGCCAAACAAAAGATCCTCGTAGAGTCTTTTCACTTTGTGGTGTGACTTGGAGGAGAGTAAAACAGATAATGAGAAGCATCACATGACTGAATATCGTAGTTCGTGTTATATCATGGACGTTGCTTTCTTTGTTCGTGCAAGATATTTTTCTTTCAAATGGACCAGGGCACTTGGCTATAAGTTCGTACAGTATGATAGGAAAAAAATTACCGCAGCAAGAAAACATTAAACTCACGAGTGTTTCGATAGCTTGCAAAGCAGTGTTCAACTCATGAGTATAGTTTGGAGACAGTTAAGTTCTAAATTGAAGTAATATAATATGGATTTTATATTAAATTATGTTTTGGTCTTAGTGTTTAAAACGCTTTCTTGGTATGCTCTTGAGATTTTATCAGTAGGCGAGTTCAAACTTAACGTGCGAAATTTCTCCTATTGACGAAAATTCTCGTAACGCTGCTTTATGTGGCTTTTTAGTTTGCAATATGCACCACATAAAAACAGAATCGTCAGTGCTACTCCTACAACCCAACTCCGCACAGAGCTCATTATTACCGTCGAGGATCATAAATCTATAATTATGCGAATGATAACTCAAGAAAACTATTTCATAAAAGTTGGATAAATGGATAATGTGAAAGGTAGATGTGGAGCGGAAGTACTAAGGCATGTTTCGTCGTAAGTGCGAGGTCTAATTGTTTTCACGGTTTTAGAATGGAGAAAGAAGGGCCCATTTTTCTCATGTGCTGCTATATGTTTTGGCGTTCGTTTTCCATTGAAGGGGTATCTAGTAAAATGTCTTAGTCAAACATTTGCATGCATGTTTGTATAAAGCCAATTAGAACGATACATTTTAGATGATAAATTAGAAGAGTAAAGAGATCCAGCGTGGTGGATCTGCGGAATTGTTAGAGCGTTAGGCGACATACCCAGCGGTATTTGTCTAAGCTAAAGGGCGAGGTCCTCCCCGGGCGGAACCACTTTTGGGTCCGCTGTAAGCAATATGTACTTTTTGTGGGGTAAACTGGAGGGTTGTCACGGGCAATACACACTCTAGCTACGTTAGTAGCTCTATATATTGAGTCCTTGGGTGGTAGGCTTAATCAGTCTCTCGATTTGACACCACCGTCTGGCCCTTAGGTGACTTTGTCGGAGTTCACTCTGCTGCAAGCGTTTAGACCAGATCTCCGGTTTGAGAATAACTTGTTTCTTCCTGAAAAATTAATGGGTTATAACCAGCGCTCTTTCCTCCCCGGAGACAACTATTATTATACTCTTGTAAAAATGGTTAAAGTCAATAAACACTGTACTATAAATAAATTTTATTTCATTTCCTTTTTTAGTGTACCATTCATAGAAAATGTAACATCTATTTCTTTTTTTAATTTCAATTTTCATGTTTGTGAAATGTGTCAGGAAGTTCAGTTTGACGTAAAAATGTTTTCCATAACGAAACAAACATAAGATATTGTGTATTCATTCTAAGAGGGAAGAGAGGAGGATTGATAGTTTATTGTCAAATGATGCGGAAATAAATAACTCCTTTGTATAGTATGTTAGCTATGTCCTCGCAGGAAAGCAATCCGGATGCGTCCAAAGGAAGGGAACGGATATGACAAACTTGTGTGATGTATACATTTTTTGGAGTGGGGGTGGTAGGTAGAGAGAGTGGGTGGTTAGCAATTATTCTGTCAGTACGTATTAACTTATTACCTGGATTAGGTCCTTTTACAGATCGGGGATTCTAAAAGAAGAAAAGAAAATTTAAAGAAGAGAAAGAAAAAATATCCTATTCACGTGAGTTGTATATACTGTTTTAATTGGTAGATTTTTATTTTTCATCATTTTAGGCGAAAGATTTGCTATCGTGATACTTGAAAGTTTTTTTTTGGTAACTAGTATTAAAATTATGATTTTCACCATGTATGTATAGTGTATATATGTGTGCGTGCGATGGTTACACCGAAAGTAACGCAAAAGTGGGCATAACTTTTTCAATTAACTGACATAAGTAATTTAATTGCTAATGTTGGTAGAATAACTCTTCCTCAATACATAGTCTCCATCTTAAGGGGTGCCATTGCGCCATCACTCAACCCAACTAGAATTCACTTGGAAAAAATTCAAATGCGCACAGTCAAAACCTATCTCTTCAGACACTTTCGCCTCGTCAATGTCCATCAAGGTGGAGGTAAAAAATACGCACACCACTCGTTTTCGGCGTAACAAAAATCCTAACCCTAAACCCTAACCCCTAATCCTAACGCCTAACCCTACACACCAAGTGTGCGTATTCTTTACCTTCCCCGTCCATCAGATCTGTATCCCCAAAGACCGTCCTTCGTTAGACTGACTAGGTGGGAATCGATGACTTTTTACAGTGGAGTATGGTCACTGACGAGTCCAGTTGGCTCGATCGCCTCATTTGTTTGCCGAAAATGTGTCTGGTCGCGTATTAACATGGTGAATGAGGATCGTTTTCAGTTTCTTGTTCGGTTTCCTCCTCATAATAACTTCAGTAAGAATTTTGAGTGTTCCAATGCACTACTCACTGTTCACGATAAAGCCACGTTCCAGAAAATCAAGGAGACCGACGCACTTGCCATCCCATTCTTCACCAGAAGGAACAAAAGCAAAACAGTCGCAATGACTTTCTATGTCGATCGCTGGGGGAAGATGTATGGTGCTATTCCAAGGACTGGGTCTTCGTTTCCGGATACACCCACGTTTTATTCCCTTTCACTTGATCGGGAAAAAAATGTACCCTCATTGGCTTTTAACGCTTTCAACAGATCGGAGGAGACTTCTCTTCTTCAGCTTGATCATCATCTACAGTAGAACCCACTTAGCACATACTTTCCAATATCTGAAGTCTTCCACCTTCTTCTGCAATGCATTGTCATTACTGTCCAGTAATGCAACAAGCGCGGTACCTTGTCAAATGTCTTCTTTTTTTACCCTGGTCCGACCAATGTCTTGTGAGTAATTTTTGGTAGACGAAAACTATATGGAAGCCCGTCGTGTGCGTGTGTGCGCGCTCACGCGTTTGCTAACCTTCCCCGTTTGAGAACCTGTTTTGCTTTGTTTACGTCTCCGAAACTGGTTTGGCAAAAGAGACAAATGCAATAAGTAACAGACTTAAAAGAGATCCCGTGGTTGATGTGTTTGACAAAACCCCTTAAGGATGTGCTTCAACGTGGCTGCAGTCTAACAACTAAAACAAGTAGAAGAATAAAAGGACACACATACACTTGTGTATAAGTCAGTCTTCAAATGTAATTCTGGAGAATTGAACAGGCAAATTTACCTTATCTTGTATTACTCATTTTTCATCAGTTAAATTTGTCTCTTACAAGCTCAAAGAGAACAGCGATAGTTTTCTGAAATAGTGTTCTGAATATGTTATAGTGTTTTTAATACAGTTATAGAAGATCATTTGCTTAGTTGATATGGTTTTCGTAAGGGAGTGAACATTTGCCAAAACATGCATTTTTTTCTCAAAGTCAAAAATGTAGTAAAATCTCCTCATTGTCTCTCCCACCATGTATGTGTGCGTGCGACACACACATTTAGTATATATAGGTGTCTGTTGCAACTGTGCCGGGAGAGGGTTAAAGTTTAAATGATCTTACCCCTTCCATGGCATATTGGGAGCGTCAGGTAAGGGTAGCGAATCTTTAGGGCTGAGTCTACTGTCACTTTACGTCTTTCTCTATCCTTGAGAAAATTTCGAAATTACACTAATTTCAGAGGCATTTTGAGGAAGCATGAAATGGGTATTTGGGCACCTTCTGATGAGGGGCTACTTGTTCCAGTCATTAAACTGCGGCCATGCTGAGGCACCGCTTTGATATATTTATTATCTATTAAAAATAATAAACGATCAACAAGTTATCGACTGTAATTATTATATATTAGTCTTACGTTGAAACTTATAATAGTATTCTTGCTAAATTTGATAATTAAATTCATAAATTAAACAGATCTGTGTACAAATATTAAGCAACTTTCATTAGCTCGACCAATACATTTTCTATACCCAACTCTTATTTATCGTTATTACGTTTACTGTCATTTGATGTCGGAGTTTGGATGTTTGATCTGATCTGAGCACTAATCTGTCTGTATCAATTATTAGCAAACACCCCCGTCCATTGGACGGTGTAAGTTGGTGAGAGAACTTGAGTCAAAAATAATGTAATTCCGCTTCTGTCTATGCTTAAAATTGAGGATTATTTGACATAGTTGAGACGTTAAATCAAAAATAAGTGGTATTCAAAAGGAACATTTTTTATTTGGTGATATCGGGTATTAAAATGTGAAAATATGGAAAATTATCGTTCGGAATGCCATTTAATTGACCAGATGGCTGAAGAATCGGTACAAAAAGCATACACGACATTTCTATGGAGATGAAGTCAATCTGTAAGAAATATGTTTAAATGCAATATGAAATTATCAGAGGCATCTGGGAAGCTGTGCATTGAAATGGGAATATGCTTGACTTAACGGGCATTTGTTAGAAGATTAACATAACCTATCGCGAGGAGTAAATAAAGGCCAACCTGGAGGGGATTTCAACTCAATGGAAGAACTATTGGAGGGCTGCCTTGTGAACCACGTTTTTTGTCAATCTTTCGGGAGCGTAGTAGAAGAGATTGGCCGAATTTCCAACTCTGGAACACCCCACATACAGCTGTCCATGTGAAAAGCATGGTGTACTGAGGTCGAGTCCAACCACTTTTACTGGCTGACCTTGGTTAATGGTCATAGCAAAGCATAATCGAATGGGCAATTGGACTTTTTCATCGCAAAGGGACAGTCCGTCGGAATAAATGGAACTCAGGAAATAAAAGCAGACTCGCCAGTGACTTTTCTTGTGATGACTGTGGCTTCGAGAATGTTATCCAACATTTGCTTAACAGCCAAATATGTACCAATGCAAAGCCGAGGAGGCTCCAAATTCCTCAAGCGCATAATAGGACAACCAAGTTTAAGGCTAAGTTTATGCGGTGGCAATCCCGATGGTTCTTGTGAGTTTAAAATCTGTTGGGAAAAACGTTACTTGTGTTGGATCACTAACTAAATCAACCGAAGCATAGCATCGCTTGTGGGTAGGAAGTTGACGAAGCAGACATGTGTTTAGGGCTTGGCCGGTGGCATTTGTTGGAGCTACGATGGCTGTTTCACACATCCATCCATGATTGTTAGAGAGGTTGGGGTAAACGTTTGTGCATAGCTCCTCAGGGCTTGAGACGTAGTTACAGATGGTACTTATGTCAGCCAAACCGTTTACGTCGAGTGGTAAGCTCCCATTACCGACATCCAATAACTTTGAAGCAAAGGAATTATCATCGCCTTGTTGGTGAAGAATGGGACGCATGTTTATAGTTAACTTTCTCGACTGGACAGAGCGCCAAAGATGAGAATTTTTAAGGCAAGCATTTAATTCATCAGCTGGTGTGCCTTTCTGGGGGATTTTGGCTATGAAGTAAGTGAGACTGGATGTCAACCCATTTTGGATTACAAGAGAAGGTAATGAAAAAATCTGGACGGCCACAATGGCAGACATAAGTAAAAGCATCCTGCATTTTCATGCATGTACTGGGGGCCTGTAGTGTATGATGATGGGAGAATGACAGAACGTCCAATATTCGAAGTAACAACCTGATCATTTCGGTTCACTTCGTCACAAAGATTGCCATATTCTTCTGTACGCAATTCCTTTTGATTTTGTCTTATCCATTGGAGGTGTTCGGTGTCAATCTGGAAAGGGGAAAAATGTGTGGGGTAAATAGTTAGTGACCTGGCTGAGGAAAGTTTCTGAAAGAAATCATAAAATAATAGATATCTACCTTAGCAAATACGTCTACACAGTAATTGATTGAGGAGCATCCATGTTCTATGAAGAATGTTGATGTCATTGTTGCGAACCACAAGCCGAAATGCATAAAATTCCATTTGTGAAATGGTTTTCCATGATTGAAGATGCATTAACATTTTCAGATTAAACTTTGGCAAATCAATGCGGTGGCTATCATCACCATAAGGGAGCAGTAATGGATATTGGAGGGCATCATGTGCAGGATGAGGTTCATTTATTCTTTGAAGGTGTGATTCTTGCCATTCAAGAACAATATCATGGTTTGAAGCACACTCATTGAGACTTGTTATAAGCACCGCAACTTCGTCAGTTTGGGGTTTGTTAAAGCAACCCTGATGTTGTCCTGGTGGAGCATGGTCACCTTGAATGACAACTTTAAACTGATTTGTGTTAGCATCTCTACCCTGAAGAGCAATTTTGAAAATGGTTATGTAGGGGTTTATGGTATGAAGCATATATTGAAGGGGCTGCAGAAGAGATGTCTTGTTCCTGTAGCAACGGAAGCACTTCGTGCAATTTCATCAGGTCCATTCCTCACAAAGTAAATCTGGAGAAAGCTGTATTCATTGCCATCTTGTGGAATATAGGAGCCAATTAGGTGGTAAATTTGGCCTTGCACTTTGAAGGTGGACATATAATTTCCATCTCTTATTGGTGTATGACCAGACCTTGTCATTTGGAAAGTGGAATTGTAGGCCTTTATATTCCGAAGAAAGTGTTTAGAATCTGGATGGTCTCTGAGCAGCAGGGACTTCAAAGGTTCGGCACTGAATTGTAAATGAGGCAAGCTAATCGTTCCTCTGGAGCACCATATACCGGTAGATTTTGCTGACCACCTCATTACATTACAATGGATGCAAACTGTAGACATGTTGCCAATGATGATATGTGGGTGTGATACATTGTCCTCATGGGGGCTGTAATAAAAGGCTTTGTTAGACCAGCTACAGGAAAAACCCTCACAAAGACATGAGAACGCATTTTACATTGAGTGTCAGCCCCAAGCCTTGTGGCCCTTTGTTCAACAGTCTCTAAAGCACGGCTGTTTGAAGTAGAGGCAGATTTGTGAGGACACTGGAGTTCTGCTTGTTGAGCTGTCTGAGATGCTCTGGTGACTGCAGTAGTGTCTTTTGAAATGGTTGATTTTAACCAGATTTTAGTCTTCTCATCATAATGTTGGAGCTCTCCACTGTGCAGGCTGATACTGGTAATGCTTAATGCAAAAGAATTGTCCTTAAACAAACCTTGAAGTTGGTCTTTGCATTTATCACCTTTCTTCCTTTCTGATGAAATTTCAAAACAAGTGATTGCTTCAGCTTCTAAATTCTCAATTTCTACAATTCGCTTCATAAATTCTAAGCTTTGCCCTTTGTAGTCAATGAAATGAATAAAATCTAAATATTTGGTTCTTTCTGTTGAAAATCATCATACTCATGAATTAATCGGTGTAGAGAGGAAAACACTAACTTAATACTTAAACCTGATGAAGTTAGGTAGGAGTGACTACTTCAATTTCGAAATCACTTATGGTTAAGCCACATAGCAAGAATAAGAAAATGTTAGCACAGAAGCTAATATTAATTAAACAGTGACTGCTCCAAAAAGAGTTCAGTCCTCCTGTAGTGTTTCATTCTTTTATTTCATTTACTTCTCTACTTTTATTACTATGCTGACATTTTACCTGCTCTAGATTCATTCCAATTTAATTTTCTGCTCACTTTTCTTCTTATATTTGTCATTAGCCTGTTCCATTTTCACACCTATTGTTTCAATCATATTTCTTCATTATATATTTTTCTACATTTCTTTAACATTTCTTTCCTGCAGCTCCTTTATCTTACCTTCTACTCCTCTTTTAGTCCCTACTCTTTCCATTCCTTGTTATACTGCTTCTACTTCTTCAATAAATGGACCTTATTTTTCTTAGGTTTATATACCAAAAGATGAATCCAGCAAAAAACACTTGGATTACTCTTTTTTTTGTTGTTATTTTCATGGATATGTCACTGGCTGCAACAGGTAAGTTCATGATTAAATATTAACTACATTGTTTTTGCACTGTACATTAATGTCAGTTCTAATCCATGGATAATTTGCAACCTCAGTGGAAAATAAGTTTTCCATCTGTACATTTATACAGTAATGTGACTGTATTTCAGATAGGAGTTATTATAAAAATGTAATTAATTAGTCAGATTGTTAGTCTCATATTTTGTTTTGTCTTCTAGTAGAGTCAAGTAGCTGGGACTTGCAATCTGTTTTGATGAATGATTGTTTCAGTTGTTCACTCAAAAGAACAGCTAGAGTGGGAACAGCATGCAGTCATGAAACTTGCTTGAAATAGCAGCTAAATGTTCCATCATCATCATCATCTTCATCCATTTTCCATGCTGGCATGGGTTGAATGCTTTAACAGGATCCAGTAAGCTACAGGACTATGTCAAGCTCCATTGTCAGCTTTGGCATAGCTCTTATAACTAGATGCCTTTCCTAATGCCAACCATTTTATAGCATGTTCTGGGAGCTTCTTTAAATAATGACATGGAATAATTTAGTCTTAGATACCCTAGTGTGAATGCAATTGCGGATTGGTATTTTCTGGGCCTTAGACTTTGTATATACAACCAAT
Source organism: Octopus sinensis (assembly GCF_006345805.1). Lineage (NCBI taxonomy): Eukaryota > Metazoa > Mollusca > Cephalopoda > Octopoda > Octopodidae > Octopus > Octopus sinensis. The sequence continues at coordinate 65,444,990 of NC_043000.1, read as the reverse complement.
ATGCGATATGGTTTAATTATCATTAGAGTAATGCGTTATAGCATAAAAATACATATATTTTTCACTGCCATTGAAAAATTTCAACTAGCATAGCATACTGTTTGGTCGGAAAAAAGTGATCTTAGAGCAACATATTTTGGTAGCAAATGTCAGAGACAGCATGACATTAGCTATTGACAGAACTGAACAAAAAATGGCCTATTATAACAAATAAGGAACTCTCAAAGCAAAGAAAAGAGAACAAAAGAAATGTACAAATTGAGTTTTCTGCTTCATTTGTAAACTATTTTCTAATGAAGAGAACCAAGATCAGGATTAGGACCAGGTCTCATTTTTATGCTGGTTATAATTGGAAAGAAAGTATGAACTCACAGATAGAATGTGTGGACAATTTTGAGCATTGCAAAGCTGCTATCAGCTGCAATATATTCTAAATTTACAAGAATAGTTCATGGTTTAGCAGTAAAACAAGAGAATATTCACTGTGTGCATGCAAAAACTTGTCATGAAAATAATTATAGCGAATAATGAATTTTTAGCAAAATGTTGATTACCGATTACCACTTTGTTGGTAAACTCACCTCCAAACTGTAATTTTCTAAATGACATTTAAATTATCGGTTCAGTTTGACCAGTTTCTGGAGATTGCTTCTGAGGAAAATTAGGCGAACCTGTGTCTGTACTTAAACAGCTGTCAGACACAAAGCTGTCTTTATATGCTTCCTTTGTAAGCATTGTAGCAACGATGCTCTGAAATTCAAAAATGCTTTGAGAAAATAGCTGATGATCCATAAGCAGAAACACATACATAATCTGAAGGAAAATCTCTTGCTAAGAAATGATAAAAATGAGAGATTCTAGCTTTTCTACTAAGTGTCTGGACAATGCTTCCACCAAAGAACTGCTATTTGACATAGTTTAAAATCTTGTAAATTAAAACATCTGGTTCATAGTTCACTGCTTAGTAACTTATAAACAATTAAGTAGCTATGTTTTCTCTCTAACTCCAATATATTTGGGTGATGATAATCTGAAAATTTTAAATTTGAATGTCTGTTCAACAAAGAATAAATAATTTGAGTCATTAGTCAATACTCTTCAAAACAATGCCCCAGCATGGCCTCAGTCCAATGACTGAAACATGTAAGAGATAAAAGATACTGTTATTCGACATAATTTACAATCTTGTAAATTAAAACATTTTGGTTCATAGTTCACTGCTTAGTAACCTATAAGGAATTATGTAGCTATGTTTTCTCTCTCTAACTCCAGTATATTCTGGTAAAGGTAATCTGAAAATTTTAAACTTGACTGTCTGTTCAATCAAGAATAAATTGTCTGTGTTCTTTCAATTGAACAATTATTGTACTGTAAATTAAACTGTTTTATGAAGACGGTTTGTCTTACCAAAAGTAGATTGTTTCTATCAGTTAAACAAACACTGCACTAAATGTTGTGATAAAGGACTGAGATACCTGGTGCCTTGTTGTACTCAAGAAGGCCTGTCTTCTACAGCAGAAGTGATAAGGTTGCATCTCCTGGTGAAGAGGACTTGCCTGCAAGAGTCCTGTGCTGGTGCCATGTAAAAAGCACTTGAGCCAGTGCCACATGAGAGCACTCATGCCAGTGGCATATTAAAAGTACCTAACACACACTGTAAAGTGATTGGTGTTAGGAAGGGTATCCAGACATAGAAACCAAGCCAAATCTGGTGCAGCTCCTCAGCTTGCCAGCTTTGGTCAAACCATGCCAGCATGGAAAACGGACATTAAAGGACGATGATGATGGTGGTGGTGGTCGTCGTCGTTGTTGTCATTGTCGTCATCTAAACTTGCTGATTCAGACTATGGAAACACAGTAGAACTGGTGCGAGATGTAAAGTATGGTATGCAACAGGCCACTAGTTTGTTTATATGTATGGTCAAGTGATGTCCTAACAACAACTATCATTTTTTTAAAATATGAAATAAGTGCTAATGATCACTGTTACCTTAGAAAATACCTATTAATAAAGCTGCACAGAAGTATTGTGAGAGAGATGTTTCCTGTTCATTTTACAGGGCTTTTCATCACCTGCACTACAGTTTGCCAGAAATCCAAATGCTGACTTTCTGTTTATAAGATGCAGGCTGGTTTATCTGGGACATTTTAAAAAAATGTGCACACTACAAGCTGTCAAATACTTCAAATACACACACACACACACACACTTAAGTACATATATTTATACATAAATGTACATACATCTATGCACCCATATAAATCTCTTTCTCTCTCATTCTCTCTCTCCCTCTCTCTACATACATACATACATGCATGCATACATACATATATACATATACATACATATACATACATATACATATGCATGCATCAGATATTTAAGAACAACATTTTAATTAAAGAAAAACAAAACTATTTATTAGTAGAACCAATATATCTTTAGAGAATTTGGTATACTTATTCTTACATACATGTAGCATAAAGCTGTTCAATATAACTGCCATCAACCTTGATTACTGCCTCGATACAACTTCTGAAATGACTAAATGTGTTGATTGGGTGATCTTTATTCATGTTAGTCATAATGATCCCAATAGCAGGCATGTTTAGTGGTTTCCACCACTCATCAATGACCTAGACATAGTAGTCTTGGGAGTTTAAATCAGAAGAGCTAGAAGGCCAAATGTTAGGAGTAAGATGATTATCAATTCCTTTGGCCATTTACTCCTGGGCCATGCAGGCTGTGTGAGAGAGAGCAGAGTCTTGCTGGAACATATATGGCCTTCCCTGACCAACTGTCTCGATCCAGGACTTGACAATCATCTGCATTGACAGCCATCTCACACTGACCCTAAGCAGTGAAGAAGCATGATATGGCCCTTATTGCTCACAACCATCAAGACCATCACAGACAATGAAAACTTGGTATGCATAACAGTGGAGATTTCAGTGAGGCTGGTCCAGAGTCATCTGTCATTTCTCCTGTTCACTGTTTGATCTTGGACAAAATTCTTCTCATCTGAAAAAAAACCCCAGCACATGTCAGGCTCCTTGGGGAGCTTCGGTTTGTTCAGCAAGCACTTTGATTCGATCACTCAGTTCTCCCAGGTCTTTTCGGACATGAACTCCCCTCTTCTGAAAACATAGGATTTGTACCTGACATCTTCATACACCATATGTCTAATTGTTGACTCTGACACATGGGGATAATTAGCAATGGCCTTCATTGACTTGCCATGAGTCTTGTTCATGATGCCCAGATTTGCTGGACAAACTTGACTTTTCTGACAATGTCTGGCTACTAAGAATATTTATTTTTTGTCTTTTATTTTGGCCACAGAAGACATATGCCTACCAAAGGTCAGGAGCTCTGTTCTGATCTTAAACATGAAAGACCCAACAACATTTAAGAAGGCTGTAGTCTCAAAATTACTGTGGTTGATGGCTAATACTACAAGAATAACACGCCTTTCATCCTCTGGGTTAAATCCAATTCTTCCATGTTGGGGCTGCAAAAAGAGAGGACATTTAGTTAAAGCTTGGGCGACTTATGGTTCTTAAACATTTTTGTTCTCAAACATCTAGCTCTCCCTGTGCATACATATATGATGACGACGACGACGACGACCATCATCATCATCATCATCATCATCACTTAACGTCCATTTTCCATGCTGGCATGAGTTGGACGGTTTGGCAGGAGCTGACCAGTTGAAGGTCTGTTTGGGCTCCATGTCTGTTTTGGCATGGTTTCTATGACTGGATGCCTTTCCTAACACTAACCACTTTACAGAGTGTACTGGGTGCTTTTAAACAGCATCAGCATGGATGCTTTTTATGTGGCATCAGCACCTACAAGACTGTTATATCAGGGATGCTCAGCTGGAAAGGGTTGCAGGGAATGAGCCTGTATGCAAGGACAACCATGTTTTTACTTAGATTGGTGTGTTTTTAAAGAACACAGCAAACCATCAAGAGTCTCAGTCCCCTGTCATCCCCTCTGAGTCCCAACATCTGTAGATCTTTTCTCACCACATCTTCCTAGGTCTACCCCTTCCACATGTTCCCTCTACAATTAGAGATCGGCACCTCATCTCTTGATGCAACTGTTTCCGTTCATATATATATATATATATATCCCTTCAGCATATATATATATATTCCTTCAGCATATATATATATATATATGTATATGTAAAAAAATACAAACTGGGACAAGAACGCAAAACATTTAGAAGACGATACAAAAAACACGGACGGGACATTCAAAGCCTTCAATCTTCAGTCACGAACTGGATCATCCTCGCAATTTCGGCTGATTAATCTTGATCCCTTTAGCATCTAAACTGGCTATAACTGGTCCAAATATTTTTCTTGTTTTATGTTCAAACTGGCCAGATCTGGCCTTCACATATCCTACAATATTCTAAAAATAAATAATCCCAAACAATATGAACTGATAATCATTACATTTGACAAAATAATCTGAGAGAGAGAGAAAGAGAGAAAGAGAGAGAGAGAGAGAGACACACACACACACTTTGTATCTGTACATGCATACTTACAACATTATTGAATTTGAGTTAATCAGTTAATTATAATCTCTTTTTAATTTTTTTGCAGCACAGTCATCTTGTCCTGGTAAGTTGAATGTATTTATTATTATTATTATTATTATATTAATCATCCATAAAATTCTATATAATTTTTCTCTCCACTTTCTGTTTTTTGATTAAAAGAAACAACCCTGAAACTCTCTGCTTGCTATATTCATGAACAACATGTAACTCAAAGCTTGATCTTGTGACACATGTCAAATGTCAAGCCTAAAAACTTTGATTGACCTCTTGTGAATTATATGACAGTAAATTTCCATATGAAGAATGCTATCTACAGACTTTGCATGTATCAAAAAAGATAATCATTACTTTATATGCTTATGAATGGCTTCCTCATATGCTAATATGATCACCATATGCTAATCATTTATTTCATGTAGCTCTAATCATGAACCTTCCATCTGACCATCTTTGCTTGTAAGATTGTGTGATTAGAGTCCTCAGGCATTTCCTACATAAGGTTCTATCAGAAGCAATAGTTATTACACTCTCCAGTTGGATTTCCAGTTGTGACCAACATTCTTGGTCTACCCACTAGGTTTCCTGCCAGCCAGCTTGGCTTAAAATAATCCATTTTGTAATTCTTTCCTGTGACATTCTAGTCACATGTCTGTTGTACCAGAGCTGTGACTTTTCAATGCAGAGAAGTAGCAACTCAACCTGAAGAAAATCTCTGATCTTCAAGTTATGCACCCTGTCTAGTAACATTATCCCAGAGATCCTTCAGAGAAACTCCATTTTGGCTACTTGTATTAACAGTTGTACTCTTTTGGGCATTACCCAACATTCATGACATAGATGAGGATAGCACTGGAACAGCCATTCAGACTCACAAGCCTCACACATGCAGATAGCCATCTTTGCCCTGATAGCAGTGAGCAGGGATGTAGTATAGGGACCAAGAACACCAAAGTTCTCCACTACCACAGGCTTGACCACAAACCTATTGGAAATTGGCCTGTTCTTTGAAAGCTTGCTCCCTTCAACCTGACAAGCAAAGAAACCTGGGTTGCTAACTGAAAGCATCAAGTTGCCACTGGAGAAAGTGGCATCCAAGATGAGGAACCTACCACTGAGAACAGGAAATTGGTATGCCCTTTGGCCTTTTACCATCCCCTTGGTCTAGCCCACTAGCTTAAGCTGGGAAAGGAAACTTGCAATGTCCACGCCATGCATAATGATCTCATTGGGAACAGTATGGCATGAACTATAATGACAGGACAATGGGAAGAAGATGAAAGAATCCATGGCAGATGTGCAGTGGCATTTGTGAGGGTTGCAGATCTGGAGGCCCAGTGTCAGAGAAATACTGGCATGCAAACAGTTGCTAACAAGCTGAGAGTCTATTCAAGAGTGAGCATATTCATGGAAATATTGCATGTCATTACAAAAATCCACTCAAAATGGAAGGTGTAATTGTATGAGGGGATGCTGAAAAGTTCCTGGTTTTAAGGATATTGTGAAAGGCCTGGTTGGAGGCCCAACATTCAAAGTTTTTTTACAGGGCTTAGAAAAACTGAAGGGCCACTACAATAAGTATGTGAATCTGAGAGGGTAATATATTGAATAAAATCATAATTAACTGATCCTCCTGTATTTTCTTCTACCCAAAGCCAGGAACTTTTCAGCACCCCCTTATAATACAATTTTCATACACATACATACTTGTATACATACAATGCTTATATATTTAAATGCGTACTCATTTAGATACATATTTATACACATACATCTGTCTTCCTTTGCACACATACATACTGGAAAGTTTTGCATTTGAGTAATAATATTCTTTTGTTTCAATCTCTTGCAGTAGAAGAATCTGATTGTAATGGTAAGTTAAATATATTTATTATTAATGTATTATAATTCATGAACTAGTATCATTCTTTTCTTTTCTCCACTTCATGTCTTATAATTATGCATCAAACTGATTATAGCAAAATAACCCATAATATACCACTGACTATATTCATGAACAATGAGGGCCTTAACCTTGATCTTGTAACAAATTCGGATTGTATTTTTGTGCAATAGAAATTTCAGGTGATGAATGCTATCTACTGACTTTTTGCATGGTTTATATACTTAATGAAGTGGTTCCTGTATTGATTCAATCACAAAATATCTCCTCAAAAGTACTGTAAAGAACAATTGACACTAATCATTTCATGTAAATCTTCATAAGTTAACTGATATCCAAGTAATTTTTATAATTGGGTTTTTAGCCAACAGTGTGTGTGTGTGTGTGTGTGTGTGTGTGTGTGTGTGTGTGTGTGTGTATGTGTGTGTGTGTGTGTGTGTGTGTGTGTGTGTGTGTGTGTGTGTGTATTTGTGTGTGTGTGTGTTTCTCATCTGTTTTTAAATATTTAAATTCTTCCTTTGAAGAAGGAGCTGGTTTCTAACAGAGATATAAAGCTCCATCGTTTGAATGTAATGAAAACAAGGTCATTTTAAACCTGAGAAAAGTCTTGCATAGTTTTACTGTTTTGCTTACAGATTGTATTTGTAATGTGTTTGTAAACAGTTGGTTGATTTCTTTTTTTGAAAATCCGAGCTTATCCAAACTGACAGTTAGGCATTTACTTACAAAACCAAGTGCTTCGATTATTATTGGTATAAATGTAAATTTGTTATCTGGACATAAAAGATGGAGATTTCGAAGCAGTTGTCCATAATTATTTTCTTTCTCTTTGATTTTCAAAGAGATATTCACATCAACATGACAGTTGACCTCAATGATGGTACATACTTTTTCTTGTCTGTCTCAAACAATATCTGGTCTATTATGCTCACAGATGTTTTGATAGGAATGTTTCACCAATATTATTTGTGCAGATATTTGTGTACATATTCAATAACAGTGGGATTCTCTATATTTATTCCAGGACAGTCTTTTTCCTGGATGGCATTGTGTGTTGTTTTTGTGACATCATGTGGCATAGAGTGCTAGAACCTTCCTATGTAGGTAGCCATGTATCTTTTCTACAACAGGAAACTGTTCTGTTCTAGTCCCTTCTTTCATCTCTCAGCAACAACAAAAACATCAACAAAAAACAATAGCAACAACAACAATGATAAAAACTTGAGCTGTCAGTGACTAAACTGGCAACCCAACTGAGAGTATTTAGTGAGGAGGGTAATAATGCAAAAGGCAGAACTTAAATGAATCTACACTAGCTTATGCATGATAATGTGTATACTAGGCCATTATCATACATACTTACAACAGTCTGATAGAAGTACCCTACCCATATTACCAAACCATAGTCAAAAGAAAGCATATGAGCAGCAGCAGATTATGGCAATCAGCAGAGTACAATCTAGTATCATTAAAGAACAGATAGACTCCCAGATCTTGTCAACAACCTGTCTAATGATGGAGTTTCATTGAAACAACTGGCCACTGGTGGAGGTCAAATCTGCCTCAAGGGGAAGTGAGCCTCTTTAACCATGGTTGTAGATCTATTCAAGATTTCAGAAACTATTAGGTGCCTGTTAGAGTATGCAATGCATCATTAGAGAATAGAGTTAAAATCAGAAGAGGAAAGATCAAGAGAAGAGCAGAGCAGAAGGATCTTTCAAGAGGACAGTTTATCTCTCACTTGTTCGTTATAATTATTTATACAGTGTGTGAATGTATGTGTGATTATACTATGTTGCAAAATTTTTCTTTTCTTTTTTGTTTTTGGTTAGTAAGTGTTATTTCCTATTTGCTTCCATTTTGAAATCAACTTTGCTTTTGCGACCTGGACATCAATGTTTTGAAACTGACCTATTTTCCTTTACATTTCAGACAGATTCAGCACTGAGTTGCTGAATTAGGAATATTGTTATAGCGAATATTCTGCTCAATACCACAGATTTGCTTGTTAGTTGCTTGACCATAACCATTTGATCATGCTCCTTAGTGGCTGACAATATGTGCATCTCTGATCAAAAGTGCATAGCTCATTGGTTAGAGCTTCGGGCTCACAATCATAAGGTAGTGAGTTTGATTCCCAGACTGGGTTGTGTGTTGTGTTTCTTGAGTAGCTTGTTGCTCCAGTTCACTCATCTGTAGAAATGAGTTGCAATGTCACTGGAGTCAAGCTGTATCAACTTTTGCCTTTCCCTTGGATATCACCAGTGGCATAGAGAGGAGAGGCTGCTGGTCTTCCACAAAAACAACCTTGCCCAGACTTGTGCCTCAGAGGGTAACTTTGTAGGTGCAATCCCATGGTCATTCATGAGCAAGAGTAATGGGGGAGCATCATAGCCATGTGTTGAGAGACATTCTTTAGGGTTTGAATAAATGTAACAAAAGCAAACTTTGAAGGAAATATTTTTCATAGTTTCTATGGGTAAGCAGATAGGAAGTAACAGTTGACACTTAGGGATAAAAGTTGTATTACACAGTGTTATTTGTATGTATAAGTGTCTGTAGCCACTCTACAACCTTTTTGTAGAGTATGAAAGGAGGATTGTGATGTTGACATGTATCACCTGCTGACCTACCACACACATACACACACACACACACACATGAGAGAGAGAGAGAGAGAGAGAGAGAGAGAGAGAGAGAGTATTCCTTTGGATACATCATAATCAATTTTAGTGAGGTATTTTTCAGCTAAAGGACTCAACAGATATATCTGTACATATGCGTACCATATGACTTCACATGCATACTCATAATAATGCCATTTTATTGAATTTAAGTAATATTATTCTTTGTTTCTTTCTCTTTCAGCACAAAGGCAAATTATATGTAAAGGTAAGTTAAATGTATATTTATTACTATATTATTGTTCATGAACTTGTGCCATTTCTCTCTCTCCCTCTCCTCCTCTCTCTCTCTCTTCTTATTATGCATCAACTGAAAGGTGGTGAGCTAACAGAATAGTTAGCATGCTATGAAGGCGGCGAGCTGGCAGAATCGTTAGCATGCCGGGTGAAATGCTTAGCGGTATTTCATCTGCCGTTACGTTCTGAGTTCAAATTCCGCCGAGGTCGATTTTGCCTTTCATCCTTTTGGGATTGTTAAATAAAGTACCAGTTATGCACTGGGGTCGATGTAATCGACTTAATCCCTATGTCTATCCTTATTTGTCCCCTCTATGTTTAGCCCCTTGTGGGCAATAAATAAATAAGAATAGTCAGCATGCCAAACAAAATATTGAGTGCTATTTCAGCCATCCTTACCTTCTGAATTCAGATTCTGCCAAGGTCAGTTTTGCCTTTCATCCTTTTGGGGTCAATAAAATAAGTATCAGTTGATCACTGGGTGCGGAGTGTCAGTGTAATCAATTAACCTCTTTTCCGACCAAAATTTCCCTATAGTAGAAGGGGATTATTATGCATCAATTCAATGAAATTAAATGAAAAAAGCCCATAACACTATATCCATGATATTATATTCATGAACAATGTATAATTCAAACCAAGATCTTGTAATAAATGTTAGGCCTAACAATTTTTGCCAACCACCCCATGATGACTCTACACATTCTTTATACAGAGACACATTCTTTATACACAGTTTTACATTTCAAGAGTATAATTCATTCCATAGGCACCATATGGTTCTGCGTTCAATCCCACTGTGTGGCACCTTGGACAAGTGTCTTCAACTATATCCCCAGGCTGACCAAAGCCTTGTGAGTAGATTTGGTAAACAGAAACTACCAATTCTGACCCTCTGCAAAATCCCAAATTTTGGCACGTAAAAAGCACCCACTACACTCACGGAGTGGTTGGTGTTAGGAAGGGCATCCAGCCGTAGAAACACTGCCAGATTTGACTGGGCCTGATGAAGCCTTCTGGCTTCACAGACACCAGTAGAACCGTCCAACCCATGCTAGCATGGAAAACGGACGCTAAACGATGATGATGATGATGATGATGATGATGCTTTGTGGGAGCAACTGTTTTATTGAAAGCGTATATTGTTGTTAAATGCTCGAAATATGAGACTAGAAAAACAGCCAACAACTGATGAAGGGTCGTTTGTTTTGTTTTCCATTTGTGTCTTTCGTTGTTCGAAAGAATAGTTCATGTTCCATGTACTTGAGCTTCATATCTTTTTGTTGTACACATTATGTGATGTCCTGTGCCCACATATGCATATATATATATATAGATGTAAGTATGTACATATACGTAAGTATATATGCATATATATATATATATATATATATATATATATATATATATATATATATATATATACATACATACACGCACACGTATATATATATATATATATATATATATATATATATATATACATACACATAAATATACAAAGTATGGGGGTTTAGTTCATAAGTGTTCTAAATGATTAGGTATGCTAGGTTAGTGCTGTAATGGATTACTAGGGCTCCAGTGTTATAACTGAGATGGTAGTTATGGATCCATTGCAGATTTCCAATGCAGCGGATATATAATTGTTAAAGAGGACAGCAAACATTAAGATAAGGCAAATATCTCAAGTCGTATACAATATTATTATTGGAAAAAATTCAAAGTCTTACAGCTGTTTCTGGGATATCCTTGAGTATGGGATATTCCATCTTCAGAGACAAATATGGAAAATGAGAATGGTATATATTAATGAGATGACCACATAGAAGAAGGGAGTAAAAGAATAAGGAGATGGAAAGAAAGAAGAAACCCATGATGCCACTGCTAAAAATAACTCTACAGCTACTGACTTTGGCCAGAATGGACACAATCAGTTACTACTAGGTTTCCTTCCCAATACCTACAGACTTTAACACTACCACAGATACCTATTGCTCTTTTTAAATTCCTTTCATTTTGATCTATTTTTTTAACCCTATCTCCCTTTACCTCCTCATCCTCTCTCTTATCTTCTCAGCTACCCTGTACACAATTCTTTGACACAATACACCTATACACCTTACTTTATCCTATAGCCAATACTTAGATCCCTCCTCACTCTATCTACCTCTCTCTCTTTTTTTATTTTATTTTCTTTCCTTTTACCACTTAATAGCCACCTCTGCTATCATTCTGTTATTGAACATTGATATGTCTGAATGTCTACTATATCAGGATTTTAACCCACATGAACCTACACTGGATTACACCTAAGGGCTTTTGCTCTTGTTTCTATAATGTCAGAAAGTGGAACTATGAACTTTTATGCTTCTTTTTTCTTCTTTTTTTTCCATCTCCTTATTCTTTTACTCCCTTCTTTTATGTCGTCATCTCATTAATATATACCATTCTCATTTTCCCTATTTGTCTCCGATGACAAAATATCCCATTCTTTGGGGTTTGGGTAATTCGACCTGAAGAAAATTCTAACTAGGCCCCACCTGCAAGGTCATGCACTGTTTATCTTGATATGAAGTCACCATGTTACACACATCTGGTTGTGATGCATGTGCCTGGTGTACCCTTATCAGATAGGTAGTCATGATGGGTATACTGAGCTTTGTATATTTTACCCCAGTGTCACTTTGATGGTATGCACACTGCTCTCTCACTCATTAATAATAATAATAATGATTTCTTTCATTTGCTACCAGGGTGAAGCATGAGAGGGACAATGCAAAAAATGGACATAAAGTGTGGGGATTTACATATAATAACTTGATAAAAAAAAAAGAGGAAAATATAATACATGGTATACAATAGAAGAAAGGAAGTATACATAGTATATAACAGTAAAAAAAAATGTACAGGAGGACTTCTCAGGATAATTGAGGAACCCTACTGTCCAAGATCTCCCTGAATACCAAGGATAAGTGCTCTCCGACTTACAGGTCTACACTTAGAGCAGTACTTAGAGCTACTCTCTCTCCACTCTCATTTTCCTTTTCAAGTGAAACTTGAAAAAGTCAATGAGGGCTCTACTAAAGAGGAATATCTCTGACCTCATTCCTTTCAGCTTTATCCACTAGACAACTTCTTTTGCCACAGCCACCAGGTAAAGGAAAGCTGCTTTGCCTGCCTGATTAAAGGAAAGCAGTGGGGCAATTGTCACTATGGACTTGACTGACTGACAGATCTGTCCCACATGTGATAGCAGCTATTCAGCATAACTTCACAAGTCAGCAATGCCTGGACACTGAATAAGTGCATGCAGAATAGTTTTGTTGCTTTGTGCACACCTTAAAAAAGTCTGTCTGAGAGCACATCCATGCCTGTAGAGTTTATCTTGAACAGGTAGTGGTCCCCACCAGTTGCACTGCCAGGCCAAAGACATCTGGAAATTATCCATGGTAATCCTCGACCAGAAAGTCCTCCAGAACAGACTAGCCAGTTCGTTTTTGGCAACACCAACAGTTTCCTTGATGATGGCACACTTCCTAATCTATAATGTTCTATATATTGCTAAAATGGAACACCTACTGATTTTATTGCCTGACTAGTAGAGAACTGTGAATGCCTGATGACATTCTAGGTGCCAGTCGCCAGGTACCCAGTTTCAGTCTATCCTTCACCCAGGACTGCAGCTCTGTCAAAGAGACAAACTGTAGAAAGTCGTGTCTCACAAACAGAGCCATACATGTTTACTGTTAGAAATTGTTGCAGGTGATATGGCCTAAGTGCACGTCTGTCCCCCAGAAGCCAGAGCATGCCTAAGCTGCCACGGAGAGGGTGCTGACAGCAGACTGACCATCTGACCTTTGGAGCACATGCCTTCCATAAAAAAATAAGTGATGTTTCAACCTGATTGAGCAGTAACTGGGGCAAGACATAGTGGTCAGGTGATAAATGACAATGGAGGTGATGTAGGCATACACCACATCTGCTGACCTTTCTGAGACAGTTTCCTCTCTGCCTGTTTCTGGGTAAGTCTGATCACCCTGTTCCTCACCCATCCCAGTTCTTATCCACCTGGAGGTTTGGGACCAAACCAAACCCTGAGCAGTTTAATTGGTCCATCAGTCCAGCATCTGATGATGCCACCCAATGGCATTAACCTGCCTCTCTACATGCCCAGTTGCAAGCCCACTGACTTGATGTTTATTTTGGCTCTTACAGCTGACTCATATTCTTTTAGAATGGAGCTGACCATCTCCACTTTGGAGGCATCTGACACCATGATAGTGACATCCACATACACCAACACTGCCCTCCCGTGTTCCACTTCAAAAAGGATGTCCCTCAACTGTTCCCACTTCTGCAGCTGTGGCTTGAGAGCCAGCATGTACAGAAGATGTGACAGCAGGCAGCCCTGATGGACCAAGCATGCAATGTGAAATGGTTCTGGTTGGTGATTGTTTACTTTGACCACTGAGCAGGTGCTGCTGTGCATTGCAGCGATCCAGCTTCTGAAAACAGGTCCAAAACTGGACTCTTTCAGGATGGCTTCCAAGTAGTGATAGCCAAATCTATCAAGTGCTTTTGACTGATCCAAATTGATCAGGGTCTCATTGAAGCCAGCTTGAGACACAATTTGTGGTCTGTATAGCCAACCAATTTAAATTGTGGGCAACCTATGCTATCCCTATCCACTTACCTCACAAATATTCTATCCAGATACAATCTGGATGACCCCAATGTGGTTGCTCTATGACCACACTGGCACATCAGGGAAATCCAGTTGATACCTGTCAGACAGTTGGAAGTTTGCAAGGCTTTTGTACACTCTTCTGCTATGTGCTAGACCCACACACTCCTTCTGTGCATTCAAAATACTATTCCAGTCCCCTACTAGTTGTAAAGTGTGAGATATTCCCAGGAATGCTTCTAGATGCCTGAAGAAATCTGGCCTTCCAGCTCCTGTCAATGGCCACCAGTCTAAAGGCACCACCTACTGTCTGGATCCAAGAAGACTGACCTTATTTTGAGACCTAAGGATTTTCAGAATAGCACTGCTACATTTCCACCCACTCCTGACAGACCACAAGATGAGAATATCTCATCTTTGAAAATGGATGCTAGAGCATGCCTCCCAGAAATTCTTGTCCCACTAATGGTAGTCACATCTAAATCAAGGGAGCCTGAAATTATTGAGCAGGTGACCCTGCTTTCAAACTGAACTGAGGCCCTGAACATTTACACAGCCTACTCTAAGTGTAGCCATTAACTTGGAGAAAAGAAAATAGAGTTCTTTAATTTGGTCTTCAGAGATGACTGTTGAAACAGTCTTCTTTTTGGTCTATTGGGGAGTGGGAAAGGTTTTTCTAGTAAGTTTTTGGGGGTGTACTTACTAAATTTCCAATGTCCTGAGGGGATTTCTGTTTTAAATCCAGATACATATTTGTATCTGTTTGGATTAACATTCTGTCTGATGGAGTTCAGCAAAACCTTCCCTCTTGTTAGAAAGTTTTTTTTATTAATCACTTCCTCATTTCAATGTTGCTCTTCTGAACAACAGTGAAGTTGATGAAAGAAGCAAGTACCCAAGAGTGTGACTGTTAGTCATTTTGTTTTTTGGGATTTTCTTTTTGTTTTCATGATTTTTTTTGCATGTTTTTTTTTTTTACAAACACTTGTGTGAAAGTGTTTGTAAAATTGAATTTTCTTATTGTGATAATGGTGCTGATGTTTTTTTGTGTTTGATTTTGTGAAGAATTTTGTATATTACTGTCATGTCTTATGGCCTTCAATTTGGGTTGGCCTCTATTTATTTCAGTCTCAGACATTTTCTTATACCTGACAAAGGCATTTTGGTTCATTTTCAATGACATCTTTGCTTTTGTGAGGCTTGAGTTGGAGGAAAGTGGCAGATGTAAGCTAGTTGTAGTGTTCACACCTTGAGGAGATGATAGTAATGGTGGAGAGCTTTGTGCTTTCTCTAGCATAGGCAAAAGGCTTTGAGGTGGTTCGTATTACTTCACATGAAACATTTAATTGTTTACCTTCTACAAAAACCAGCCTATGTTTGCATTCCCCAAGATGGAAAAGATTGGGAATGTGATTTATTT
This sequence comes from Octopus sinensis, assembly GCF_006345805.1. Taxonomy (NCBI): domain Eukaryota; kingdom Metazoa; phylum Mollusca; class Cephalopoda; order Octopoda; family Octopodidae; genus Octopus; species Octopus sinensis. Next base: position 65,429,482 of record NC_043000.1, on the reverse strand, counting down.
CTATGTGATTTATTTTATAAGAATTCCATTCTGGAGGAATTGTGGAGTATACTTCACCTCCACAATCTCCTCGTGCTCTTCCAGAATGACTAAGACTTGTGCCAGACCATGGTGAACCAGCATGATGAAACACTTACAGCTTGCAGAACTCCAACTTTGTGCAAATTTGAAATAAGAGGAATATGGAGCATGAGAACAGTAAAGGCCATGCCTATAATATCTGGTGTGTTAAGAACAGTAAGTAAATGGCTGAAGGAGAGTGGAATAGAATGCCTGGTAGATCTCCTACAGAAAGTTTGTCTCTTACTGACAGCAAGGGTTATCAGGTGGGTTCTAAGCACCTGAAAGACTGCTGAAAACTTGTGGATACCTAATGTTACAGGTAGTAACCCACTACCCACATATACCCTGCCAAGAATAAGACTGAACCTGAGCCAAACCAAATGGTGGTGGTGGTGGTGGTGGTGGTGGTGGTGGTAGTAGTAGTAGTAGTAGTAGTAGTAGTAGTAGTAGTAGTAGTAGTAGTAGTAGTAGTAGTAGTAGTAGTAGTAGTAGTAATTGTAATTGTTTCTAAAATGGATACATGGTCTGAAATCTGGATTAGTCAATTAAATCAATGCTGGTACTTGACTGGTATTTATTTTGTTGACCCTGGAAGGATAAAAAGCAAAGCAAAATAATTCAACAGGATTTGAACTCATGTAGAGATGAAAAGCCAAGTTGGGCCCAGTTCTAACTCAGGATGTACAAGGAGCAAGACCTTTACTTTCACCCTCTGCCTTTTCTCCCACCTCCATCATTTTCTATTTAAAGAAGTGGTAACAGCTTTCAAAGATTCAGAATATTTCTTTTGCCTTTTTTTTTTTTCATTAAAGTGTTTCTTTTTTTAAATAACCCATTTATATTCTTTCCAGAACAGTTTTCTTCACTTTCCTGCCAAATACAGTTTGCACCGTTAAAAAAATGCTTTGTTCAAGTTTGTATAAATCAGAAGCATACACACTTTGAAACACCACCTGTGAATCTGAATGACCTAAACCTGACAGCGTATATTGATTTCACAGTTATAAACGACTTAAACTCAAGTAAGATTTTTTAAAGTAATATTAATTAAAATTAAAACAAAACAAAATCATTTATTGTGTGTATTTGTATGTGTGTGTGTGTTTCTTTCAGGCATCATCACCATCATCATCATCATCATTTAGCATCCGTCTTCCGTGCTGGCACAGGTAGGATGATTTGACTGGAACTGGTAAGCCAGAGAGCTGCACCAGGCTTCAGTTTGTTTTGGCTTGGTTTCTCTGGTTGGATGCTCTTCCTAACACCAACCACTCCTCAGAACATACTGGGTGTCTTTTACATGTCACCAGCATGGGTGCCTTTTATGTGTCACTAACACTGACCACAACTATGATTTCACTTGGCTTGACATATCTCCTCAAGCACAGCAAATCACCAAAGGTCTTGATCACTTGTCATCACCTCTGTGAGACTCATCATCTGACAATGATGCTTCACCACCTCGTCCCGCATCTTTCTGGGTATTGTCAGTAAAAAAATAAATAAGACTGATGCATTGTATGGGGCAGTATTTATATTTATACAATTATTTGAATGTTTCATCCTAGGGTTCATTGACCAAATTTGACCATGTTCCTGTTTAATGTCTACTTTTCTACGCTTGCATGGGTTGGACAGATTTTATTGGGACAGATTTTCTACAGCTGGATGCCCTTCTTGTTACCAACCCTCATTTGTTTCTAGGAAAGATAATATTTCACTTTGGCCAAACATGTTTTTGCAGAATATTGGAAATGAATGACACTGCTTGTATGACAGTGGCACTCATTTACAAATACCACATGGTATTAAGACAAAGTAACACAGAATTGCATATACTCACACACATGCACACACATTTAAGGTGGATGTTAAACCATGATGAGGATGTGATATGTATATGTGGTAAGAAGCGTGCTTCCCAGCCACATGGTTCTGGATTCACTCTCACTGCATGACACTTTGGGTAAGGTGTTTTCTACTAAAGTCTCAGGCCAACCAAAGCCTTGTGACTGGATTTGGTTGAGGGAAGCTGAAAGAAACCGGACAGATATATCTATATGTATATATATTAGTGTGTGTGTGTGTGTTTGTGTGTGTGTGTGTGTGTTTGTGTGTGTGTGTGTGTGTGTGTGTGTGTGTCTGTGTGTGTCTTTGTGTCTATGTTTATCCCCAACCACCACTTGACAACTGGTGTTGGTGTGTTTACGTTCCCTATATCCTATTGGTTTGGCAAAAGAGAGCAATAGAATAAGTACTAGGCTTTAAAAACAAAATAGTTCAGAGGTTAATTAAAACCCTTCAAATGACTTAAACGAGTAAAAGATAAAAAGATTAAAAGTATGTATACATACATACATACATACATACATACATACATACATACATACATACATACATACATACATACATACATATATGCATATATATAAATATATATATATATATATATATATAATAGAACATTATTATTCATAATAAATGATAATATTAGTGGCTGCAAGCATACATAAAAACCATATAGGTAAATTAATAACTATATATATAAGAATATATATAATTAGGGTACTAAGAATCACTAGTTTTGTAATCTTGCAGAGGTAAGACACAATTCTTATTCACTTGGATGTTTTTCCACCATGCCTGTTAAAATTTAGTGATGATTACTGTGACTTTGGAGTTCTTTTATGACTCCTTTCCTTAGCAAAGCTGATGCTTCTTATTACCTTAATTATATGTATTCTTTTATATATATATATATAATTAGTGTACACTTATACACAAAAGAGGTGACCCCTAACAGGACACCTTACATGCTAAAAGGAACAAAGTCCAAAATATTATATATATATATATATATATATATATATATATATATTATATATATATAATAGAACATTATTATTCATAATAAATGATAATATTAGTGGCTGCAAGCATACATAAAAACCATATAGGTAAATTAATAACTATATATATAAGAATATATATAATTAGGGTACTAAGAATCACTAGTTTTGTAATCTTGCAGAGGTAAGACACAATTCTTATTCACTTGGATGTTTTTCCACCATGCCTGTTAAAATTTAGTGATGATTACTGTGACTTTGGAGTTCTTTTATGACTCCTTTCCTTAGCAAAGCTGATGCTTCTTATTACCTTAATTATATGTATTCTTTTATATATATATATATAATTAGTGTACACTTATACACAAAAGAGGTGACCCCTAACAGGACACCTTACATGCTAAAAGGAACAAAGTCCAAAATATTTATATATATATATATATATATATATATATATATATATATATATATAAATATATATACTTTATTTAAAGCAGCAGAAAATTCAACAAAACCTGTTACTCGGCAACGGGAACCTCAGAGTAACAGGTTTTGTTGAATTTTCTGCTGCTTTAAATAAAGCATATTACTCTACCACTGGTATCTGAGTACTCTTTTTTCCACTTTGTTTCACATTTATGTGTTTACTCCGGTATATATATATATATATGTATATGTACAAAGAACTATATAATCATATATATATATATGATTATATATATATAAAGCTCATGTATGTATGTATATATATAAAGAGCATAGTTATTACCTCAAGTACTTTAATATATGGAAGGCTATTCCTACTTTAAACCTAGATTCAGGAAATATAGTATATGAAGCAGTTTTATTCAGCTACACAAAGACTTCATTTCATGTGGTTGACACAGCAAAGTTGTTAACATCTTCTTACTTAACATTTAACATCATGCTATTATTCTTTGCTCTATTTATTAGATTATGTTTTTACTTAGACTTGCTAAGATTGTTTTTGATATTCTTTTGCTTGATTCAGTCATTTGACTGTGGCCATGCTGGAGCACTACCTTAAGGAGTTTTAGTCAAATAAATCAACCTCAGCACTTATTCTTTGTAAGTTATGTATTTATTCTATTGGTCTCTTTTGCTGAACTGCTAAGTTATTGGGATGTAAACACACCAACATTGGTTGTCAAGCAATAGCAGTAGTGGGGGACAAACACAAATATGTACATACACATATATATTTATATACATACATATATATATATCTACACCCACACACACACACACACATATATGTGTGTGTGTGTGTTTAGATATATATATATATGTATGTATATAAATATATATGTGTATGTACATATTTGTGTTTATATATATATATATATATATATATATATATATATATATATATATATATATACAGATATATATATATATATATATATATATATATATATATGAGAAGCTGCTTTCAGTTTCTGCCTACCAAATCCACTCAAAAGGTTTTGGTCAGCCTATGGTTATAGTAGAAGACACTTGCCCAAGGTGCTATGCAGTGGGACTGAACCTGGAACCATGTAGTTGGCAAGCAAGCTTCTTACCACACAGCCATGCCTGCACCAATGATTGTTTGTAAAAATATTTGAATTGACTTCAAATGTAATATAGTCTTATATAAAGCAACATAAAATGAGTGTATGCTTTCATTTTTTTCTTTTTTTCAGTTTGTTAAGTCAATTCTTTTCAAAAGTTTTTATGCAAAATTTGCCTTAGAACTGTAATTTTCAAAAGGTGAAGTAAATTCTTTAACAAAGGCTAATATTATTTTCCAGGAAAAAAGCATTGTTATGCGACTTGCTGCTTAAAAGAAAATGTCAATTCGGAAAATCTTTGTTTTGACAATAAATGTCAGTATAAACGTATTTACATCTTCGGTCGTAAAGATTTCTCTATGTCTTCAACTGCCTCTGAATATATTTGTCTGTCTGGAAATCAGATGGCTATAAGAAAGGTGAGTGAAGCCCAACCCCTTTTTTTCTTTTTACAATAAATGTATTTCAGTAAAAGAAATTGAAAAGTAGGAATTCCCTTAAACATTTTATAAAGAAAGCAAACAAAACAGGATGAAATGATTCCTTTGGGAGTATAGATCTCATAGTTGTCATCTATGAGTTCTTCCCTTTGCAATCCTCACAGAAAAACTATGGCCTGTCATAGAGCATTCAATTGTTTTTGTTCATTATGTTATGTTGGCACATTGACTGTATTGTGTTAAGTACTGAGAATAAATTAATTCTTTTCATCTGCACTTGTAATTAGCTTTAATCTTGATTCATGTGCAAAAGTAGACTGAGTGCATAACTCTTTTCCTTGCTGGATATTTCTTACTCTCAAACACTGCATCTGTGTTGTACAAGGTGGTATCAAAAAGTTCCTGGTCTAATTCTGTAGGATGCCAACAGATGGTAGCACACGGTTGTATTTGCTGTGAAAGCTAGCAGTGACCTTCATGAGGCAGTGTGCCATGTGACATTACTGTGTTTACTTCACAGATTGTGAAATTTGTGTTTTTGTGATCATGTGTACGCTGTAGTCTGTGATATTGTCATGGACAGAAACAAAGAGCTAACATGAAATTTTATGTTAAACTTGAGAAGTCTTGTACGGAGTCATTGAGCATGCTTCAGCAAGCTTATGGCGATGGGGCAATGGGTCATATGCAATGCTTTGAGTAGCACAAGTGCTTCAAAAGCAGAACATCCCTGGAAAACTGTGAGTAATATGGAAGACCTGCCACAGGCATAACTCCTGGAAATGTGGTTTGTGCATCAAGAATTCCTCCTCCAAGATCAAACCATTAATTGAGAGTTCTACTGCAACATTTTAAAGCATTTGAGGGATGACATTTGGCGAAAGCGACTAAATCAGTGGAGTGTGAAGAAATGAATTCTTCATTGAGCTCTCTTTACTTGTGAGTTATTTGCCAAAAACAACATGGTACCACTTCCACACCCGCACTTTTCACCAGATTTAGAACCTGTGGACTTCCATCTTTTCCCTCAAGATAAAAATGCAGCTCAAAGGTCACTGTTTTAACGCAGCTGTCAACATCCAGAGAAAATCGCAGAAGGTCCTCGACTAACTTATGGAAAACAATTTCCAAAAGTGGCAGGAATGCTGGGATCAGTGTTGACTAGATGTGTTTTAAATGGCACCAGATTACGGTGCAAGGTGACTATTTTGAAGGAGATGATGTTAAAACTTAAGTTTATTTTTTATTAGATATCACTAGTCTGGGAACCTTTGATGCCACCTTATACCTGCAATCTTGATATTGCAAGCTAAAGAAAAAGTTTACTTGGAAGCATGACAATGTTCAGTGTTTACAATGTCTAAGTTTACCAATGTGTAAATATACTCTGGTATCATCAGTCTAACTTTCAGCTAACTTCTTGAGTAATTGTTGTCTGTTCATCATCATCATTTAAACATTTGTTTTTCATGTTGGTATGGGTTGGACGGGTTGGACGGTTTTGACAGGAGCTGGCCAGCTGGGGAGCTATCCAGACCCCAATTGTCTGTTTTGGCATGATTCCTATGGCTGGATATCCTTCCTAATGCCAACCACCTTATAAGGTGTGCTGGGTGCTTTTTAAATGCGACCAGCATGGGTGCATTTATGCAGCATTGGTACAAGTGCATTCTACATGGCATTGGCATAAGTGCATTCTACATGGCACTGACACTTGCAAAGGACATTCCTGTACGCATGGATGACCACAATTTTACTGAGCTTGATATCTTCTCAAATACAGCAAATTGCCACAACTCTCAGTCCCTTGTCATTTCCTCAGTGGGGCCAGTATTCAAAGATCCTTTCTCACCACTTCATCCCACATCTTCCTGGATCTACCCCTTTCACAGGTTTCCTCCACAATTAGAGCTCGGCACTTCTTTAAGTGACTGTCCTCATCCATCCACATCACATGACCAAACCAGTGCAGTCTTCTCTCTTGCACACAACATCTGATGCCTCTTATACCCAATTTTCCTCTTAAATCATTTACACTCTGTTGTGTGTGCACACTGACATTACCCATTCAGTGGAGCATGCTAGCTTCATTTCTTTCAAGCCTGTTATTTGGCATTTATTGGCTTGACAAAACTTTGTCGTTAATGGAGAGTTACTTTTACATTAATTGTTCCTGACTGAGGAGGCTGACACTTCTCACTTGCAATGTCTTTGTTCAGTTTCAGGCAAAAGAACCTTTTTAACCTTTATGGTTAGGGAAGACAGTGGGTAAATTAATAAATTTTATTGCATTCAATATGACAGTGCTTATAATAATGACAATAATCTATTGGATTTGCAATACAACAACTATATTTAAAATGAAACCTGTTAAAATTATACATGTTTGCTAAGAAGGTCACATTTATATGATGAATAGAAAATGATTTAGTTTAGTTGAAGGCAGAAAACTTCTAATTTATATTGTATTGTTTATTTGTATTCAGTAATTCCAAAGTTCTTGACAAAGATATCAGTTATTGAAGTGTATTTGTTACACATAAATTTCCCTAACATCAGAAGAAATTGCTGCGGGATTTAGATACAGCTGGCTTCATGGAACTAAATAATGTCTTATCTAATTACCAAACTGAATGCTAGGTCTTAAAATTAATCTTATGATCCAATTAAACCATAGTTCAACAGATTATTATCATTGTTGTAAGCACTGTTATATTGGTTCAAATAAAATCTGTTAATTCACTCAATGTCTTCCCTAACCACAAAGGTTTCAAACAGTTCTGACTGAAATTTTAAAAAAAGTCATTGCAAATAAGAAGTGTTAGCTTTCTCACTTAAAACCAATTTGGCCTCAGAATTATTAATATGAGGTTAAGTGTCACATCTGGGTAAGTGAACAGGGTAATGAGCTACCTAATGGCCAAAAAGCTAATGGTGAAATTATTCTGACTTTGGTGCTGTTTTGTGTCCATGACAAAATCATTAATGTTCAATGACTCAGTCATATGACAATCAAATAGGTTCTTGTAGAAGTAAATATCATTTTTGCAAGCAGCAGAAACAATAAGTAACTGATGAATGTTTTCTTAGCTTATAGATCTTTGTCTTGCAAGTTACTTAGTAACCTCGCTGGTGCTGGTGCCATGTAAAAAGCATCCAGTCTACACTGTAAAGTGGTTAGCATTTGGAAGGGCATCAAGCTGCAAAAAGTACTCTGTCTACTCTGTAAGGTGGTTGGTGTTAGGAAGGGTGTCCAACCATAAAAACTATGCCAAAACAGTGAAACATGATGCAGTTTTCTGCCTAGCCAGCTCCTGTCAAACCGTCCGACCCATGCCAGTATGGAAAACAGATGTTAAATGATGAAGAATGATGATGATAATTTTATGTATGTAAAAGCATGTAGCATACTGATTAAGGTATTGCACTCATGATTGCAAGATTGTGGTTTCAATTCCAAGACAGGGTAGTGTGTTGTGTTCTTGAGCAAAACACTTCCTCTCATGCTGCTCTATGATCACTTTGACATTTGATGTGTGACACACCATGCACCTGTACAGGCAATGTTGATTTGATGGAAGTAGTGAGTTCATGTGCAATACAAACGTTTAACAGTGATCGGTAAAATGAAAAAAATGAACAAAACAAGTACAGAATACGTCAGAAAATAATTGTTTATTTTTTTTTTTTGTGTAGGCCTTAAAGAAGCAGCAGTTAGACAAGGAATTAATGATTGTAGGATTACGGGATAAAGTATACTATGATAAAGAGATGTCCATTAAAAAAAATCAACAAGTATGCCAAGAGAAATGGCAAATCCTAGGTAAGATTGTAACTTTTTAATGTGGTTGTTTAACTTGCAAGAAATAGCACCCAAAACTCCCTTAGCTCTTTGGTATTCAAAGAGCTAATGTAATGCTTATTTATTCACATTACTTTGAATTAATCATGCATTGTCTTGTAGCTTTGAGATTTTGATGATGTAATTGTTTATTTTTAGAAGCACATTGTAGGGTAGGTGTGAAAGGCACAACATGGCTGGTTTGAACAGAGAATAAATATAATATTTGTGATGGATATGACCAGTTTAAATGCTAAATGGTTAGATCATATACTAGTGTCTTAAAATAGAAAAGACACATTTGACACAATGCCTGCAATAAATTAGTTTCAAATTTTGGTGCAAGACTAGTAATTCCAGGGAGCTAGTAAGTTAGTTACATCAACCCCAGTGTTCAACTGGTACATATTTTATTGAATCCAAAAGGACAAAAGATGACCTTGGCACAATTTGAACACAGAGTGTACAGACAAACAAAATGCTACTAAGCATTTTGCCAGCATGCTAACCATTCTGCCAGCTTGCTGCCTTCTATATTTGCAATAAATATTAAAAAAATTAAAAAAAGCAGCTTGATCATCAAACACAACTGGAACACCTTTCATCATATTTCTGCATGATTAGAACTGATCTGTGGCTAAAAAAATCATTATTTTCTCTAGTCTAGTCATGAATGATTATTTTCCAGTTGCTTTTTATATTTTTAAACAGTTGTAAGGCATTGAGCTGGCAGAAACGTTAGGGCACCGGGCGAAATGCTTTGTGGTATTTCATCTGCCGTTATGTTCTGAGTTCAAATTCTGCCTAGGTCGAATTTGCCTTTCATCCTTTCAGGGTCAATAAATAAAGTACCAGTTACGCACTGGGTTCGATGTAATTGACTTAATCCTTTGTCTGCCCTGTATGTTTAGCCCCTTGTGGGCAATAAAGAAATATATATTTTTAAACAGTTAGATGTAACCATGGGCTAACTTTGCTGGAATAGGAAAACTGACAATACAATGTGGTGATGATGATACTAGTAGCGGTGGTGATAGAGGTGGTAGTGGTGGTAATGGTAGTGGTGGTGATTGTGACTCTGGTGGTAGTGGTGGTGATGATAATGGTAGTAATCCTCATTGTCATCGTTGTGGAGGTTATGATGGTGGTGTTGATAGTGTTAGTAGTTGTGGCAGCAGTGGTGATGATAGCGATAGTAGTGGTCATTGTCATCATTGTCATCATCATCATGGTGGTGGTGGTAGAATCAAATCCAGTTGAGATCACTTTTTACCATTTATCACTTTGAGATCAATAGAATAAAATACCAGTCAAATATTATGGGTTACTGATTAGCAGAATCGTTAAAGCATCTAACAAATGCTTTGCAGTATTTGGTTATGCTACTTTATATTCTTAGTTCAAATCCTACAAAGATAAACTACTTTTTGGTAGGTGGGGTTGAGGTAATAAACTTGATTCCATCTGCTTAAATTTGCACAGAAGCACTCATGTGTAAAGTAATTATATTTTTCAATATTATTAAATAAACATTTTAGATTCTTTAAAATTGTCAGTTATTTCAAAAAGCAGAATTCCGGTTTAAGCACCACACATAACTACTCGTAACATTTTTTATTTTTGGAGCTTTTCAAAAAATATTTGCAAGTTTGTGTTCTATACACAGGAATTTATATGATTATGGAAAAAAATTTAGAAAAATTTTTTAACTGACTCATTTTAAATCCTAAAAGTTCCACCCTTTTTTGAATTTTTTTTTCAAAATCAGAGTTTGAAATATGGACAGACTAAATTTTTTGCTTAAATCTCAGCAATGCTCCCCTCTTGGATGCATCATTATTCCAGTAAATGTGTTTATGGGGAGAAAAATACTAAAAAACGTCAGAGCGACAAAGTGATGAGGAGGTTATCAGATGGTCATGAAACATGCAAAAAATAACAGCTAAATCGCCCTTAAATCACACACAAAAATAAATTTTTCCCCATAATTGTATGAATTCTTATGTGACAAATTTTGCCAAAATTTTCTGAAAATTCCAAAAATTAAAAAATTTATGAGGGTTTGTATGAGGTGCTTAAACCAGAATGCCACCATTTAAAAAACTTAATGAAATACCAACATATCTTTTATATGAATTATTTAAATTTATATTCAAATATATTTAATTCATTTATTTTTATACATTTGGTTTCCAGATTCAAACAAAGAAGAATGGGAATCAGTCTTTCATAAAAATATAACAAATTGCTTGTTAAAACCTAAGCAACGTGATCAAGTTATAAATGAAGATTATACTTTGGTCCTTCAAGTAAGTAAAATGATTTTGCACATTACAAGATAATTTTCCAAGTTAAATAAAACATTACAATATTCTGAGATGGCATCCTTGTGATGAACATTAGGTAAATGAGTGTCAGCATACTGAATGCATAGACAGTACAAAAAACAAACCAGAGTAGAAAAAAATTTGTCGAGAAAGAATAGTAGGTGATGTAAGTATGGGAGACAACTCTGGATGTATTTCTGGATTATTTTTACCTCATCAGCAAGTTTATTCACTACAGTAACTTGCTAAGAACAATCATGGATGTGTGGCTAAGAAATTCACATGTTCTTGAAACTATGTGTTCATGAAGATGGTGCCTTAGCATAACCTTGGTCCAACAACAATCCAAAAACCAAGTTGTATAAAATCAACTTTAATTGATATTATCTAATGTTGACTAAAATTCATACCAAATTGTAATCTTCTATTACTTGTAATCTACATTTTATGTTCTTTGCAATTCCTTCATTTTGTTATTATAGCTATTGATAATTTCTCACTTTGATAGATCTTAATTTAAAGATATGTGTTGAAAACATCACCACCGTTGTTTTAAAGTCCATTTTTTCAAGTTTGTATGGGTCAGATGTAATTTACTGAGGCAGAATTGTGCGGCTGGATACCCTATTCCATCACCACACCTCACATGTTTCCAAGCAGGGTAATATTTCTTCATGGCCAGACATGTCTTCATGGAAGATTGAAAATGAAGGACTGTGCTTTTATGATGAGGATGCTATTTTATTATTACTATTGCATGATGTCAAGACAAGAAGACCCAAACACACACATGTGCACACATACACACATGTACACATGCTTTTTTCGGTTTCCAACTGCCAAATCCACTTTGGTTGACCTGGGATTATACTAGAAGACACCCAAGGTGCCATAGAGTGGGACTGAACCTGAAAGTTTGGGAAGCATATTGCTTAACCGCCCAGCCACATTTGCACCCCGCTTTTCCTAAATTAGAAATAACTAAATATTTTGTTGCGATATATACAAAGTGGTAACATCAATTTCATATCAATTTAAAATGACAGCATCAATTTAATCAATGAAAAAATACATTTTCATTTTTAGGGAAAAAATGGATCTATGGATATTTGGCATTTTCTTGTGGTTAAATCAGGTTCGTAAATTTATTTTCATATGTTTATTTTTATCTGACCACTTGTATTCTCACAAAATTGTTGTCTCTAGACAAAAATAAATGCACATGTAGACACACACACACACACACAAGCAAACACACAAAGAAGCATGTGTACACATACGTATAAACACAAATGGCACATACTAACACTTATATTACTATATACATTTTACGTTTTTTCTTACTATGAACTTTACACTACTCTACAGCACTCCAATAACAATATACATTAACTCATATGTGTTATATACAAAAAAAAAAGAAAAAAAATGAAGGATCAGCTTGTCTAGTTTCAACTCTTGTTGGGATTTCATCAGTGACTGCTTATCCTCTTTCAGTAAATATTGTTTCTTAATCCTTTATTATGATATCTTTGTATTAAATCAGAGAGATCAGTTTGCAAATATAACTTATACTTGGCAAAGTGTTTACGTTTATCTATTACATATACTCTTGTCTAAAATCTATGCTATGTTCTGATACAGGATATCATTTGAAGGAGGTGTCTGTCTTTCCTTATGATGACATAGGTATTTAACCCTATAGCATTTAAACCAGCCATATCTGGCCCAAATATTCTATTTGTTTTATGTTCAAACTGTTCATATCCAGCCTCTCACACTAAACAGACAATGTCAGTCTAAAAATAAACAATTAAGTAATCAAAATATCAAAGCTGCAATATAATGCAGGATTAATTCAAAGCAATGTGAGTAAATATACAATATATTTGACAGAAAAATCTGAATGCTAAAGGGTTAAAATAATTCTTTACTCTTTTACTTGTTTCAGTCATTTAACTGTGGCCATGCAGGAGCACCGGCTTTAGTTGAGCAAATCGACCCCAGGGTTTATTCGTTGTAAGCCTAGTACATATTCTATTGGTCTCTTTTGCCGAATCACTAAGCTACAGAGACATAAACACACCAGCATTGGTTGTCAAGCGATTGTGGGGGGACAAATGCAGACACACAGACACATACACACATATATATACATATGCATATACACGACGGGCTTCTTTCAGTTTCCGTCTACCAAATTCACTCACAAGGCTTTGGTTGGCCCGAGGCTACAGTAGAAGACACTTGCCCAAGGTGCCACGCAGTGGGACTGAACCCGGAACCATGTGGTTGGGAAGTAAGCTACTTACCACACAGCCACTCCTGCACCTAATTAGTGAATGCAAGCTACCAAGCCGTAATTGTTTTGCAAGTCACAGCTGTGATTTGATAGCAATATGATATTTAAACAAAGTACTCCTAATGCACCAATAATTTACTAATCAACCTTGCTGCAAAGTATGTGTTATGTATGCAAATCGCTCTTTTTAAGTTACTTAAGTTCTTAGTAATAGCAACCACTGTCTCTAAAGATGGTTAAAGTGGGTACTTGTTCATGGATGAAATTCTAACATCAGTTTGATCTATCCTTTTCTTTTCATGAAGATGTTGTATAGCCTGTTACTTCAGCCACCTAATCTGAAATTATGAAACTGTAAAAAAGCTGAAAGTGTAAGGACAGAAGAGGTAGAATTCTTCACAGGCAGTTTCTTTCATCTGGGACTTGAGACATGGTCATTTGACATATATTATCATCATTGTCATCATCATTATTCTAACGACTTTTCCATGTTTGCATGGGTTGGATGAATTTTTGTTGAGGCCTTTTTCTGTGGCCAGATGCCCTTCCTTTTGCCAATCCTCACTTGTTTTCCAAGTAAAGTAATATTTCCCCAGTACCAGACATGTTTTTCATGGAAAATGGATGAAGACATCACTTGCATGACGATAACATTTGTTTATGACTATCATACAATGTCCAGGCAAGGAGACAGTAACCTACACACTCACACATACACACACACACACACACACACACACACACACACACATGTACTCACTCACACATATATATACATGTGTGGTATGTTTCTTTTAGTTTCCATCTATGAAATACACTCATAAGGCTTGTTGACTAAAATTTATGGATACATTCTCTTGTACGGTAAATAATTTATTTCAGCCTATTCTTTCAGTCTTTTGTTCTTTTACATGTTTCAGTCATTTGACTGTGGCCATACTGGAGCACTACCTTAAAGGGTTTTAGTGAAAGGAATTTACCCCAGGACTTATTTTTTGTAAGCCTAGTACTTATTCTATTGGTCTCTGCTAAGATATGGGGGATGTAAGCACACCAATATTGGTTGCTAAGTAATATGGTGGGGGACAAGCACAAATACAAAGACACACACACACACACATGTATATGATGGGCTTCTTTCAGTTTCCATCTACCAAATCTTCTCACAAAGCTTTAGTCAGCCCAAGGTTATATAGTAGGAGACACTTGTCCGAAGTGCCACACAGTGGGACTGAACCCAGAACCATATAGTTGGGAAGCAAGCTTCTTACTACACAGCCATGCCTATAAATATAAATTATTTAAACTACATGAAATTATCCTTACTCAATATATAAAGCAAATTAATCAGGCTTTATACTTAGTATTTCAGTCTATATTTTTCTCTTATGTAAATATAATTCCTTATTGTCAGTGTGCATTTTGCAACATAATACTGTACCATGGTGCATCATGTGGGAGCAACCGCTTATAGAGTCACTTGATTTGGTAGAAATAACAGGAAAATTTTCCTTAAATAATATTAAACCATTTTAAAAAAATGTATATGTAATTATGTTGGACTGTGGCTGTGTGGTAAATAGTTTGCTTCCCATGCATATAGTTATGGGTTCAGTCCCACTGTGCGACACCTTGGGGAAATGTCATCTACTATAGTCTCTGGATTTGGTAGACATACCTATATATATATATATATATATATATATATATATATATATATTATATATATATATATATATATATATATATATATATATATATATACATATATACATACATATATATATATAATTATATATATACATATACACATACGCTTCGATTGGCCGTTGCCAGCCTCGCCTGGCACCTGTGCAGGTGGCACGTAAAAAGCACCCACTACACTCACGGAGTGGTTGGCGTTAGGAAGGGCATCCAGCTATAGAAACACTGCCAGATAAGACTGGAGCCTGGTGCAGCCTTCTGGCTTCCCAGATCCCTGGTCGAACCGTCCAACCCATGCTAGCATGGAGAACGGACGTTAAACGATGATGATGATGATGATGATGACATATATACATACATACATACATGCATACACACACACACACACACACACACACACACATATATATATATGGTGTGTGTGTGTGCATTTGTCTTTGTCTCCCACCACTGCTTGACAACCGGTGTTGGTGTGTTCACATCCCTATAGCTTAGCAGTTCCACAAAAAAGACCTGTAGAATAAGTACCAGGCTTAAAAAAAACAAGTCCTGGGGTTGATTTGTTCCTCCAGATGGTGCTCCAACATGGCTGTAATCTAATGAATGAAAGAAAAAAAAATATAAGAATAAAAGAATATAGAATTAAATATACAAGGCCTGAAATATAAAGATGAGATGGTTATGGTTGGACTGCTTTTGACTTTAGCTTACTGAACAGGAACTGGAGCTGTTCTGGAATATAATAGAAACAACTGTACCTATTTAATTGTTTTTTTCTTTTACTAAGACATTAAAAAGTTTTGTTTTAATTTCTTCCAGGTTCTCCAGTTACAGATAAGGTAAGATTTTACTGATTTTTTTTCTTTTTTAACTTCCTGCTGTAACAGAATTCTGTGGTAAAATTAGATTGGTGATACTTAAGATATAGCATATCAAAGTTCAATATTTTTATTTTTCATTATATTTCATCAAACTTATTGATTTTTACATTAGTATGTCTATTTATTTAATTCATTGGGTTTTTTTTGTCCCAAATGGCTGTCAAAATATATTAGGAACTAAAATAAAATAGCAAATAAACACTCATTCACTCACACACACACATACGTGTGCGCACACATACATATGCTCAAACACATGCATACATTACACCTTGACACACACACACATAATGTATGGATATAGGGAAGAAAACGATCTGAGTGGTGAAAGTTTGAGCATGTCTCTTAGTGGCTGACAATATGTGCATATTTGATGGTGAGCAGGAATAGTGGGGGAGCATCATAGCCATGTGTTGAAAGGGATTCTTTGGGGTTTGAATAAATGTAGCAAAAGCAAAGTTTGAAGAAAATATTAGCCATTTTCCATAGTTTCTAGGAGTAAGCAAAAAGGAAATAACAGATGCTACCCAAGGACAAAAATCATGTTACACAGTGTCATTGTTTAGCCATATAAACTGGCAAGGAGATACCTTTGCATGCAAAATTGTTTTCCTTGAAATTCTACCCTTTCTTTGATTGATTTGAAAAGGCAGGAAATTGTTTTAATCCTTTGGACAATAACTGATGAGGATTTAGTGACAGCCAATGTGTGTACTTTCCATTTGTTCCATTTGTTTGTACTTATATAATTTTTAAACACACACACACACAAGCATGTGCGCACACACACACACATACGTGTGCGCACACATACATATGCTCAAACACATGCATACATTACACCTTGACACACACACACATAATGTATGGATATAGGGAAGAAAACGATCTGAGTGGTGAAAGTTTGAGCATGTCTCTTAGTGGCTGACAATATGTGCATATTTGATGGTGAGCAGGAATAGTGGGGGAGCATCATAGCCATGTGTTGAAAGGGATTCTTTGGGGTTTGAATAAATGTAGCAAAAGCAAAGTTTGAAGAAAATATTAGCCATTTTCCATAGTTTCTAGGAGTAAGCAAAAAGGAAATAACAGATGCTACCCAAGGACAAAAATCATGTTACACAGTGTCATTGTTTAGCCATATAAACTGGCAAGGAGATACCTTTGCATGCAAAATTGTTTTCCTTGAAATTCTACCCTTTCTTTGATTGATTTGAAAAGGCAGGAAATTGTTTTAATCCTTTGGACAATAACTGATGAGGATTTAGTGACAGCCAATGTGTGTACTTTCCATTTGTTCCATTTGTTTGTACTTATATAATTTTTAAACACACACACACACAAGCATGTGCGCACACACACACATACACATGCACATACACACACAGATGTAAAATAATATTTCAGTCTTTATTAATTTTATTGTTTTGTTTCTTAGACCACTACAATTTCTTATAACCACACTACTACAATGGAAAAGAAAACCGCTGATAACTTGCAAAATAGAACATCTAAATCAAAGAAGCATAATCTTGTGAAGTTCATTGATACTATAAATAATTTACCTGATGTCGTCATGGAAACCGAGAATAAAATGCAAGTGAGTATATGAATTCAAACCCTGCAGAATTTAAGATTTTAATGAAAATTTAGATTCATTGACATTCATATATGTGTGTGTGTGTATGCATGTATGCATATATATATATATATATATATATATATGTATAAATTAAATAATAAAGGTAGAAATTGATATTAATCAATTAAAACCAGTGGATTAGCATATTTAGAAAATCCAAAGATTAAAAATTGTGTTGCTCGATTTCGGTTGAGCGTTCTGTATCTAGCTCTGGAAATTGTGTTTTGTAAACGACAGACTACACTGCCGATTTTGCAGATATCTGCTTGTTTGCATACGTTTATATTAGCAAGGGAAACCATTGGTACGTAGGTAATCGTTTTTTATGTCGTTTATTTTCATTTGTCTTGCTCATTTTTACATTTGGGCGTTTTGCTGAGATTTTTCTTGAGAACATATTCTTCATGGTAATGACAATTTGACATCTATATTTGGCATATTAGGTGTCCACTTTAGTGGTCATTCCTCTTAATTTTGTCTGTCTTTCAGTCTTTTTACAGTTTCATATCTTCAGATTAGGTGGCTGAAGTAACAAGCTTAGTTCATCAATTGTGTTTAGGATTTGTGTGAGAGAATCATAGAAGAGGAGTTGTTTTTTATCAGCCACATGCATACATATCAACACTTTAACATATATACATATCAATATATCTATCACATATACATATATACATATCAACACCATAGCATCATTATGATGAGATTCTGGATTCACAAATTTGCATGGAAAAATGTGAAAAATAATAAAAATGTAGAACATCAAAATGTGAAATAAAAGTAAGCTGTATTTGCTGATGAAAATACAATATTTTTAAATGAAGCTTTTCTCTTATTAAGACCACTAATTCTTAATTTGACTGAAATAGCTTAATTCTTTACATGTTCATTATTAGTTTTATCATGAAACTGCATGTTTTATTTTTTAACATACCTTTGTAATCCTTCTCTTAATTTCTTTCTAGATTTTTGTAGATATATTAAATAATATGACAAAGAAAAATTGTTGGACAAACTTGAACAATGAGGTAAAAAAATTTTTCTTTATATTTGTATAACATTGATGTTTTTATTTTTGTTGTTAATTAGCCTGATAATTGTTATCATTATTATCATTTATGACATTAAAAGAAAAAAAAAGAAGGAAATAACATCTCAAAGAGAGATGCACTTCTGAAGTAAGCAAGCCAACATTCCTTCTGAACAAGGACACCAAGCCATTGCAGGGTTACCCATTTTCAGTTGAGTAGACTGAGGCCACATGAAATGAAGTATTTTGCTCAAGAACACAATGCACTGCTGATCTGGGAATCGAAATTATGATCTTATCCTCATGAGTGCAACACACTAAGCACTAGGTCATGTATGTAGACTTATATGTATGTATTTATATGTATATGCTTATATATATGTATGTATGTATGCGTATATTTAGGTGTGTGTGTCTTTGTGTTTGTCCCCATACCATGGCTTGAAAGTGGTTTTTGATTGTGTCCCTGTAACTTAGTGGTTTGAGAAGAGAAATTGACAGAATAAGTACCAGATTTAAAACCAAGTACTGGAGTCAATTTGTTTAAGTAAAACCATCAAGGTAGTGCTTCAGCATGACTGCAGTCCTATGTGAAACAAGGAAAAGATAAAGATAGTATTAATTTTGATTTCTAGAATAGGCACATGGGCAGAAATTTAGAGAGAGGTTTTAGTTAATTATATCATGCTCAGAATGATCCTAGAAGGGTAAAAGGCAAAACTGACCATAGAAGAATTTGAACACCAAATATTAAGAGCTGTAACAGAATGCAAGGAAATATTTTTGTTCATTGCACTATCAAGTGTAACAAGTTACATCTAAATAACAGCTTGTAAATATTAAGTTGAAAAAAAAACCATCTACTCTTTTACTTGTTTCAGTCATAATACTGTGGCCATGCTGGAGCACTGCCTTGAAGGGTTTTAGTTGAACAAATTGACTCCATGACTTATTTTTAAAGCCTAGTACTTATTCTATCAGTCTGTTGCCAAACTACTAAGTTACAGAGATATAAATACATCAACACTGGTTGTGAAGCAGTAATGGGGTAACAAACACAGACACAAAGACACACACACAACCACACACACACACACACACACACACACACACACACACTCACACACACACACACACACACACACACACACACACACACACACACACACACGCACATACAACATGCTTCTTTCAGTTTCTATCTACCAAATCCAATCACAAGACTATAGTTGAAAACACTTGCTCAGGTGCCATGCAGTAAGACTGAACCCAGAACCATGTGATTTGGAAGCAATATTTTTACCACACAGCCACACCTGAAAAAATCGCAGTCTGCCTGTGGGACATAATCTCACATCTTTTGTAAACATGACAAACATCCTATCATTGAACCAAAGCAATCCCTTGAATCTATCCATTTAGAATCTATCCATTTTAGAAATTTTATCCATAGTCACTAATTTATACTTTAGCTGCTTCAAGGTTCACCATTCCAAATAAGAATTATTTCATGTTCCCTCAAAGTTTCTGAATTCTTATGACACATATGTTTATTTGTGAAAATTCTAAAAGGTTGTAAATATTTCTGAGCCAGAAAAATGTATGTAATAGTTAAAAATGATTATTCAGCATTATTAATATTAATTTCAAATTTTGGCACAAGACCAGCAATTTTGCGGGAGAGTATAAGTTGATTACAACTGGTACTTATTTTATCAACTGGTACTTATTTTATCAACCCTGAAAGGATAAACAAAAAGTCGACTTTGCCGTAATTTGAACTCAGAACATAAAGATAGACAAAATGTCATTAAGCATTTTTCCCAGTGTGCTAATGATTCTGCCAGCTTGCCACCTTTTAGCAGTTATTAATATTGATTTCAAATTTTGACACAAGGCCAGTAAGTTCATAGGAGAGGATAAGTCAATTACATTAACCCCAGTGATCAACTGGTACTTATTTTATTGACCTCAAAAGGATGGAGGGAAAAGTTGACTTTGCCTGAAGTTGAACTCAGAACGTAAAGATGGATGAAATACCATTTAGCCTGGTGTGCTAATAATTTGGCCGGCTCATCACCTTTCAGTTATTAATTTGACAATACTATTTATTTCAGAAAAAAATGCATCCTACAGAGGTAATGAAAGTTGTTGACAAATTCCTGGAGAATATTATAAATACAACAAATTCCTCTGAACAAGTCAACATTGAAAAAGAAAATATAGGTAAGAAGGGCATTTTATTTCTACTTTTCCTTTTTTTTCCCCTTAAACTTCAGTATCATTATAGCTATCTTTTACCTTTTATCCTTTACTTGTTTCATCATTAGACTATGGCTATGCTGGGGCACTACTTTGGAGAATTTTTTTGTTGAATGAATCGATCTCAGTACTTTTTTTTCTAAGTGTGGTACTTAATCTATCGTTCCCTTTTGCTGAACTGCTGAGTTACAGGGATGTAAATACACCAACACTGGTGGTCAAGCAGTGGTAGGGGACAAACACAGACATACACATGCACACACACACATATGGAATGCATTTACTTGGCGGGTACTGAAAAGTTCTTGGCTTTGGATAAAAGAAAATACAGGAGGATCAATTGATTATTTTATTCAACATATTCCCCTCTCAGATTCACACACTTATTACAACTTCAGTTTTTCTAAACCCTCACATAGCCACATTTGCACCTCATAATTTTTACATCATTTTTGCCATGCTTGAATGTGTTGGATGGGTCTTTTTGAGGCAGTGTTTTTCATAGTTGTGTGACAATGAAAATGCTTGCAACACATTTTAATATGCAAAATTATTTATTATTTGAGTATTTACTCTGTGCTTAATCAATTTTGGTCTATTTTCAAGGAAAAAAAAATTATCCTTAAAATGTATGGGTATATAAACAATTAGATAATGCATGAATATATTGTATGCATGTAACTGCTAACTCTTGGAGTGTAAGTGTCTCTTTGGATCTCCTTGTAGATTTTTAGTTGTGACAGTAGGTCTTTTTATATTTCTGACATCTTAGACACTCTGAATAGTCTCTCATGACCCTCTCACAATGCAGTTAAGCAAAGATAGAGAGAGAGAGAGGGGGGGGAGAGAAGAAGAAGAACTGGTATTTATTTATTATTGGTATTTTATTTATTGACCCACCCCACCCCACAAGGTGGTGGAAAACAAAGCTGTCCACAGAATTTGAACTCAGAATACATAGAGCCAGAACAAATAAATATCACAAGCCATTCTATATTGTAACAACTTCAGCAATTCCTTTTATATGTATGTGTATGCGTGTGTGGGTAGATAGCTTAGGGGTTAGAGTGTTGCACTCAATCACTAGATCGTAGTTTTAATTCCTAGACTGGGAGGTGCATTGTGTTCTTGAGCAAAACATTTTATCTCACGTTGCTCTGCAATTACTTTGAAAACTGACGTTGGGTACACAGTCCACCTTTTCAGGCAATGTTGATTTGATGGAAGGAGCAAGTTAACGTGCAGCACAAACATTTGTGCAGGTCGTTCAGCAAAGCAAAAGCTAATGAGATAAAAAAATCCAAGGCTATGAAAGATTTCAGAACATTTATAAAGAGAAGGTCTTACAGCTGTTTCAGGGATATTTTATATATCTCTTCATCAGAGACAGTGCGAGAAAATGGTTGAGCAATAGTTATTATAGAGAAGATATGAAATACAGAGTGAAGTGGCAGAAGGAATATAGAAGTGAGATACATAAGGATATTGTATCTGCAATTCCATTATTTGAGCAGAATGGTGTGTATATAAGTTTCCTGTACCTTGTGTGTGGGTTCCAATGTTGCTATATATATAAATACAGAAGGATGGATGGCACTTCAGTCTTGCCCATTCAATCCTCTTTTAAGGTATAGTATATCCAGCAATCCTTTTTTAAGACAGTACAGAACTCCCATGATGGCATGAAAACTTCTTCAAAAGCACATGTGGATGAAATTCTTCATTGGCATCATACTAACCATGAAGGCTATGCGATATGCTATTTTCTCTTCTTTTTAGTTCATGATCAAATACATGACATGTTCGCATTTACTGATACTTAACTTTATAATAAAATCTTATTTATCTTTGTAGCTTTCCAATTTGATGAAATAAAGAATAACACCATTTCAGTAAATCTTGATTCTGACGAATCCCTCCAAGTTCATATTGATGAGTCAGTAATTAAGAATATATCTTCAGGTAAAGATTATTTTCTCTTTATATCCATTATTAATACATCCTTATCTGTGTTTATGTAAAGATTTGTTAATGTTAGTATTTATCTTTTATATTGTAAATTATCAACCCTTTTGCTACCATATTTCTGTTAAAATACACTGCCTCTGTTTCAATTAATTTTCAAAATAATGGACAATTTAGTAGAATAACTTTGTCATCATTAAACTGGTGTTTGGAGCATAAATTAACATGGAATTTTTATGGAAGGTTTTGATTTAGATCACTTCAAAACTGGAAGTTTGTATTGTAGGACAAAGAGCACTTTTGGATGGGTTAGTAGTTATCATTTAGCATCGGCTTTCCATACTGGAGCTGGTAAGTTGGAGAGCTGCACCAGGCTCCACTCTATTTTGGCTTGGTTTCTGTGGCTAGTTACCCTTCCTTAGGCCAACCATCCACAGAGTGTGCTGGGTGTCTTTCACGTGTCTTTGGCATGAGTGCCTTATATGTGTCACCAGTAGGGGTACCTTTCACATGTCACCAGCACTGGCCATGACTATGGTTTCACTTAGCTTGACATGTCCTTTCAAGCATAGCAAATCACCAAAAGTCATGGTCACTTGTCATCACCTCTGTGAGACTCAAAATCCTAAGATCATATTTCACCACCTCATCCCTCTCCTTCCTCTAGTCTACTTCTTCCACAGGTTCCCTCCAAAGTTAGAGAGTGGCACTTCTTTATGCAAAAGATCATTTCTATTCAGTTTAATTACCTTACTGAATCTCTGTTAATAGTTACTTGTCTCTCAGTCAAACTGTCATTGTAAGCCATTCTCATAGGCAGTGACATTTCCTCATTGTTGAGGCTTTTATCAAAGATTCTAAAACTCTGGAGTAATTTGTTAGTTTGATTGATTGGTATGGAGAAAGAGTTGTGAGTTCAATTCTCACAATCTTTTGTCTTCAAAGCCAGCTCCCATGTCATGGCACAACTGTGTTGAAATGATGCAAGGTTTATCCTTTTGTAAAGAAATAACTGGTTCTGCAATCTGTGTGTTAGGAGTTATGACATTGCCTAATTCATTGTTTCAGTGATTACAAATTTGGATCAAGTTCCATTAAAATTAAATCAGTTAATCTTTTTTATCATTAGAAGTTCAGCTAAACAGTGAAAGTGGCAGATAATAATGTTTCTTTTTCTTTTTCTTTCTCAGATGACCACATGTTTTATAGTGTTGTCTTCTACAAATCATTAACATACATCATACAAACGACTGAAGCTAACTGGTGAGGCCACTTGAGTTATTTCTCATTTTATCTCTTACTTGTCATGAGTTCAAATCTCAGTATGGCTATTGCATATACAAAAGTATACCACTCTATTTGCCTCATTTTGTCTGCAGCAAATCAACAATAGAATAAATGCATCAGTCATATATCGACAAACAAATTTACAGAAAAAAAGGGGGGAAGTTTTCACTCAGGTTACAATGGAAAATAAATATAAAACTGTTTAAAAAAGAAACATAGTATTTAATAAATCTACAGTAAGTTTATCTTTCTCATATAATTATTAAGACAGACATCCTCTATGTTACAGAAGTTTTGTATTCATGAAAACCTTGTAATCAGGAATTCTGTAATGCAAAATCTAATTCTCTATTGACTTCCAAGTTATATATATAACACTGAAGACAGTGGGAAAATAGAATTCATACTTACAGAATTCCAAATTATAGCAAGATTTTGTAGGAATGCAATGCTTCCATGTTGCAGGAGATGCCTTACAATAAATATTATTTGTTAAGATTAAGGAATGCAGAGAGCCAGAGTCAGGTGCCAGAGTTAACTAAATTGCATTAATTAGTTTTGTCCTCTGTAGTTTCAAGTTCAAACTCTTAGGATTGATTTGACTTTCATTCTGGTAATCTAGAAAAGATTACCTATTTCTTACAAAATTGCTGACATGCTCTAAAAAGAAACCCTTATATAATGTGGAATACTGATTAGGTAGATGAAAACTACCAGTGAGCTCTGTCATTTTACTTCATTCGTACTACTTAAAACATGAACTTTTCACTGATCTCACCACCAAAAATATCTTGGGTTTTAGGTCCATAATGCAAGTATAAGAAATAATTGTTGACTGAGACAATATAGAAGCAACTGTGAACATTCAATTTAATAGGTCAGTATGAGAATCAGTTCTAGAGTGGACTGAGTCTTTTTACTACTTTATGATTAATATAATAAACAGCTGTAATATAGTGTAGTTGATTTAGTTAACTGTAGTAAAGTGGATGCTAACATACTTGACGTAATTTACCAAAACATATTAATTAGTTAAAAATGAAATGCATTGGAAAGTGAGCTTGCTCTTTAGTGCTTAAGATCTATGGATGCTCTAAGATGTTATTTCAGTTAATTAAAATTTCTTGTTTTATAACCTACTTTACTATTAAATTTTCATGGATAATTTTCCTTAGTCATTTAATCAACTATCCCTGATGTCAACAAATTTGATTTTGTGTGTCATAGAAAAAAACATTATTATTACATTCAACACATCATGATTGTTTATTACATAAGTCATAAAGTTATGATGAATTAAGAACACTGAAATTGATACATGTCAGTATTATGTTAAGAACCTAACATCCTGTAGTTGAAAACACCTGGATTAGTGTTTAAAATAAAAAATAAATGTGCCCTTTTAAAGCCTAGCCAGGCTCATGGGCCTGGTTTCCTGGTTTCTATGGCGTATGTGTTCCCCAGTTGGCCGGGACACCAGTCCATCGCAGCGTTACTCATTTTTGCCAGCTGAGTGGACTGGAGCAATGTGAAATGAAGTGTTTTGCTCAAGAACACAACGTGTTGCCTGGTCCAGGAATCGAAACCACAACCTTACAATCATGATGCTGATACCCTAACCACTAAGCCATGTGCCTCCATGGATTAGTGTTTAGTGTTAATATAAATGTACCAAAATTGATCAAAAAAAATTTATTCAGATGAAGAGGGGCTGTGTCCATAAACTTTGTGGTCCCTTCTAGGTAAGGTTTCATTAGAGAGCAGCAAACATTATAAATTTAGGGATTTTAACAGTGTTGTTCATTAACAGAGAGGATGTAGTTTTGCAAGATTGTTTCCTTCTAAAACAAAGAGAGTGTATTATTACAACATTCCTTTTTTATATATGCAAGGTGCTAGTGCCACGTAAAAAGCACCCATGCCGGTGCTATATAAAAGCACCCAAGCTGGTGCTATGTGAAAACATTCAGTACACTCTGTAAAGTGGTTAATATTAAGAAGGAGATCCAGCTGTAGAAACCATGACAAAACAGACAGGGAGCCTAGGCAGCTCTTCAACTGGCTAGTTCCTGTCAAACTGTCCAACTCATGCCAGCATGGAAAACAGACATTAAATGATGATGATGGTGATGCAGCAGGGAGGGTATGGAGTTGCAAAATTGTGTTCTTGATGTATGCAGGGAAAGTGCAATGCTGTAAGACTTTTTTTAATGCAGGGACTGTTATAGGATCGTTTTCTTGGTATGTGCAAGGAGGGTGTAGTGTTGCAAAACTCTATATATATATGTAGATAGAGTGTAGTGCTATAAGACTGTATGTGTCATTAGAAATAATTGCAATTTAATCATTCATGTATAGAAGAAAGTATATAGACAACATAACCAATCCTTGAGGCATACCAAAGTATATGTCACAGGAAGCCATGGTAGCGGATGTTGTGAAGGAGCAGTCTGATAGGAAACTTGCCATCCAATAAAATAGGGATGGAGCCCCAAAGTGCACAACTTAGTTAAGAGATTCCCATACCAGATATGAAGACCTTGCTGATGTTGAGGGAAAGAACATTGTTTTCCTGCATGATATACTTGTGGTAAGAGACCACAAGAATACCATGTAGGAGAGAAAGTTCCCAGTAAGCCAGGTGTTATGTGAAGTGTACTGATTATAGGAAGGAACCACCCTAGAAAAGCAAACTGATTACATATTTGATATAACTGTCTAGATTTAGTGGCTTACAACATTTCTGTTTGAATCTTACAAAAACAGTCTCTGGATAAGAACAGACTGTGATAAGAAGGTACCTTCTTAAGGTGGAGATGAGAATAGAAAATCACATTTCTTTCCATTCCAGTTTTGTAGTATGAATCCTATGAATAAACTAAATATGTTTCTATTTTAGGACAAATGAAAGCACAAATCACAAAGATCTTCTTTCAGATATTCTAAGTTTCACAATTCACAAAGTGAATTCAAAAAACCCCATAAAAAACATAACTTTTCGTCTGAACCATAAGGTAAGTTTATCATTTAACCCATTAGTATTCTTATTATCCTGTCTAATGTAGTGCTTTTTCATTCACATTGTTTTTAATTAATCATGCAATATCTCATAGCTTCTAAATTTTAATAATGTGACTGTATACTTTTAGAGTGACATTGGAGGGTAGGTGTGATAGGCTGGATCTGGTTGATTTGAACATAAAACAGATAGCATATTTGGGCTGGATATGGTTAAAATGCTAAAAGGTTAAGTGCTTATATAAGATAGAATGTATCAAAAAGTGTTTACCCAATCCAGTGTCACCTCCAGTGGTCAATTTGTGATGACTTACCACTTTACCTATTTGTTCATTTGTCTAGGACAGTTTTTCACTTGTATTCTAGTTCATATTTTGATGTTATCTACCTGAATTTCTTTTTACTTTTTAATCCTTAGTGTTAATTCTTGATATAGTTTCTTAGTTTGAAATATTGGTTCTGTTCAAAGTATCTTAGTTTTCATTATTAGATTGCTATCAATTTTCTTTATGACCAGGTATACAAAGAAAATTAAAACTGATAATATTAATGTATATACAGACTAAGATACAATGCAAACTCTGAACAATCAGAATAAGTGAAAAAGTGAAAAAGTAATATAAAAATTTAAACTGTAGGTGCAGACATCTCTTCCTCCAGAAACAGAGGCATAAAGTAAAGGCCTAACAACTAATTTTTGTAGAAAAACTTGTATGCTACTGAAGTTGTCTAAGGATGGCTTGATGTATCATATAGCACAAACTGGAAATAAAATTGAGAAAGAATATAATCAACAAAAATGTATATTTTTTATTAAAATGTTCAAACTTCTTTCATAGGGCTATGTTCAAAGACCTCAACAGCTGCAGATTTCCCATTCTTTAATTCTACCATATTAGACAGCTGTGAATTATAGTTAGAAATTAGAAGTGATAGTTGTCTTAAAGAGATACATTGTTTGCTCTGTTTTAGCTTGAGTTGGTTGTATTCAATCCTTTATGTTGTCAATAGTTTAACTAATTTTCACAAGTAAACACATTTGTAGTATGTTTACCTCTGGTATGAAGTAGAAAGATAGGACAAGTGATTTATAGAAAGAGTTGATTATTAATAACTACAATAGACATTGTGGTAATCAGTAATCAGTAACTTCTTTCTGAATAAATGGCCCATCTTACCTCTTAACCTACAGAATATCTAGTTGTAACCCAATCCTAACAACTAATGTTGTTTTAACGCTTTAGCATTCAGATTATTCTGTCAAATGTAATGCTTCTTTATTCAAATTGGTTTGAATTAATCATGCATTATCTCATAACTTTGAGATTTTGATGATGTGATTGTTTATTTATAGAATGACACTGTAATGTAGGTGTGAGAGGTCAGGTCTGGCAAGTTTGAACAGAAAACAAATAGAATATTTTGGCTTGATATGGCCAGTTTGAATGCTAAAGGGTTGACCCTTTAGCATTCAGATTATACTGCCAAACATAATGCTTATTTATTCAAGTTGGTTTAAATTAATCATGTATTATCTCTCTGCTCCTATGTTGCAATGGTGTGACATTATGTTTTTAGAATGAATTACATGGTCAGTGTGAAAGGCTGGATCTGGCTAGTTTGTACATAAAACATGTAGAATATTTGTGGCGGATATGGTCGGTTTAAATGCTAAAGGGATAATGTCTGTTCTATAATTTCTGTTACCCAGTGTAATACTTTAAATTCATTTGATTATTTAGATGATTATGTAAAGTGTATTTTCCAGAAGAACAAAAAAATCATAAATGTTAAAACAATAATTTTTTAAACTATTTTTTTCAGAAACTAACTTCAAATACAAAATGTGTCTATTGGAGTTCTAGCCCAACGTAAGCCACACTGCAAGCTGCAGTGCTATTTTCTTCTTAATTTTTATTTTTTATTTATTTTTTTGATACCCCAATCAGATCTGACTGAGCAGATTTATGAACAAATCCATTACAGTTTCATTTTTTTTCATGTATTGTAAACTCTAAGTTATATTATCCACTGAGTACATTTATTAAGATAGTAGGATGCAATTTGAATGAGATTTGCTACAATATTTAGTAGGCCAAGTGACCACATAAAATCTTCCTTATTGACTCATGTTTTTGTCAAAAGGTACTGATTATATGGTCATGAGGTTAGATTTTGGTACAAACTTTGTGTTGTGTCTTTAGCTAAGACATATGTGATCTCTAAGGAGTTGCTCAGCCTGTTAGAAATAGAAGCTAAATCTTCCTCAAATCATACCCTATGATCTTTTACAAGAAGGATACAATGACTAATGTAATACTAGATATACCATGTCTGAAAATCATACAGGTTGATGGAATGTTATTAATCATAGATCAGTTTTGTCTGTGGCTGACCTGAGTCTATGACTGAAAACACTTGCCCAAGGTACTACACAATGGATGATAGGGCTTGGAGTAAAATAAGTAGTTGCAAAACAAACTAGCACATTGTCATGCCATATTGCTTAGAAGGGCCTTTGATAGTTACATAACTGGTCACCCACAAAATGTAATGCCAGTGTGTGGTGAATGTAAGATCTTTGTGTTAGCAGTCAACATTTTTAATTACCAATTAATCTCACAATTGGTTTTAAATTTTGGCACAAGGCCTGATTAATAGATTCTAGTGTTCAACTGGTACTTATTTTATTGACCCTAAAGGATGAGAGGCAAAGTTGACCTCAGCGAAACTTAATTTCAGAATGTAAAGACAGATGAAATGCCACTGAGCATTTTGCCCAGCATGCTAATGATTCTGCCAGCTTTCCACCATAATCTCACTGAAGTGTTTCCTTAAGTTCTTAAATTTTTTTAGCTTCTCTTTTATGGTTCTCTTTGTAGGGATCTTATTGGAGAATGGAAAACAGATGGGTGTTTTCGAACTTCATGGAATGAATCTTATACAGAATGTGTCTGCACTCATTTGACCAGTTTTGCTATTTTAATGAGCCACCACCAAGTTGTAAGTGAATCATTTTTCAAAAGAAGTTTCTCATGTCATCAAATCAATTATTATCTAAATAAACAGTGAGTTTGAAAAATGAATGCTAGTTAAAGATCAGACCTGCCTCCAGTCAGTGTGTCATATTGTTACTGTTTACCTGCTCACATTTCCTTTTAAAACCTTATAATTTTAAACCATTTACAGCATGGCAGGCACATGTTAACCACTCAGAAACACACAGAGACTGTTATATTGACTCAAGCATTATTGTGTGTAATATGGTGTCAAAATTTTTATTACTCAAAACTGCAACCTGGTTACAGTTTAGAGAAAGGAACCAAACTAACCAAAGCCCTGTGAGTGGATTTTGTAGGCAGAAACTGAAAGAAGCTCATCATGTGTGTGGGACGAGGTGATGAAGTATAATCTTTGAACTTTGGGCCTCATGGAGGCAATGACTAGTGACTGAGACCTTTGGCAATATTCTGTGCTTGAGAAGACCTGTCAAGCCAAGTGAAATCATAGTCATGGTCGATGCTGGTGTCACATAACTGGCACCTATGCTGGCGGCACATAAAAAGCACTTTTCGAGCATTGAGCCTTACAGAGGCAAGGTAGCCAATGTTGGTGGCATGTGAAAAACACCCTTTGAGTGTTGAGCCCCATAGAGGCAATGATGAATGACTGAGACCTTTGGCATTATGCTGTGCTTGAAGAGAAAACCCATCAAGCCAAGTGAAATTGCAAACATGGCAGATACTGGTGTCATGCAAATGGCAGCTGTGATGGTGGCATGTAAAAGCACCTATTACACTCTCAGAGTGGTTGGCATTAGGAAGGGCTTCAAGCAATAGTAACCATGCCAAATTAGACTTGAGTCTATTGCTGCCTTCCAGGATTTATTCTTTGTAAGCCTAGTACTTATTCTATTGGTCCCTTTAGCCAAACTGCTGAGTTAAGGCGACATAAATACACAAGCATCGATATATATTCCCAGTGTACTGATGTATGTGTGTGTCTCTTTGTATCCATGTCAGCTACTTCCCCTCCACTTAGCAGTTGCTGTTAGTTTGCTTGTGTCCCTGTAATCTAGCAGTTTGCCAAGAGACTGATAGAATAAGTACTAGACTTTAAAAAAATAAGTAGGCAGGTTGATGTATTCAACTAAAAGCCTTCAAGGCAGTACCCCAGTTTGGCCACAGTCCAATGATTGAAACAAATTATAGATTAAAAAAGATTATTCACAATGTCACATTGTTTTTTTTTAAATGTTTCATATTATTTACAAGTAGATTTTATATGCTATTCTCATATTTTATTTACTATCTTGATATCCTAAAACCAAGCAAAGGTGTGGGTACTGATGCCATGTGAAAAGCACCCAGTACACTCTGTAAATGGTTGGCATTAAGAAGGGTATTCAGCGGTGGAATTCCAGCCAAAAAAAAACTATGGGACCTGGTGTGACCCCTGGCATTGATAGTTCCAGTCAAGCTGTCCAACCCTTGCCAGCATAGAAAACAAACGTTGTTGATGATAATGATGATGATAATAAATATGATTTTTTTGTTTTTTACAAAATCAAAATTAATTTCATTTCTTAGTCTCAGAACTTTCATTGATAAACAGCACTTACTACTTGCAATCTTCAAACTACAATCTTGGTATATGAGTGGGGTTGCTGAAACGTTGTTGGCTTTAAGTAAAAGAAAATACATGAGGATCAGATAATTATGATTTTATTGAACATGTTCCTCTCTCAGATTGATTCACACTTATTGCAGCAGTCTTTCATTTTTACTAAGCCCTGTAAAAGAACTCAGACAGTTGGGCCTCCAACCAGGCCTTTTGCAATACCCTAAAGCCAGGAACTTTTCGACATTCCTTGTGTATTTTTCATTTAAGTTTGTAAATTTTCAGGTTTACCAATAGTCAATGCTGTTCATAGATATTTAAAGATGATTGTTATTAGTTGTTTTAATTTCAGGATAACTCTCTTAGCATAAATATTATGTCCAACATAGGAGGAGTGGTCTCCATTTTGGCTGTTTTCCTCACATTCATATGTTATATGATACTTTGGAGGTAAGTTTTTTTATCCTCTTCCTCCTCCTCACCACCACCACCTTCTCATCATCTTAATCATCATCATCATTAAAATCACTCATTAATTTTTCCTTGTTGGCATGAGTTGGACAAATTCAAATATAATATCTACAGTGCATGATGAGTCTCTCCTTGGACTCAATTTATATATAAAGCCATGTTTGGTGATTTATAGAATTCTTCAAGGACTAACAGTTCTAGCTCCAAAATCATCAAATTTTGTTAATGAATTAAATATGTTTCAAACAAGCTGGTTTATAGTTAAGTAATTCTGGCTGCTCTATATTTGTGGGCATATAACTGTAAGTTGCAGCTACATGTTGTTAGTATAATTATGTTTTGCTAACATATGGCAATTTCGGTGAAGGAAGAGAGTGTTCAGTATTTTACAAATTTGCCTCAAAAGTCATTGAAAGTTTACCAAAGAATACTGTTTTCCTTTTGTAATTTTTGTGAGTTTGTAAATTATTTACAAATTTGAATATGAACTTAAGTGAACTGTTATAATTGGATAAAAGCTGTTATATCAGTTTCAAGTTTTGGCACAAGGCCAGTAATTTTGGGAGAAGGGAAAAGTTGAATATATCAGTTCTAGTGTTCAACTGGTACTTATTTTATCAACCCCAAATGGATAAAAGGCAAAGTTGACCTTGGTGGAATTTGAACTCAGAACATAAAGACGGGTGAAATGCTGCTAAGTATTTTGCCCAGTGTACTTAATGATTCTGCCAGCTTGCTGCCTTAATAAGTGTTGATATACTGAAACAGGAATACAAATGGAATTTTTAAAAAAATCTTTTTAATTTATAGCTAGCTTATTGAATTGATTGTGAGATATATTTGTCTATTAAACATGGATACATTAACAGGTATGGCTGTGTGGTAAGAAGTTGATTCCTAACTATATGTGTCTTGGTTCAGTTCCATAGTGAAGCAGCATGGACAAGTGTCTTCTTCTATAGCCTTGGGTTAAACCAAAGCCTCGTGAGTGGATTTGGTAGATGGAAACTGAAAGAAGCCCATTGTATATATGTGTGTGTGTTTGTTTATGTGTGTGTGTCTTTGTTTCTGTGTTTGTGTCCCACCACCATTTGAAAACTGGTATTGATGTGTTTATGTCCCCATAGTTGTTCAATAAAAGAGACTAATATGTTAGGTAGCAGGCTTGAAAGAAATATGTCCTGGGGTTGATTTATTCAACTAAAATTCCTGAAGGCAGTGACCCAGCATGTCCACAATCTAATGACTGAAACAAGTAAAAGATAAAAAATAACAGAAAATCACACACTTTTTTTTAAATAGAACTAATATAACTTCACAAACAAAAATATAATAAAAAGAACCTGAAAAAAAAACAGGATAAAAGCCCTTGACATACCTATACCAAACAAACTTAATTATCAGGTGGTTCATGACTCAGTGGTTGGAGCATTGGGCTCACAACCAGGTTCTGTGTTGTGTTCTTGAGCAAGACACTCTATTTCAGGGTGCTCCAGTTCACGCAGCTGTAGAAATGAGTTGCGGCATCACTGGTGCCAAGCTGTATTGGCCTTTGCCTTTCCCTACAATGCTTGGAATTTTGTGCCCATCCCTTGCTTGTTCGTTACAAACACTCCAACTTAAATTTCAATATGAAAAAATGTGTATTAAGCACTCTCTTTTTTTTTTTGCATGGATAAATATGAAGTTTCAAACGTGTCTTTAAGCCTTTAGCAATCAGATTATTTTATCAAATGTAATGTTTATTTATTTACATTGTTTTGAATTAATCATGTTTTATCTTATAGCTTTGAAATTTCAATGATGTGGTTATTTATTTTTGGAATGACATTGCAGCATAAGTGTGAGAGGCTGGATCTGGTCAGTTTGAACTTAAAACCAGGAGAATATTTGGGCCTGATTTGGCCAGTTTAAATACTGAAGGAATAAGATGAAGAAAGCAATTTTAGAAATTTTATTCAATATTCCTTTCCTTCACTGAACACCTCAATACCTTCGCTCATACTTAAAACAATCTCTAATGTTATGTAATGTAAGAACAGAGTCTCTTTACAATACAAGCATTTAAAAAAAATATTTTATTTCTTTTTTAGTTTCATAAGTTATTATTAACTATTAATTTGGTGGGATTCTACAAACATTTAATTAAAGGAAAAGTTTAATAACTGAGTACTTTTCTTATCAACATTTATTCAGTTTGCTAATTTTCACACATTTTTCATGTTTAAAACAAACAGTTACTGTATCAAAGGTAACTGTTTATTTTTGAGGAGATAGATTCAATATTTCATTGCTGACTCACATCTTAAGCCAGTCATGGACAAACTGTGGTCTGCAGGTCTTCACGAACAGCATGCCAATGAAAAATTACCTTGAGTTATTGTAGTCATGTTGCCTGTCTGATGATGAGCCATGTCTCATGCAAGCTGTTTCTTGTAAAATATTGCCCATGTCTGTCTTAAGATATTGAGAGTGCTGCTATTATGACATAATGAGGACTTAAATCAGCATTGTCATATTGCTTTACAGATGCTGAATGCCAACAATATCAAATTCACCAATTTGAAGGGACCTCAGAAGGTTACAGGCATTACTTCTTCTTTCACTAATTTATTAACAAAGAAAAGACAATAATAAATATTATAATAGAAAGTAGAATGTGCAGAATGCAAACCACTAATCATAGTAGGAAAGAAACCCAGTTTGTGGTTGAGTGATAAAATCACCCAAAGATTCCGAGTTCAAGTCTCACTAAAAGCAGCATTTTAAAAACAGCAGGAGGACATCCAGGTGTCATAACCTAGGTAGATCCAGCTCCCTTAGAGTGTTAGGAACAAACAGGCTGAAACACTTGTTTGTCGAGAGATCTTCCTTTGAAAATCTCTCCTGCTGTCTGCTCACCCCATAGCAAATTTTCCACTTGCTACAGAATAAATACATTTATCATTTAACTCTTCAAAATCCTTTGATATATCTTAATTTAAATCATTTACAAAAGCCTCATCTTTTAAAAAAAATTTCTCTTTCAGACATGTTACAACAACCACTCTGAACAAATCAAGAGCCATTATTTTGATGAATCTATGTGTGTCAATGTTTATAGCAAATTTGTTGTTTCTGTTGAGCGATCATCTTAAAAGTTATAAGGTATATACAGTATTTAATTATAATTACAATATTTAACTCTATTGTTCATTATTTAAATATTTTACAAATTATATTCTCTACTACTCTGCAATAGTTAAATACAATAAGGACTTGTCTCTAATAACTGTATATATTTATAACTGTATATATTGTCATTACAATTCTATCTAAATATTCTCACTAATATCTGTTGATCTTTTTTGTACATAAATACATAACCATTATCGATTGGTCTGCCTCTCTATCCATCCATACATACATGCCTATGTGTATATATGTATATACATATGTATATGTGTATATAGTATATCTTGTGTGACTGCTACTCTTAAGTTTAGAGCTCAATTTTTAGAATAATCCAGAGTTTATGTGTAAATCATTTTTATCTTACAGATCACATGCACAGTGACATCCATCCTGTTACATTTCTTTTATCTCACTGTATTCTTCACTATGTTTGTGGAAGGAATTGATATTTTCGTCACAATTGTTTTCGTCTTTTCAAAGATAGATGTAAAGAAACTTATTTTGGTTGCTTGGGGTAATTTAACATTTTTTTATTACCATTGCTATATCATTGCAATTTTTTATTATCATTAACATATAATTAGGTTTTTTTGAAGTTAGGTTTGTCTAGAAAGTGATTACAATTTAGGACATCTTGATACCTCAGGTTATAAATTCAAAGTGAATTTAAAAGCTTCTGTATGTTTTTAAATAGCCATTTCGCAGTGAAAATGTTATATATTTCTTAAAAATAAAAAAAAAGATTCAGGGGAAAATGTGAACTCTGAAAACTATAAAGCATAAAATGTTTTACTTCTAGCTCATCTTTACTCTTTTACTAATTTTTTTTACCTTGGCAAAATGCCAGACATTTATAATGTGAGGAAAATTATTGTCAATGATGCCTTTCTAAAAAGTGTCAGTTCTGTAGTTAAGTAAAATAACTTCACCTTGGTATAGAATCAGATTATAGTCAGTTTGCCATTATTCAACACACTCCTGGTCAGCAATGATCAAGTCGGTGTTTCAACCATGGTCATCCCTTTTTTTTTAATTCAAAAAGTATATCTATTATTGTACATTTTTTAAAAGACAGTAGGGTGTAATTTGAGGGAGATTTGGCTGCTTTCCATAACTAATCATTATTTTTACTATATATTATAAATGATAAATTGCTTTACTGACCAAACATCTGGTTAATATTACATGCAGTTTCAGCATCCTGTCTTCTAAGTTTGATTTTAGAAAGAAATCTGATTAAAATCTTATTAAAATTTTAATCAGCTAAAAAAAAAAACATTTAAATAATCCTGTAATTCTATAACATAATTACTAAAAGTACGTTTTTCGAATAGCATATTACCTCATACAACAACTAGCAATATGTTCACACTTAAAGTATCAAATTAAGGAAACAAATTCATATTTTTGGACAACCTTTTTATAAAATACAGTATATCATTTTACTCATTTTGATTATCTTAAAAAATAAATATAAGTCATTGGCAGGATATTTCATTAATAATATGGTTATGAAATGATTTAGAAATTTAAAATGTTGTTACACAGTGTTATTGTAACACTTACAGGTGTTCCAAGGATATTAGCAAACAACTAAAATACAGTAGCTATACTTGGAATTAAAAACAGGGTTAATTAGTGCACTTTCATTCAGCAGCAATTTCCTTTCTTGAGATACTGCATTTTCGTAAACATCATATCTCTTACAAAACTATTTCCTAATGAAAATAAATTAATCCCTTTGTTATTTTATCTTTAGGTTTACCAGCAATAATTGTAGCAATATCAGCAGGTGTGACTCGGTTACATGGCTATGGAGAAAGTGATCAGTAAGTAGAAACCTTCTTTAATATATTTCTGGATTTTATTTCTTGACCATCTTCAATATTTGTCTTATCAGATGATCCATTACTCCTCCATTTGTATGTCAGCATTGAGTACTTTAATTCATCTTATTTGAAGTAAATGCCATGGAGCAAATATCACATTGTATTTCTTTAAGGATTTTCCAGAGGGCAAATTGTATTTATCTTTTACTAGTTTCAGTCATTAGACTGTGGTCATGCTGGGGCACCACCTTGATGCATTTTAGTTGAGTGAATCAACCTCAGTCTTTTTTAAGACTAGTACCAAATAATTTAGGAAAACGAATGGTTTATTTCCCTTGGCTATATATAAGGATCCTTTCCAGGGGCGAATGGCTTATTTCCCTTGATTTTTAAAATAAACTATATTAGATATATATAAAGATCCCTTCCAGGGGCCCTATTATCGATTTTTTTCAACAATCTGAGTATGCCATGAGTTCTACTCTCATGTCAAGTTTCATCAAGATTGATAAAACGATGTAGGAGGAGTTAGCTAACAACTCCACAAACACACTCAGACAATTTCCCACATATGTAGTAGATATAGGTGCAGGTGTGGCTGTGTGGGAAGAAGCTTGCTTCCCAACCACATGGTTCTGGTTTTAGTCCCATTGCATGGCATCTTGGACAGATGTGTTCTAGTGAGTCTTTGGACTGACCAAAGCCTTGTGAGTGGATTTGATCGGTGGAAACTGAAAGAAGTATGTTATATATATATATATATGTGTGTGTGTGTGTGTGTCTTTGCATCTGTTTGTTTCCTTCCACCACCTGACAACCGGAGTTGGTGTGTTTATGTCCCTGTAACTTACCAGTTCGGCAAAAAGAGGCTGATAGAATAAGCACCAGGCTTAACAAACAGTAACAGTTCATTGTTAGGACAAAAAGTCGATTCTATAAGGTGGTGCTCCAGCATGGCTACAGTCTAATGACTGAAATAAATAAAAGGTAAAAGATTAAAAAAATATATCTCAATAAGAGAACTGCATCCATCACACAGGATTGTCCACTTCTCTAATATATCAGTTGACTATTATTATCATGTACCTTCAACACTTACTATATACATTCACTATATGTTAATGTGTTTAATATTTCAGCTGTTGGTTGTCAGAGAAAAGTGGTTTAAAATGGGCTTTTATGGGACCAGCATTTTTCATTATTTTTGTAAGTAAGACTTCATCAATTCCTTTATAGACCTGTCTAATTAGCTAAAAACCAACCCTGAATATGAGGAAAAATGCTATGTTAATGATCTGAACATGAAAACATTGAAATATATTTTCTTGACATGTTGCAATTAGGAATAACAGGTGCTGAACTTTTATTCTTTCAACTGATATTTTGATATAGACCAAATGTGTAAACTCTATTTACATTGTTTGTTAAGAACATTATGGCTTTTCCTATTTCTCTTAATTGAAATTTAATCAATTTTCTTTATTTTTAAAACATTTTTGCAGACCAATTTGGTAATAACATTAGTTGTTTTGAAAAACATGTTGAGAAATAGTGAGATGATACAAAAACCTATAATGGAAAGGGCCAGGTAAGATATAATCTGTGTCTTTCTAAGTGGAATTTCAATGAAATCTGGGGAAATTTAAGATTAAAAAAACCCAGCATCGGTTGTCATGTGATGGCAAGGGAACAAATGCAGACACAAATATATATATGCAAATATATACACATATATATATATGACATGCTTCTTTCAGTTTCTGTCTACCAAATCCACTCACAAGGCTTTGGTTGGCCCAAGGCTATAGTAGAAAACACTTGCCCAAGGTGCCATGCTGTGGAACTGAACCCAGAGCCATATGGTTGAGAAGTAAGCTTCTTACCACACAGCCACACCTGTGCCTAGATAATGTTTATTAATTTTATATCATTAATGTATTTTTTTTAATAATAAAAACAAATATGGAAAATATTTGCAGCCCTATATCATGTATTCTACTTACTTCTAATTTTTGTCTTGATTTTGGATTGAAAGAAAGAAAAAAAAAAGAGTAGGGTAGGGGGCATTACAGAAAGAGTTTTATGGTATTTATTTTGAACAATTGATTAATATTGGTTTCAAATTTTGGCACAAGGCCAGCAAGTTCAGGGAAGTGGGTAAACCATTTACATTGATCCCAGTGCTCGGCTGGCACTTATTTTATCAACCCTGAAAGGAGGAAAGGGAAATTTGACCTTGGTGGAATTTAAACTCAGAACATAAAAAGCAGATGAAATGCCACTAAACATTTTGTCAGGCATGCTAATGACTCTGCCAGCTCACCATCTTAAAGAATAGTTTAATATAATACACACAGTTTATTGCAAAATGTGAGTTTTAAGAGACTGAATTTTTCTAGAATTATTTAATTTAATTAAAAGTTGCTTTCTGTTCCATTAAAAAATACATGAAAAACTAATTTATATTTATTTTAACATTGTCTAATCTCACTTCAGAGCTGGCATGTGGGGTTTGGTATTATTCTCACCAATTCTTGGCTTTACGTGGTGCTTTGGTATTTTTCTTTTTCATAAAAGTGTGATTATACAGTATGCGTTTGTTGCCTGTCATTCACTTCAGGTAAGATATCTCCAAAATTTTTTGTGTTTACTTGACTTAATCAATCACTCAATCAATCATCATCATCATGAACAACTACCACCACCATGATGGTGACGCTAGCACACACACACACACACACACAATAATAATAATGATAATAATAATAATAATAATTTCTTAAGTAACGAGAAGATGAATTTGGTATTAATCTTTATTTTTTACAACGGTTGTTTCGACCCATCCTGCTATTGTCCCTTATGGGTGGGACTCCTTTTCACCATGTTGTGTTGCATCAATTTTGCAGTGTGGGTCTCATCAAGTACATAAAGGTTTGTGTCTCACTAAAGATCCTGAGTTTTGGCTGTCGTGTTGTTCTATGCCCATCTGGTTAGGGAATGAAGCAACACTATAATATTCTGTTACTATTATCTTTTTCAATAAGAATTGCAAACACTTTGAATATAAACAGATAATTGTTGATGAAAAAATGGAAACATACCCCAACTGTGGATGACACCAGGTAGCCCAAATTGTGCCAGTGCTCTACTCAACACTTCAATACACTAATTGACATATACCTATTAGTCCAAAAATATTATATATATATATATACAGCAAACTTCTTTCCATTTCCATCTATTAAATCCACCAATAAGGCTTTGGTTGGCTCCAAGCTATAGTACAAGAGGATGCAGAAAATTTCCTGGATTTAAGGGTATTGTGAAAGGCTCAACGTTCCAAATTCTTTAATAGGGCTTAGAACAACTGAAGGACCACTACAATAAGTGTATGAATCTGAAAGGGGAATGTGTTGAGTAAAATTATAATTAACTGATCCTCCTGTATTTTCTTCTACACAAAGCCAGAAACTTTTCAACACCCCCTCATAGAAAACATTTGCCCAAGGTGCAGTGCAATGGTACTGAACCCAAAACTATGTAGTCAAGAATCAAACTACTTGACAACACAACCATACTAGTACCTTAAATATCATCATCATCATCAAAGTTTTGACTGGAACTAGTAAGCCAGGGAGCTGTACCAGGTTCCAGTCTGATTTGGCATGATTTCTATGGGTGGATGCCCTTCCTAACACCAGAATATATTTAACCATTTTATCATATTGCCATTTTTTTCTCACTTTATCTAGAATATTGTATGAATTTCAATATTTTTTTCTCTAAAGTTTTTATTCTAATATTTCAGGGTCCCCTCATCTTCCTGCTTCATTGCCTATTTAGTAAGCAGGTGAGTACCAGAACCTTTGTAAGCAACATCCGAATAAGATATTTCAGCGTTTATAGAGGAATATAATATCATTTTAAAATAAATTTCTTTTCTTTATTGTTTCTTCTATTTTTAATTAATTTTTTATGTTACCATTAGTTGAAGAATTCAGTAGTTTTAAACATTTGTGTATTACGTTTAGAGCTGGTTTCACAGTAGAATGCTCTTCCTGTCATCAACTACTCTACCGCAAATTTAAAATGGTGGCATCTAGTTACATTCTCTACATCAGCTGTGAACAAACTGTAGCCTACTGGGCTTTCTGAATGGTATACCTAATGAAAAATTACCTTGAAATTTTTTAGTAGTGTAGTCCACCTGAATCCACTTCTCAAAACAAATTGCATTTATCTTCTCTCCATCATATTCTTCTTAATTCTATAATTGTGCTATGTATGTATGGTAATAAGTAATTTTGTCTACAACATTTTTTAATATTTTGGTTAGATCAAAGATGGTTTCATGCAGTACATGAAAAAGATCAAAAACAGATCCAAAAGCAAATCAAATATGACAAATTCTGTTTGTAAGAGTGTGGTAAGTACAGCTACTGTCTTCTGTTGGCTTATTTTCTCAACAAATAATTACAATTATCTATTAGCTCCAAATTTTGGTACAAGGCCAGTAATTTCAGGGGAGTGGGTAAGTTGATTACATTAATCCCAGTGTTCAACTGATAGTTATTTTATTGAGTTTGATTCCAAGCAGTCATCTGAACACTAACAATAATAATAATAATAATAATAATAATAGCAACATCGAAAAATATCTTAGGAATGAGAACCCAGGTTCAAAATTTCCCCAAGGCACCTGAAGAAAGCTGGATCGTATATCAACCGAAACGTTGTGTTAACAATAAACAAGATGAGGACAAATATCCATCAAATGTAAATAATGTAAAATAAATACCAGTCAAGAACTGATGTCAATATATTTTGGCAGAAGGCCAGCAGTTTTGAAGGGAGGAATTTATTCCTCCCCTCAAAACTGCTGGCCTTCTGCCAAAATTTGAAACAATAACATATATATCAGTCAGCCATTTGTGTCTGATGAGTCACGTATATAGCTAAGCACGTTATAGGTGCAAATTCACATATGTAAGAATCTAGCTTGACCCTGCCTGAGATTTGAAACCAAATCCACTGGCTTGCTGCTTGTCAAAACGAGTGAGCAGGAAATTCTCTCCACACCAGATGATTGATGAGGAAACACTCCACCCCTTAGGACCTGTGCTGGTCAAGGAAAGGTCAGTCCTTTGTTTAAGGTTTCACCTACATTACTGACCATAGTCTATATAACAGAAAGAATTTTCTATCTCTTCCTCTTTTGTGTCAGCTAGACTAAGGAGCAACACTCTCTTTTACATCAGTCTTAACCAAGAGCACCACTTCCCTTTGCCTTGTCCCTTTCCCTGGACATGTGAAGAGA
Source organism: Octopus sinensis (assembly GCF_006345805.1). Taxonomy (NCBI): domain Eukaryota; kingdom Metazoa; phylum Mollusca; class Cephalopoda; order Octopoda; family Octopodidae; genus Octopus; species Octopus sinensis. Next base: position 65,386,889 of record NC_043000.1, on the reverse strand, counting down.
GGTTTTTGGCTGCAAGAAAGGCAATGCCACCTTTACCCTTCCTTCCTTTCTAGTCAGCACCATGCATTCCTTACCCTTTCACTCTACTGACAGACAACCTTTTTCTACACTACCAACTACTAACCAGCAAGCTAACCTTGTTACTTTCACTAGAATTGCTACTGTCTCTTTAACTACCTGTCGGGCAATGAATAAGTATATGTAAATAACATTTCTTCCTTCTTGGTGTTAATTCTTCGATGATTACCGGTACTCCGACGTGAGAACCTTCAAGCATTACATCTATCCGCTACATCATATTGAATTGACATAGCACAACACATCTAGCCTGCTACATATATAACAACTATTTATGGCATATAACCTGGCACTAGCACTCTGTCCATTACGATGATGAGGGTCCCAATTGATCTGATCAATGGAAAAGCCTGCTTGTAAAATTAATGTGTATGTAGCTGAGCACTTCACAAACATGTGTATCCGTAACGTAGTCCTCCGGGAGATTCAGTGAAACAAGGCAGCGAGCTGGCTGAAACATTAGCATGCCGGGTGAAATGCTTAGCGGTATTTCGTCTGCTGCTATGTTCTGAGTTCAAATTCCGCCGAGGTCGACTTTGCCTTTCATCCTTTCAGGGTCGATAAATTAAGTACCAGTTACGCACTGGGGTCAATGTAATTAACTTAATCCCTTTGTCTGTCCTTGTTTGTCCCCTCTGTGTTTAGCCCCTTGTGGGCAATAAATAAATAAGGTTGGCCCTTTGAAATACAAGTGCTATTCATGCCAACTGAGTAGCACTTGGAGCAACATGAAATAAAGTGTCCTGCTCAAGGACACACTGCATCACTGGGGAACGAACTCATGACCTTGCAATTGTGAGCCGAATACCTTAACCACTAAGCCACATGCCTTCATGGAGTATAACCTATCAAGCTAGCATTAAGTGATTGACCAATTTTATTGCAGCGATAAAAAAAAAAAATCAAAAAGGGCAGAAAAATTAAATTCATGTACCTAATTTAACCCTTTAGTGTTTAAACCGGCCATATCTGGCCCAGATATTCTACATGTTTTACATTCAAACTGGCAATATCTAGCCTCTCACACCTAACCTACATTGATATTCTAAAAACAAACAATCACATCATTGAAACCTCAAAGCTATAAGATAATGTATGATTAATTCAAAACAATTTGAGTGAAAAATTATTACATTTAACAGAGTAATCTGAACACTAAAGGGTTAAAAGGTTGGGTGCCAAGCAACCCAGACATCTGGCAAGGAATAACTACATAGTCCAAGTTCCATCTGTGGCAAATTGGTCTTTATCACATCTAACATAATTTTAAATTAAAAATCTTTAGCAGTTAATTTATTTATAATATTTACTGTAAATATCATAATTAAAACACTCTCTACAATTAGGTAGTCTACCGATGTTTTATTAAGAAGACAAAAAAAGTTTTGTATTTTTTGTGATAGTAAGTGCAAAGTTTTGCTTTAGAAAGAAATTTTGTTTCTATATTTCAGGCATTTGATAAGACACAAACTCCAACTTTGACCATTAATCGAAGTAAGTATTATTTTTTCTGTTTTCATTGCTCATGAAATTAAATCTAATTGAGAAAAATATGTTAAATCAGTTTAATATCTTTAATGCTGTCAACATCATCATCATCATTTAATGTCCATTTTCCATGCTTACATGGATTGGATGGAGTTCATTTGAGGCAGATTTACTATGGTCAGATGCCCTTCCTGTTTCATTAAAAAGATAATGTTTCTCCATACCCTGACATGTCTTTGCAGAATATTGGGAATGAATGACTCTGCTTGTCTGACAGTGACACTCATTTACATCTATCACTTAATGTCAAGACAATGGAAACACAAGCATACATACACACACACTCACCCTTTTTTTAGTTTCCATTTGTCAAAGGTTTTGATTGGTCCGGGGATTAAGTGGTAGGCACATGGAATGTAGTCCCACTGTGTGGCATCTTGGGCATCCATCTTCTACTATAGCTCAGAGCTGACCAAAACCTTGTGAGTAGATTTAGCAGTTGGAAACTGAAAGAAGCTCATTGTGTGTGTGTGTATTTGGTTAATGAGAGAGATGGAAGGTGGAAAATACGAGAATATTTATTAATCACTACAATTGTTTCGACCCATCTAGCATCAGTCTCGTACTGGTGGGATACTTAACAACTGGTTCAGGAGCATCCATACGTTTTATTATCTAATATCTAATATATACATACCGTATATACCCGTGTAAAAGTAAAATTTTTTAGACAATTTTTTTAGGTCAAATTTAGGCTTACCGAAGTCATGTCTCTGTACAAATTCATACAGTGGTGTTTGCTGTTGTTCGCTGAAGTTTACCATGTAAATGAATGAGCATATGATGCATGTGTTTATTGTATTTGGAAATGAGGAGAATATAAAGGTCGCATGGGAACCACTGATTTAGAATTGATTGAATGTTTTTAGGCTTACCAAAGTCATGCCTTTGTATGAATTCAGACAGTAGTGTTTGCCAGTGTTCGCCAATAGAGTTGTTTGTGAAACATGTTTCTTGCCATGCAAACAACAAGTGTATGACACATATATTTATTGTGCTTGAACCTGTATGCAGGCTTGCAGCATATCCTGTGCATACATTTTAGTAATGGTGATGTAGCACTTATCAACAGATGTGTGGTGTTTTACTATAAGCACCGAGCATTTCATTATAAGCACCAAGCATTCCACCTATAGAGTAGGCTACAGTAAGGTAGTCACAATTTTGTAACTGTTATTTCTACATACAGGGGAATATGGTACCTTGACGCACATATGTTGACTTGTTGTTCATGAAATACTATGGTTGACTGTTATATGGGGTTTATGGAAAATTCCCAATATTTTGGCTAAAAATAGGGGGTGGGGGTCAGCTTTTACATGAGATCAACTATTACTTGACTATATAAGATATATAGTCAAATGAAATAAATGAACAATAAGATCAACAATAACAAATGAGGATGTGCACAAAGAATGTATTAGTTTAAGGCTCAGTAAAAAGAGAGAGTTCTTGATGCTTTGAGTATAGCTCTTCGTTGGAAAGGAGAAAGGAAAAGTCCAAAGAAGGCAAAGAAATCACCAACAGCACGTGTATAGGTACATTGCTGAAGTGTGTATATATATATATCATCATCATCATCGTTTAACGTCCGTTTTCCGCGCTATATATATATATATATATATATGTACCCAGTGTAAGCTATGGACACATAAGAGGTGCAGTAATATCAAAGGAAGGCTAACTGGGAAGATAGTTTTTGTATGTGGCAGATGCTCTGGAGCAATAAACACTGAAAATGTGCAGAGATCAACTTCCACCACATTCCAGGGAGAAAAACTAGAAGTAGTTGATAGCTTCCGTTATCTAGGTGACCAAGTCAGTAGCGAAGGAGGGTGCACTGAAAGTGTAGCTGCTAGAATAAGAATAGCTTGGGCAAAGTTCAGAGAGCTCTTACCTCTGCTGGTGACAAAGGGCCTCTCGCTCAGAGTAAAAAGTAGACTGTATGATGCATGTGTATGAACAGCCATGCTACACGGCAGTGAAACATGGGCTGTGACTGCTGAGGACATGCATAAGCTCGCAAGGAATGAAGCCAGTATGATCCGATGGATGTGTAATGTCAGTGTGCATACTCAACAGAGTGTAAGTACCTTGAGAGAAAAGTTGGACCTAAGAAGCATTAGATGTGGTGTGCAAGAGAGACAACTGCGCCGGTATGGTCATGTGACAAGAATGGATGAGGATAGCTGCGTGAAAAAGTGCCACACCCTAGCAGTTGAGTGAACCTGTGGAAGAGGTAGACCCAAGAAGACCTGGGATGAAGTGGTGAAGCAAGACCTTCGAACATTAGGCCTCACCAAGGAAATGACTAGCGACTGAGACTTTTGGAAATATGCTGTGCTCGAGAAGACCCAGCAAGCCAAATGAGACCATAACCTGTGGCCTGTACCAGGAGCGTAACCAGCCCGCTTATGCATACCTTTCCTTCTTTGGTCACTAAACTCTGCTTGCGAAGACCTGTTGAGGCAAGCAAAATCAAAATCAATTCAATGACTGGCATTCGTGCTAGCAGGGTGCAAAGAGCACTATACGAGTGTGATCATTGACAGAGCTACTATTCGAGTATGATCGTTACCAGCGTTGCCTTACTGGCACTTATGCCTGTGCTAGTAGGGTGCCAAGAGCACCATCCAAGCGTGATCGTTGCCAGAGCAGCCAACTGGTTTCTGTACCTGTGGCATGTAAAAGGGCACCATTTGAGCGTGATCGTTACCAACGTCGCTTCACTGGCACCTGTGCCGGTGGCACGTGTAAAAAGATTCAAGCGAGGTCATTGCCAGTGCCGCCTGACTGGCCCCTGTGCCAGTGGCACATAAAAAGCACCCACTACACTCTCGGAGTGGTTGGCATTAGGAAGGGCATCCAGCTGTAGAAACTCTGCCAGATCAAGATTGGAGCCTGGTGCAGCCATCTGGCTCGCCAGCCCTCAGTCAAAATCGTCCAACCCATGTTTGCATGGAAAGCGGCCGTTAAACGATGATGATGATGTGTGTGTGTGTGTATGTGTGTATATATATCACACACACATATATGTATATATATATGTGTGTGTGTGTGTGTGCATGTATATATATATATATATAATATATATATATATACACACATACACACACATGAATGTGTGTGTGTCAGTGTCTCCTTGGCTTGATATTGCATGTTAGTTGTAAATTATTGTCACTGTCATACATGTAGTGCCTTACATTTCCCATATTCTGCAAGAACATGTCTGGCCATAGGGAAATATTACCTTGTTTGGAAAGAGGTGAGGGTTGGTGACAGAGAGGGCATCCAGCCACAGAAAATCTGCCTCAAAATACACCTCATTCAATCCATGCAAGCATGGAAAAGTGGATGTTAAATGATTATATATATGAATATATTTATATTTTATGTATTTGTTTATATTTATTTTTAGGTGTGGATAACCTGACACTTCCGTATCCTCAAACTTTGGGAATTTTTCAGTCACGAAAATCTCAAGATTTATTAGTTCCACCGAAGAAAGGTATATGGTAAAAGATAAGCCAGAGAGAAATATTTTACCATGAAAATTATCATTACTAGTCATTATTTTTAATCCAGACATTTACAAAGACAATTCTTTAATTACCAAGAGTAGTATATTCATAAACATGTTTCATATGACACAAAGCAAATTCTCTGAATCTTGATTTCCCTAAAAAAAAGTTATCAATGCAAACACAAAAGCATAATACAAACAATATCTCCCATTAGAAAATTACCATTTTCAAATCTCACAACATGACATATTCAGCAACAGTACTTTGTAGTAAAGATTCCCTTGTTTGAAAATATAAGGACACAGATCGTGTTGTATAACCAGCTGGAGACGATGTCTCCTGGGGCTAAATTACAGCAACATTAGTCCTAAACCGGGATTGCCATGTTATGTTGGCAAACAATCTTTACTACAATATCTCCCATGTTGCAGAATCATTGCGTCCCTGAAAAATCTTATCAAAATATGCAACTATGTAACATGAAATCTATTCTCCCTGAAGACTTCCATATTATGTAGTGTTTCAGAAATACAGTTGGTGCCTGTTTTCTGTAGTGATTTCATTAAAAGTAACTAATCTGATTATTCTATTGTTTCTAAAGATCTCATCCAGTTACTTTTACTTGATCATTTTACAATGCTTAATTAAATGTTGTGTCTACATTCTGTCACTGTTTGGTCTAATGCCAAAGCATTAACAAATGTGCCTTAAAATATTCATAACTAGCTTCTGCAACTTTCACAACTTTTTTTTTTTTTTGCTGTTCTCATATTATAAAAATGTTGTAAGTGCTTGCAAATATTTTTTTTTATCATCTGGAGATACTGTGCAATGAAATTTTATGAAAATATGGCCTACTACATAAAACAAAACAGGAAACAATTTGAATGGGAAATAACATTTACCAGTGAATTTATTTTAAACCAAGTTAACTGATAAACACAGAACTGATAGTTGATCTCACAATGAATACTCATCAATCAACTATTAAAAGAGAATTTTAATACTTTTTATATAAGACAATGATAGTTCTGTGTGTGTGTGAGTGTAGTTTCGTATTTTTTAAAGAAACCGAAGCTTAGAGTTTGTCTTGTGACTTGAGTTTCACACTTAGTTTCACCTAAAGGTAAGACTGCAGTAACATGAAACACAAGTCATGAAATAAACTCTCAGCTTCATTTGTTATTTTTATTGTGTGTGTGTGTGTGTGTGTGTGTGTGTGTGTGCATGTGTTTGCATGCAGAAGTGTAAACAACAAATGTTTAAGAGAATATATTATTTATAAAAATCTCACTATATTAATATTTATATTTTTAACCTCCAACCACTTTTTATGTCTGAAATGTAAAACTTCAGACCTGATAGACTTTAATTTACAAATTTACATTGGGATATTCAATATACCTATGATCAACTGTCCTGTTAGATATTTCATGATATTTCTTCTCAACCATGATATTTTATCTTAAAATCTTCCTGAAATAAATGAAACCAACAGTAACAATAAATAGTCTATTCTTACATATATGTAAAATAATGATAAACGGTATATTCTTATCGAGAATAATGATAAATGGCATTTTCTTATACAGAATAATGATAAAGAGCATATTCTTATACAGAATAACACTAAGCAACATATTGTTATATAGAATAATGATAAGAGTCAATGGCAGGTGACCAAGACATCTAGTGAATTGATTATATATATAGGCACATAGTTCTGAGTTCAATCTCACTGCACGGCAAGTGTCCTCTACTGTAGCCTTGGGCTGATCAAAGCTTTGTGGGTGGATTTGGTTGATGGAAACTGAAAGAAGCCTGTCGTATATAAATATATATATATATATATATATATATAGAGAGAGAGAGAGAGAGGGAGCCATCAGTAAGGTGAGGATTGGCAATGAGTACAGTGAAGAATTCTGGGCACAGGTAGGAGTTCACCAAAGATCAGTCCTCAGCTGCCTCTTATTCATCATAGTCCTCCAGGTAATAACAGAGGAATTCAAGATGGGCTGCTCCTGGGAGCTCCCCTATGCTGATGACATTGTTCAAATAGCTATACCAGAACTACCAGAACTAGAGAAGAAGTTTCAGGTGTGGAAGCAAGGTCTAGAATCGAAGGGCCTTAGAATCAATCTAGCAAAAGCCAAAGTCTTAGTAAGTAGGAAGGCAGACAAATCACAAATCCCTTCAGGTAGATTGCCCTGCTTGATCTGTAGGAAAGGTGTAGGTAGAAACTCCATAAGATGTACCCGGTGTAAGCTATGGACACATAAGAGGTGCAGCAATATCAACGGAAGGTTAACTGGGAAGATAGTTTTTGTGTGTGGCAGTTGGACAGGGGCAATAAACACCAAAGATGTACAGAAAACAGATTGCATCACATGCCAGCTGGAAAAACTAGAAGTAGTTGATAGCTTCCATTACCTAGTTGACTAAGTTAGTAGTAGGGGTGGATGCTCTGAGAGTGTAGCTGCAAGAATAAGAATAGCCTGAGTAAAGTTCAGAGATCTCCTACCTCTGCTGGTAACAAAAGTCCTCTCACTCAGAGTGAAAGGTAGACTGTATGATGCATGTGTTCGAACAGCCATGCTACACGGTAGTGAAACATGGGCTGTGACTGCTGAGGACATGCATAGGCTTGAAAGAAATGAAGCTAGTATGTTCTGCTGGATGTGTAATGTCAGTGTACATACACAACAGAGTGTAAGTGCCCTGAAAGAAAAGTTGGACATCAGATGTGGTGTGCAAGAGAGATGACTGTGCTGGTATGGTCAGGTGTTGCATATGGATGAGGATAGCTTTGTGAAGAAGTGTCACGCCCCAACAGTGGAGGGAACCTGTGGAAGAGGTAGACCCAGGAAGACATGGGATAAGGTAATGAAGCACGACCTTCGAACATTGGGCCGCACAGAGGCAATGACAAGCGATTGAGACCTTTGGAGACATGCTGAACTTGAGAAGATCCGGCAAACCAAGTGAGACTGTGACCGATGCCAGTGTCGCATAACTGACCTGTTTAAAAGTACCCTTCAATCATCAGGCAATATGCTGTGCTTGAGAAGACCTGTTGAGTCAAGTGAAATCGTAGTCATGGTCGATGCTAGTACCGCCTGATTGACATCTGCTCTGGTGACACATAAAAAGCACCGTTTGAGTGTGTCTGATGCCAGTGCCTGTGGCACATAGAAAGCACCATTCGAACATGGTTGCTGCCAGTGCTGCCTGACTGGCTCCTGTGCTGGTGGCACGTAAAAAGCACCATTCGAGCATGGTCAATGCCAGTGGCACATAAAAAGGCACCTACTACACTCTCAGAGTGGTTGGCATTAGGAAGGGCATCTAGCTGTAGAAACCTTGCCAGATCATATTGGAGCTTGGTGCAGCTTCCTCACTTGACAATCCTCAGTCAAACTATTCAACCCATACCAGCATGGAAAGCAGACTTTAAACAATGATGATGATGATGATATATATATATATGTATGTATTTGTGTGTCTTTGTGTCTGTGTTTGTCCCCTAACCATTGCTTGACAACTGATGCTGTCTGTTTACATCCCTGTAACTTAGTGGTTCAGCAAAAGAAACTGATAGAATGAGTACTAGGCTTATAAAGAATAAGTCCTGGGATCAATTTCTGAGACTAAAAACTCTTTAAGGTGATGCTCCGGCATGGCCACAGTCAAATGACTGAAACAAATAATATAAACAGCAACATTAAAAATTATATCCTCTCTTTTATTCATTTCAGTCATTGGACGGCAGCTATGTAGGGGCATTGAAAGGTTTTAATTTATTCCAGTATTTATTTTTTTATTTAAATCCAGTGCTTATCTTAGTAGTCTCTGTCACACCATTATGTTATGAGACATAAGCACTTGCTCAATCTCTCTCTCCTGACACACATACATAGTAAATAAACATAGCATGTACATACCTATGTGTGTATATATATATTATAATTTAAAACCTGTCCTTATATTAGCAGAAATGAAATAGGAAGAAAACTAAATGAATATACTGAATTCATCATCATCATCTACATTTAACATCTATTTTCCATGTTGGTATGGACTGGACAGCTTGACAGGAACTGGTAAGGCCAGGGGCTGCACCAGGTTTCATAGTCTGTTTTGGATGGGTTTCTACAGCTGGATGCTCTTCCTAACACCAATCACACCAGAGTGTACCAGGTGCTTTTTTTGTGGCCCCATAACCAGTGCTTTTTACATGGCACCAGCACTTTTTATGTGGCACCAGTACTTTTTACATGGCACCAGTGCTTTTTACGTGGTGCCAGCATCCATACCATAGATATATATCTATAATATATATATATATAGATATATAACAAAATTTATTCTTTGTCAATACACTAAAAGTGTATGTATTTGAAGAAATATGTTAAAATTAAATAAAATTTTGAAGAAATGTATGTGAATATGTGTGAGTGTGGGTGTAAATATGAGTATGAATATGCATGTTACCAACCTTAGTTTTATTCTTGCCCCGTCTCACTATCTGCCTCTCTATTTATCTATCTACATTTATCTGTTTCTGTAAATCTTCCTCTTTCAACTCTTCCTGATGAATAAATATAGTGATATCCTAAGTGTTGAGTGTATTATTTTTGAGACTTAGTCTTAAGACAAGCACATGAGTACTCAAAACAAATTATGTATATATATTATAATATCATGAATCCATTGTATTCATTGTATTACTATTAATATTTATTCTTATTAAGGTGGTGATATGGTAGAATCGTTAGCATGTTGGGCAAAATGCTTACCAGCAGTTCGTCCGCTTTTACATTCTGAGTTCAAATTCTGTCAAAGCCAACTTTGTCTTTCATCCTTTAGGGGTTGATAAAATAAGTACCAGTTGAGTGCTGGGGTTGATGTAATTAACTTACTCCATCCCACGAAATTGCTGGCCTTGTGCCAAAATTTTAAACCAATATTTATGTTCATGAAATGAATTTCCCATGTTGTATTAAAACAATTGTAACTACAGAATTAAAGATAATACCATAAATTTCAGTCTTTGAGTTAATACACACATTTACACAGGATAGGCTTCTGCACAGTTTCTATCAACTATCACAAAAATCGTTCAGCCTAAGGTTACAGTAAAAGACACTTGCCTAATATACTATGTAGTAAGACTAAACTTGAAATAGCATGGTCACACAATGAACTTCTTAAACACACAGCCACACCTGTCTATACTTTTCCCAACACATTACTAAAGCCCTCAAAGCTTCAACAAATACTACTATGCCTGACAATCACTGATGATTTCACATTCATAATTTAAAAATACATTCAAAAGAATATAACAATAACTTTCATTCTACAGAAAAAATATGTAAGATAATTGTATACTGATAAATTTAGATGGGTGCTTTCATCTTCTTTGTTACAGTCACAATGTTTCAGCCATTCTGGTCTTCTTCTGGTGGTTGTCATCATCATTATCAATTAATATCCACCTTCCATGCTGGCATGGGTTGAATGGCTTGACAGGAGCTGATGAGGTAGAAAACTGCACTAGGCTTCACTGTCTGTTTTGGCATGGTTTTTATGGCCGGATGCCCTTCCTAAGACCAACCATCTTACAGAGTGGACAGAGTGCTTTTCATGTAGCACCACCACTAGTAAGGTCTATTTTATGGCTGGATGCCTTTCCAAATGCCAGTCACTTTAGTGTGGACTGGATGCTTTTTATATGGCACTAGCAGTGGTGGGGTCACCATGTAACTCACATTTAGTAATATACTTAGGATTTGGAAATGAACTCTTTACTAAAACAACTGTGGTATTGCTTTCATTTTGTTGTCCATGTGAAAGATATTCTCCTTATTACCATAAATCCTCGAGTATAGTCTGCCCTTGCATATAATACGCAGGGGATTTTTAGGGGGCTGTACCTCTGAAAAACCTAGACCTTGTGTATAATACACATCACTTCTCTAACTTGAGTCAAGGAGGTCTATATAATGTCCTTGGTTTGTAAAAATGTATACGGTAACGTACTTTATTATTATTGTATATATAACATAATGCAAACGTGTAGCTTTTTTGTGCATTTTGTTTGCAGAAAATAAAGAAATAACAGTAATAATGTTTAATAAATGTTGCTTACTACGAGTTATAGATGATTCTTTTATGACTTTATTGCTTTCAGGTTTAGCTTAAGATATTTTCATGCCCGACATCACAAAATGCATCTGAATAAACATTGCCGGACAGCAAATAGAGACTCAGACATTGCTTAGAAAATAATTTTCATTTTTAACCTCGTGTATAATACGCACCAGGGATTTTGACTTTTAAATTTTGGGAAAAAAATGCGGATTATACTCGAGGATTTACGCTACTCATTCTACTACCTGTCATTCCCATCATTGTTTTAAAATCCACTTTTTCATGGCTGCATGGGTCACACAGAATTTGTTGAGGCAGATTTTCTACAGCCTGATGTTCTTCCCGTCCAGTAACCTTATTTGCTTCCAAACAAGATAATATTTTCCATAGCCAGGCATGTTTTCATTGAAAGTTGGCAGTGAACACCACCGTCTGTATGCTGGAGATGCCCAATTACATTTACTATCAGGTAACATGAAGAGAAGGAAACATGACCACTTACACACACATACTATATTTAGGTACAGGCATGGCTGTGTGGTAAGAATTTGGTTTCCCGAACACATGGTTCCTGGTTTACTGTGTAGCATCTTGGACAAGTGTCTTCTACTATAGCCTCAGGCTGACAAAAGCCTTCAGAGTGGATTTGGTAGACAGAAACTGAAAGAAGCCCATCGTATATATGTGTGTCTGTCTTTGTATCTGTGTTTGTCCCACCATCACTGCTTGACAACCAGTGTTAGTTTGTTTTCACCCCCATAACTTAGCGGTTCGGCAAAAAAGACCGATAGAATAAGTACTAGGCTTACAAAGAATAAGTCCTGAGGTTGATTTCTTCGACTAAAACCCTTCAAGGCAGTGCCTTAGTATGGATGCAGTCAAATGACTGAAACAAGTAAAAAAAAAAAAAGAATATGCATACACACACAATGAGCTTCTTAATTTCTGTCTAGGCTTTGGTCAGACCAGGGCTGTAGTAGAAGACAGTAGCCCAAGATGCTGTGCAAGTGGGACTGAACCTGCAAACTACATGGTTAGGAAGCTAACTTCTCAACCACACAGCTATGTTTGTGCCAGGAACCATTCCCATTCCCTATCGGTGATGCTGTTTATTTGTTAAGCTTCAGCTAGAGTATATAAAGCTTGATTGACTAAAGAACTGAAATACCACCCACTAGATAAACCACTAAGTTTGACACTTAATCATTGTTTATATCCACTTATCCCATTGTCCTGCAATATTACTGATCCTTGTTTTTGATCTCTTAAAGAATGACAAAAGGCAAATCCGTTGGGGATTTGACTGTAGAAATAGAAAGCATGAACATAACTATAATAAAAACCACAATAGTTGTGACAACTCATCTGACTAAAGGACAGAAACATTTCATGAAATGTCATAAATGACTGTGTGGTTTAAGAAGTTCACTTTCTGACTAAATGGTTTCAGGTTTGATCAGAGTGTCAAATGTCTTGGGTAAAGAATAATAACAAATATCAATGGGAATGAAATTCTGATTTAAAAGTTCTGCAGAACAACAACTAGATTTCCTAATTTTAGATTCTGAACATGAGGGTCAAAGTAAAGTTGTATTTCTGGAAATAATAGGATCTCAATTAACATAGGATCAATTAGGAAGCCTCTATGTAGTTATTTGACTTGCTAGAACTAGTGACTAAGTTGTCATCAAATCTTAACAAAATGAAGGAGATATTGGACAAACTAGCTTAAACTTTAGATTTACAAAAAAAAGATGGTACAGTTTTGAATGTGGGCTAAACAACATTCTCGAGGCCTGACTGATAATACTAGTATTGAGAATGATGATGCCCCCTCAATAAAAGAAACATACTGACTCATAAAGTAAGAGGTGATTAGAATACTAACAATAGAAAGTTATGCCATGTCATAAGTTAGAATTATCATGGTTCAAATTTAGTCTCATAAGTACTCAAAATACTTAACTCTCAAATAGTCCAGTATCAAGTACAAAGAACCATAAACAAGTGATATGAGTCAGGATGGAATGTAGCTCATAAACCTGAGACATTTTTGTAATTTTCATTTGTTTGTATTACCAAGATGGGATTCTTCTTTGAGTACCATATGACAACTGATATAATTATATCAGATGAACCAGTTGTATACTGTGTGAAGCATGTCAAAATTGATGGTTTCTGATAACAATTTTGAGTCCAAAAAAGTAGTGGATTAGCAGATGTTAGAGCATTGGGCAGAATGCTAGTAATACATAGTTACAGTTCGTTACATATTTCAAGTCTTGCCAGGGTCAACTTTGCCTTTCATTCTTCTGAGTTTGATAAAAGAAAATACAATCCAAATACTGAGGTTAATTTAATATTCCAATAAAGCATCCTAGATGTGAATGAAATTATATATAAGATAAGTTTGAAACCCAAATCTCTAACTTAAATTTGACCGACATTTTAATTTTTCATTAGTTCATTTATCAAAATATATACTGGATTGATTAAGTCCAGAATTGAGAGAAGCAATATGGAAATAATAGTAAACTAGAAAATCTTATATATGTGTTATCATATTAATCACTCCTTTAGCATTCACTCTGCTGGGTGGTTGGTATTAGGAAGGGCATCCAGCCATAAAAACCATGCCAAAACAGAGACTGCAGCTTGGTGTAGTCTTCTTCCAGGCCAACTCCTGTCAAACCATCCAACCCATGCCAGCATGGAAGGTGGACATTAAACAATGATGATGATGATGATTCTATTAAAAGTAATGCCTAATAATTCATATTGTTTTGAATTAATCATGCGTTATCTTGTAGCTATGAGATTTTGAGGACGTAACTTTAAGTTTTTGGAATGATATAGTAGGGTTGGTGTGAGAAACCACATCTGGCCTGTTTGGCTGGATATGGCCAGTTTAAATGCTAAAGGGTTTAAGTCCTGGACTTTTAACTTGATTCTTTGTTTCTATTTTCACAATATTTTAATCAGTTCAATATTGACAAGTGTCATATTTCTAAACATGTATCAGGTTGCAACAAAGTCTAATTGTCTAAATAGAGGAAAAAATAGTGGTGATCATAGATGTATCTACTCGTTAAAATACTCTCCTTTGCTTTTGATAACCTTGTTCTGTTTATCAACAAGATTTTGAAAGCCATGTTTAAATGGGGGTTGATTTCTAATTTCAGGAATTAATTGTAATTTATTTTGTTGAATAAATAAAAAAAAATAGAAATACATTTTAAGAGCTTTAATTTTTTTTTCATATAAATGAAAGAAAAAAATTACCAATATGTTTCATATAAAATTCTAAACATTTCTTCTGACTGAGCCAACATCACAAATAGAATGTTTATTTATGTTTCAGAAATTCGTCCCTGAGCCATTGAGATTCTTGATAAAATATTGGATCACCAAGTTTCAGAGCAGTTCGTTTATAAAAGTAATAGTAAAATATCGCACCTATAAAAAAAAAATATATATATATAGATTCTGTTAATTAACTGAAAGATTTTCACAAATATATATTAAACATATGTTTTTAAAATCCTTTTAATAGCAAAAATTATTTTCAAGTAAAAAGATGGATATTATAAACATAAGTGAAATAAGCTTTCAGTTTCAGCAATTTCCTCTTTAAACTTATGATTACTTAATGTAATTAGCTAAATATTTTACTCAATCATTCATTTGGAATGTGTCTATGTTGGGCACTGCCTTCATGAGTTTTAGTTGATTATGTTCCCCACATGATGCTTTAGTACAGTGTTTTTCAACTATTTTTACCTATAGACTCCTTTGATTCCTATTTTACTCTGTTTCCCCCAACTAGCCATCCGATGTTTAAAAAAATCACATATTTTTATAATTAAATATCATTAGGAATTGTCATCATCATCATTTAACATCCATTTTCCATGGGCATGGGTTGGATGGTTTAACAGAAGCCGACAAGCTGAAAGGCTTTCAGGCTCTATGTTTGTTTTGGTATGGTTTCTACATTTGGATGCCCTTCCTAACGCTAACTTATGAGCCCACAAGATTAGGGATGCTCAGCTGGAGAGGGTTGCAAGGGATCAGCCTGGACACAAGAGCAACCACTCTTTACTTAGCTTGGCGTGTTTTTAAAGAACACAGCAAACCACCAGGAGTCTTGGTCCCCTGTCATCCCTTCTGTGAGTCCCAACATTTGCTGATCCTTTCTCACCACTTTGTCCCACATCTTTATAAGCGATTTGTTTGTTCCTTCTCAAGCCATGCCTAGCTCACAATGGGCTGGTTTCCTGGTTTCATTGGCGTATAGGTTCCCCACCTGGGTGGGACACTGGTCCATCGCAGGTGAGCTGCTAGATGCAGGAGGAAAGGGTGAGAGAAAGTTGTGGCGAAAGATTCAGCAAAAGTTCGCCATTACCTTCTGATGGAGCCATGTAGAGCTTAGGTGTTTTGCTCATAAACACACACATCGCCCGGTCTGAGATTCAAACCCACGATCCCTCGACTGCGAGTCCGCTGCTCTAACCACTAGGCCATGTGCCCAAAAGCCAGATGGACCCCAGTTGAGAACCATTGCTCTAGTGTATCAATCTCTATTGAATGGCTAAGTATTACTAAGTATAAAGAGATCTAACTTGTATGGAATAAATGGTACAAGAGGTTTGTTGCAAAGATTTTTTCAGACATACTTGCTGAAAAACATACATTTGCATAATAGACTTAAGCATAGCTTCTACAAAATTCTGCTCACAAAGCATTGATGGTGAGATTATAGTAGAAGACAAATGTTGTTGGTGCTCCAGAATGAGGTGGCTGGGAAGTGAAATTAATACACAGTCATATCCATACCCATCTTGGCACATAAAAAGCACCAACCGATCGTGGCCGTTGCCAGCCTTGCCTGGCATCTGTGCCAGTGGCACGTAAAAAGCACCCACTTTTTGGAATGGTTGGCGTTAGGAAGGGCATCCAGCTGTAGAAACACTGCCAGATCAGACTGGGCCTGGTGCAACCTCCTGGCTTCCCAGACCCCAGTCGAACCGGCCAGCCCATGCTAGCATGGAAAGCGGACATTAAACAATGATAATGATGATGATCTTGAAATAAATATTCCATCATAAAGTATGGCAAAAACTTAACTTACTAAAAACTGAAACTCCAAAATAGAATTAGTGAAATAGTAAAGTGGGTGTTAATATATACAATGGAAAGAAAGTAGAGTAAATTTTACTTACTGCACCTCTGGATTACATATATTACTTGAACACCACTGATATTCCAGACATATTCGTTAACATTCTTCCAGCGTAGATTCTGTTGAGACAGAAATGAAAATTAAATAAATTTGTCAAGAAGACCAAACAATATTCTTTTAGGTTAAGTGGTCTTTCAGAATATTTATAAATAAATTCTTCAGCTGAAACAGAAAATTTACTCAAGCTATCAGCTATATGATAAAGATCTAAAAAAATTTATCTAATGGAGACATGATAACTTTAATCTTATTAAAAAGCTGCAAACTAGTGTTTCAATAAACTGAGATTGTCAAAGAAATTGACTTATAATGCCTTCAGATACATAAGTCTACTCAATCAGAGTTGATTTGGAGTTAAACAATACAACACCCTCCTCAACTGAATCTACTGGTACATCAAGACAGTTAATGAGTTGGTGTGCAGCCACACTAACATTAACTAATTCTGCTGGTAAATGTGTTTGACCATTAACCCATTTGAGATAAATAAGCAAGTGACCAAAACCATCTCTTTAGGCTCCCCTCAAGTAACCAAAGCCCACAATCTCCAACCCCAAAAATGGTTTACTCATAGCTGTGCAGCATCAATACAAGAGAAAAAAAAAATGTTTATAACATCTATAGGAAGTCACCTATTACTACCAACTGGGAGGATTTCCCAGTCTGCAGCCATCTGGTTCTTGGCAAGGGTCACTGTCAACTTAAATCCTCCTATCTACAACCACTCAATGATGATTCTATTAGCAACACTTCTATTGAAAAAAGCTTCTACATTTGCATCACATTTAACTCAACACTGCATACTCTCTACAAAGCCCCTCCCAAATTCCCCTTCTTCCCTATCTGAATTTTACCTCCATCCACAATGTCACCATGTTTTAAAACTCTTCTGATACCTCCAACTCATTAGGATAGATGACTGGTTTTGTTTGTGTCCCTTCTCTTACTCTCAGAACAGAGTGTGCTTGAGCTAGCTCATACTCTCATTAAACATTTCAATCTCCCTCTATAGTAATTTATCTTGATCTACAGTAGGCCTCATCCACCAAAAGACAACATTTCTGACTCTGCCAAATTCCAGCTTATTCCTCATATATTCTGATATGTCAAAGGTGATAGAAATAGTTGTTAACAATCATCTTCATCACTTTGAATTTCTTTCCCCACTCAGTGAGTGCAGTATGGCTTCCACAGATCCAGATCAACTGGAAACCTGTTCTATATCAATCCCTGGTCTTCAGAACGTTGGTAAAGATAAAGACAATATTGCTGACTTGTGAGCTATGTTACTGATCTTACTACTCTGAATACCAACCTATTTGCCATCACTTCTAACACATTCCTATGCAGATTATACCAACCTTTATTCTTCTTTGATCTTCTAAATATAATCTTATGCTAAACACAACACTTCCATAAACAATGTTCTAAATAGCATCTCTAAATGGCAAGAAGACAAAAATAATCTCTCCTAGTAGAATAAAAACACAATATACATATTGAGAAAACACTCTTGTACCAAATCCTTTCTGCTTAAAACCAAACAACTAGAACTTACAGATACACTACAAATGTTAGGACTCACAATCTCTGATGGTCCCTCACTGTGACATGTCAAAGATTAAGATATTTTTCCAGAGCCAAAACATATATTTCAGTCCAGATGAGTTTTTGATCCTTTTCAAAGCTCAAATAAAACCTGCATTAAAATACTGTTCACATATCTAGGACAATTATTTTAACATACACACAAACGTCCTACATTACATCAAAAAAGAAGACCAATCAACTAATTGGTAAAGATTTAATCACCATAATGCTTCAACCACTAACATAGTGTTTGTTTTTTTCTCTTTTGCCTCTTGTCTTGCTACTACAAAAGTATCTACTTTTATGAACCAGCTAGTTTTAGCTGCATGACCTTCCTACCACTAGTCTGTCTTTCCATTCTGACTTTGTTACACTGTCTGACAGACCCATTTCACAGACATGAAACATTTCACATAGTCCTTTTACCTCAGGACTGCAACTCTTAGTTGAAATTCATTCTCTATTCACACTTCCCTAACAAACACTGACCAACAAATTTGGAAAGGTATGCAAAGATTATGACCCTTTTCTTCTAACTATCTTTATATGAAAAAACAAAACAAACAAACAAGCAAATCTCTGCTATAAATTTCCCAAATCTTTCTTCCCAGAACAGCTGATTGATTTATTTTCTCCCCTACAGACATTCAAGCTAATTATATTGGCTCTGCACTTTTGACTTAGAATAAATAACAATATGAAATAACAAAAAGTTTATTTTATTACATTCCCTTCAAATCATTGTCAATTTCTAAACAAGACTACTAGATGTTATGGAAAATCTTCACTTAAAATGTTTTTAACTTAACCACAATTAGAAATCAAAATGTTATTTTATTTTGTTGAGGAAGGACTGAAATAAAATGAAACTATTAGGAGTAAAGACACTTACCATAATCCAGCAATTTAGAACTGTACAAAGAACAAAGTACAAAAATGTAACAATAATAGTTATTTTGAATTTGTTCACCATTAATCTAACTAAACCAGCTTGAAAGATGAATGTATTGAAGAACATCAGGAACACAATGATCAATGAGAACATGATGGCAATTGATTGGATTCTGAAAACAGACAAGGAAATTGTTTTTACTTACTTTAAATAGTGAGTGTGAGACAGGTAGAAGTTAAACTTTTACACTATAGAATTAAGTTTTTAATTTTGTATAATAACATTTACTTTAATTTCATTACAACTGCAAATCTATTGAGGTATTTGTGATAGGACAGTGTCCACATGAAGATAATTGGGAAGAAGTGTCAGTATTGATAAGTGTGCAAGAGTCACAGTACATGTTGCTGCATAAAGGCTGTGAGCAGGATACAGAGAGGACTTACCTCATGAAATCAAGAGAAGGGATAGTTGTGAGTAGGTTATAAAGAGGATTTGCATTGTGAAATCAACAGAAGGGACAATCATGAGTGGAATAAAGAAAGGATTTGCCTTATGCAAATTCAGATACAAATACCTCAATCAACAAGAAGGGAAACTTGTAAGCAAAACAGGGAGAATATTTGCCTTGTGGAATCAATTAAAGGGACATAGAGTTAAGTTAGTTTAGTCAGATAGTTTGAATAAATAATGGTTTCTGACCAAAAAAGAGTTGTGAGTTGGTGGTATGAAGTACCAGTGTCAGTACCAAGTAGTAAAAGATGTCTTAAGAGAATAGTTAGGTCCAGACTTCAGAAAATTGCACTCCACTGTTCAGAGAAGAAAACATGGAAGGTTGCAGTACAGATTTATTCAATCAATGCCATCTTGGGAAAATAAATAACAATGATAATGAAAATGATTAAAAAAAAAATCAATTAAAAGAAACAAAATTTACTTTGCAGTATGTGACAGCAGGTTCAGCCTCATTGGATGTTACCTTGAGCTAGTATCATCTACAGAGACCCCAAGATGACCAACATCAGCAAGTTAAATTTTAGTAAATATGTGTAGCAGTATTATAGTCAATTGCTACAAAGGTAAAGGTGATGCCTCAGACAGAAATAATTACAGCGGCATCAAATTGCTGGACTGAATGATGAAAGTTACAGAAAGGGTCACAGCTTAATTAGGAAGAGAGTTAGCCTAGATGAGATGCAGTTTGGATTTGTGCCAGGTAGAAGCACCACCAATGTTATCTTCCTGGTGTGTTAGCTGCAGAAGTATTTGGCCAAAAATAAACTTCTGTATTTGGCTTTTGCTGACATGGAGAAAGCTTTTGACAGGCACTAGCATAATTAGAGGGTGGCAGTGGGGGCAGTCTTCCCTTGGCAGCACTTTTATGGGGATTTGCTGCAGGCTATAAGCCTGTATAGGCTGTGGTTTTAATGTTGGAACACAGACACTACTCACCATTTAGCCATGCTTAAAGATAGTGACAATATAACTTACATGTATAGAATCAGTAAAACAACATTTTCTAATCGCAGGAGTTCTGTGGCAACATTCATAAAGAAGTCAATGACTATTAGAAGGGCCTGCAGGAATAAGATAGCTTTATATCTGGAGGTCAACATGATTCTATGATGGAGACTGGCACCTACAATGAAAATCATTGAAAAGTTTATATAAAAATTGAAAATGATTTATTTTTCTTATATAGAGACTATGGGAAGTTGTGATATGATTTTTCTGGTGTGGTTGTTTAGTCTTAATTGAACAATCAAGTTTTTCTTAAGCAATAAGGACCATTATCCAAAGTGTCGTTCCTTTTTTTAAGCTGGTATTGTAGGGTGTGATTTAAGGGAGATTTGGCTACTATTTCTAGCATGTTGAGCGACCGTATAAAGGCTTCTTTCAAGTAAAGAACAATTGTTTTAGACAAAATCCAGAGCTGAAGCAAATCAATGACTTTCCTCATCAGCAATTAAAGCAAGATAGTAGTAGTTAAATAAATGTAGTGATAAAGAATGATGCTTCTGGCTACAAGCCCTTTATTGAGGAAAAGAGAGTTCTTCAATCAAAGATCTCAGCTTAAAATGTAGCGCACTTTCCATGGTAACAATATTTATTTTAACTGTCACACTTCCCCATAGATTAAATGTAGCCAATGTGGGCCTTCACTAGTTTTCTCTGATCTGGATGTTACATGAAGTAATTTTACTTTTAGAGTCAACTCATCTGGAAGAGCTCATTTCAGTTCTAGTGTTTGGCACATATACATATACACACACACCAGTGTAATATAACTGCTGTGTCATCATCATCAACATCATTTAACGTCCGTTTACTATGCTGGCAAGCCAGAGGACTGCACCAAGTTCCACAGTGTTTTGGCAAGTTTTTTATAGCTTGATGCCTTTCCTAATGCCAACCACTTTACAGAATGGACTGGGTGCTTTCATGTGGCACCAGTACTGGCAAGGTCTGTTTAGGGATGGTTTTTATTGCCGGAAGCCCTTTCTAATGCCAACCACTTTACAGATTGGGCTGGGTGCTTGATTTACCAATCTTGAGATTTTTTACTGGAAACGGAAACATTTTGTACCAGAATCGCTGGTAGTTCCTTTTGTGAAATCAAATTACGATTGAAACAAAGAATTTTAATTATGAAAGGAGACTCAGTTGGATGCAGACGGTTAATAAATGCAGATCTCCCTCAAATCACAGCCTGGAGTCTTGAAGAGTCTTAAAGACGAACACATTTGAAGCGGAGAGAAACACTCATTTTAGAGGCCTACCTGGGGCTAAACAACAACCCATTCGAACATTTTTACTAAGCATGCAACAGTTGCTGGCTTTGGAGGAATTTATAGTGGATTCTGACACAATGGACGCCGCTTATTACTATCAGGGAAAATAGTATCAAACGATTATTGTTATCAAAATTAATGGGTCCAGTCCAAAACAAACTTAAGATATCATTATAGTCTCTTTATGTTATCAGCAGGTTATTCTTATCTAAAATGCTCCATCCCCCAAAGTGATTACAATAGGTGGTTTCCACTGTATAAGGTATGAGAAAAATAAAATAATTTAGAAACAATTAACTGAATTAAAAGTAAGCGATTGTACACGAAAAATTACAGAAAAACAGAAGTATGCGTACAATAACTAGAGTCCTAGTAAAATTCTTATATAACAACTTATAAAACAAGGATCAGACTGAGAAGAAATGCCAATCGCAAAATTCGCCAATTTGGCATAACGAAAGATCGCCGTTAATTAGTTTCCCTTCCAAAGTATTATTTATTCAATGACATTCAATTAGAAAAATAGAAAACGGAATATTCATCAGCATTTAACAAACTTTCATATCAATAATGTGATTAAGTTAAATATTTTAAAAGTACAGTTGCTTTTCATAATTGTTTAAAAAGTCTACGATAATAATTGTTGACACTTAAATAAAAACCAAGTTTGAAAACTTTTTCCTTTAAAAATATTAGTTATTTACACTGTAAAGATTAATAAGAACTGGAAACTGAATTTTCATCAGAGTTCTACTTACATTCATATCAATAAATAAGTTAAGTAAAACATTTTAAAAGTAAAGTTGCTATTTGTAATTATCATCTTCGATAAGAGATTTATCTTGTTTATAGTAACGAGCGGTGACCGGTGACTTTTAAATTAAGAGCACACTTAAATTTATGTAATATTAGTAAGAATTTCTAAAAAAATACTTCTTTGTAATTTACTTATAGAATAAAATAATACCAAAAAAAATGTTGTTATTCAATAAAAATAGTTAAAGTTTCATAAAATATTTGTCTATACAGTAAATAATATTTATTCCCAATTATGAAATGAATAAACATTCATTAGGAACCGAAAATTCTGTTTTACCGTATGTGTCACGTGAGATATCAACAGTAACTGAATGGCGGGAAGGGAATGTGAGAGTTTGGAATTATTCTACGAATGGTTATCTTCAATGAGACATATGCGTGGCTGCAGTGATATAAATGTGCAGAAATAGAGGAGGACACTCCTCTTACTGATTATATGATACATCTTCGAGGTATTATTAACTTTTAGTTTCTTTATTTTTATTTATAATTCAATGTTTTGTTTTCCCTATGTAATTAATCTACTTTTCAGTTTATTTATTGTTGTTTACAGTATTTGACAAAACTTTGCTTAAAGTGTTTATTCGTTGTATTTAATAAAGTAGTTTAGAGTGTTATCACAAATTTCGTTTCAATGATTTTGCTCGTTATTTTGTCAATGTGTTCTGTGTTAAAACGGTGTTTTGATGTCGCATTCTCAGCCGCTGTTGCTGTAGTTTACATCTAAAGTAATTTGTTCGATGATTAGCGTCTTAATTAATTTCATTAAAAATGTGTTGTATTACATAAAACTTCTTATAGACCCTTTATTGATAGTGAAATTAATCAAGGGATTCAGCACGGTATAGAAACTAATTCGAATCTGCAATTACACTGTTTCACAACAAATTGTTTTTTTCCTTCAAATGTCACGATGCTTATTTTGCCCTATCGCTGAATTACATTATTTTTGATGATGAAATATACCATTTGTGTTGGCGATTTTATATTATATTTTATTTCTGAAAGTTATGTCCGTGAAACTATTGACGACGCTAATTCTTAGTATCCTATCACGCATAATACACTTTATGTGTTACCATAAAATTGTTGGCGACTTTTTATACGTTGAGATGAGGTTGCTAAGATTTGTTTTGGTTGTTTTTATCTGTTCTATGGTCAAAATGATATAGAGATCCTAAAAATAATCTTCTCAATGCGTGTCGGGACATAGAAAGTTACTCAAATGAATGACTGCAGTCGATTAACAATCCTGTTGCAATGTTGATGCTGAAAATTACGTTGGAACTAATACCGGTGTAGCAACCAACTTGTACTGTAATTTGACATCCAGCTGAAGCTGGAAATTTGAGTATGTGTGACTATATTAATTAAAATTTTCTTTCGCGATAAGTTTGAGGTAGTGTTAGACAGGTTTTATGGAGTTTGGTTAGTATTTAATTTTAATTGTTAGAAGTTTTGCAGTTTAATTCTATTTAGCTAACAAAAAATGATTTCTAATTTAGGGATACGGTTAGTTGTTTTTTGAGTCGAAGAGATAAGTCCATATCATCGCCTCCAGTATGTAGATGCTACTTTATTTTATTGACCCGGTGAGATATGAGCTGAAGAAAATATGGAAAGGTATTTCTGTCCGAAGCTCTAACAATTCTGCCAAGTCGCTGCTTGGGGTTAACAATAATAATATAAAATTTCAAACTTTGAGAAAGCCGATATCTCAATAACTGTGAAATGAAATAGCCACTTATAACTAGAAACAGTTACCTGCAATCAAATAATTTTATTTGGTTAAAATATTCAACTTGAACACTTGAAGTACAAATGTAAACGTGCCCGTTTCTAGTGCAAAAGGTTCGCTGTTAGCTTCCAGCTAGTGTACCCCAAGCTTTTTGGGTTAATATAGGGCGTTACGTCTATCAGAAAATAAAAAAAAAATGTGTGTAATAGGTGTAAAACAACTTCCTATGAACGAATATGAAAAAAAAAGGGTGGGTGGGGGAGAGGCCTCGGAAAATTCACATCGGGAAGTTCCGAAAGCGTCTGAGGGGCTGACCCGGGCACCAAAACAAAAAAAAAAATAGTGTAATATGTGTAAAACAACTTGCTCTAAACGAATATGACAAAAAAAAATGCGCTCTCGCGAAAGAGGGGTGCGGGAGAGGCCTCGGAAAATTTATATCGGGAATTTCCGAAAGCGTCTGAACCGGGCACAAAAACAAAAACAGCGTAATAGGTGTAAAACAACTTGCTCTAAACGACTATCATGAAAAAAATGCGCGCTCGCGAAAGGGGGGTGGGGGAGAGGCTTCGGAAATTTCACATCTTCAGTCCACGGCCTTTAAACTAAGAAAAAATAGTGTAATTGGTGTAAAACTACTTGTTCTAAACGAGTATCAAGAACACACACTCACACATGAATCATAAACTCCGTATTTTTGTACATATTTCGCAAAAAAAAAAAATAAAGA
The DNA here is from genome assembly GCF_006345805.1 of Octopus sinensis. Classification (NCBI taxonomy): domain Eukaryota; kingdom Metazoa; phylum Mollusca; class Cephalopoda; order Octopoda; family Octopodidae; genus Octopus; species Octopus sinensis. The sequence goes on along the minus strand of NC_043000.1, from coordinate 65,361,780 downwards.
GAAGAAATTCTGGAAAAAGTGAAGAAATGTTGGATCTCTGCCATGTGAATCAAAATACGTGTCAGAAACATCTTGAAATACTACAGAAATTATGTTACGAAAATGATAATGTATACATACCTCTTTGAGTGGTCCATCGACAATGATGATAAAGAAATGAGTTGGATTTGAACTCAGAATATCGACTAACACAACTACATACTACAAGACTCAAAATATTCAGCCAAGTCACCACCCTTTAACTAGCAGGGGGGAGTAGCATTGACACAATGTTTTTGACAGCTTTCTTGAACAAAGAAAGTGTTATTGTTCTCTAGAGGGGTCCATTTAGTAATTCTACTTGACTTTTTCTAGCATGGAGTTTGTATAATAAATAGTATTGTTGTTTAAAATACATACTGACAACACAAGACATAAACCGAGATCCTCAGTCTGAGTAGCTTGAAACTGGAACACAAATCTAAAGACTATATTTGATGATGACAAATTAGTGTTGGAGCTATCATATCTGAGCATGCAAAGCCAAACCTTGAGTATCCATCTATAACCATTAGAAGTAGTAAGTGTTTGATAATAGTAAAAAGAAAATCTTTGAAGTTGACACTGATATGCTCAAATGATAGTATAGACCTGGTCAATGTTGTATGAGGAAGATAGTGCAATCATGGTTTCAATTCCTAGTATGCAATCTATTTGTCATGTTTTTTTTTTGTTGTTGTTAATCGATCTATGTTCTTAAATCTAGCCATAGTCTCATAATTGAGCCACAATAAGATGACATAAAAGCTTGTGTATATCTGGGAGAAGATGTTATAAGGGATCCGTTAGTACAAGCATCAGTAGCTGTGCTTTTACAGTAATTACTTCATTACAATATTGTTAATAATGAAAATATTAAATTAAAATAATTTTCTAAGCAACTTTTGCATTTTAACACCAAATATACAGCGTGATCATTACCTGCATCGCCTTACTAGCACTTGTGCTGGTGGCACGTGAAAAAAAACATTCGAGCGAGATCGTTGCCAGTGCCGCTGGACTGGCTCCTGTGCAGGTGGCACATAAAAAGCACCATTTGAGCATGGCCATTGCCAGTACTACTTAACTGGCCCTCGTGCTGGTGGCACGTAAAAGCACCCACTACACTCTCAGAGTGGTTGGCGTTACGAAGGGCATCCAGCTGTAGAAACTCTGCCAGATCAGATTGGAGTCTGGTTCACCAGACCTCAGTCAAATCGTCCAACCCATGCTAGCATGGAAAGCAGACGTTAAACAATGATGATGATAGATACCCCCCCCCCCCTCCCACGTCAGTCTCTTTTTCCCTAGTATTTTAGATGCCAAATGCAAGGATATGCTGCAAGTTCTAAACCATAAGATAACCCACTTAACGTAAGTGGAATTATCACTTAGAGAGAGAGAGAAATGGTTTTCTGTTCCTGCTACCATAGTTTTAGTTATTTTTGATAGTTATAAAATGGCATACCGTGAATTATCTGATTTCATAAATCCTACTTTTCCTGCTGATATCTACTTTTCAGTTAAGAAGTTTGAAAGTATTTTTTTAATTTGCTGATTCTGTCAGGAAGGAGAGATGGACTATAATTTCAGTTGTGTACATAGTAAATGATGTTAATATATTTAAATGAGCGACAGTACATCTTCCTGTGAAATGGTTGATACCTTATATTCTCTATCCATTTTTTCTTTTTCTTAACGTATTTTGGCAGATAAAAAGCCTTTTCTTTTTTTTCTTACCTCAAAAAAATCAGCTGCAGTTAGCAAAGGCATTGAGTAAATTAAAATCTTATTTCTATGAATGTAGCACAAACAGCTATTATAGCTAGCATATGATAGAGGAGTAGCTTAAATACTTTGTAAATGTTACTGTGAAAGAATTAGTGTTTACGAAAGAGTTCAATTTTTAGTCGGATACTTTGAAGAATCTAGTGGTGGTCTGTATCCCCCCAAATTATTTAGTGATGTTCATGAATTTGGATATATTTAGTTACCATGGTGAGAAAATATTTACAAGACTTCCCTTTCAATTAAGAGAGAAAACAAAGTGTTTTTTTCCTATTTGCTGGGTTTGGAAAAAGGGGCACTATACCCTGACCTTTGTAGATGCTCTTAGACCAGTAAAATTACGAGTCATTACTTGAAAGACATAAACAGTGAAGGAATTTTAGAGGGCCAACATTCTAGAAAGGAAGGACTGAGTGCAAACTGATTAGTGTGACGGACACAATTTGAGTGATAAGAGGAGACGAGGTTAGTGGTACAAGAATGCATGAGTGGAGGTACTATGAGCCCAGCCAGCTATGAAAAACAAGACCATTATAGTTATAGCATGAAGGGCAGAGAGAGGAAACAATGCATACATAGACCAGAGGCTGGAGAGTGTTTGTTGGTGACTTTAAGCTAATCAGTTGGGTGTTTTCTTTTTCTGTATTTGGTCTAGGATGTCTGATCATTGCAGAGTATTGATAAGAGTCAGGAGATAGATCTGCTCATATTGAGGAGAAGGGCTGATCATTAAGATGCAGTCCATGTTAACTCTTTAGCCTTTAAATGAGTCATATCTGGCCCAAATATTCTGTCTTAGGTTCAAAGTGGCCAGATCTGGCCTTTCATACCTATCCTACAATGTCATTTTAAAAATAAACAATGGGGTCATCAAAATGTCAAAGCTACAAGATAATGCATGATTGTTTCAAAATAATGTGAATAAATATTACATTTGACAGAAATCTAACTGCTAAATGGTTAAAGATGTGCTTTTGCCAAAAGAGAACCTTCATGATAGTGAGGCTTAACAATTGGTATTATTGTGAGAACTCTAATTGAGATCTAACCCTGATTCAGGAGGATGTGGTGATATGAGAAGTAATTGCATTTTCTTGTTGAAAGAGACAAGATTAGTTTAACACACCCTTGGAGGATGTTTTTGAGGTCTTTAATCATGGGGTCAGTATGGGTTGCAACTGGCTTTTGCATGGTTGGAGAATGTTAAGGAGAAATCAAGGGTATGTCATATGTTTAAAAGTGGATGTAGTTGGACATGGGTATGGCAGCAAGTCATTGATATATAAAAGAAACAGAGAGGGAATCAAAAAGCTTGGGGTTTGCTGGAATTGGTAAAATGAGAGACATAAAGAGGTCTGTCAAAGCATGTTACAGTAGTGTGATCTGATTGGAAGCTACAAGTGATGGGTGAAGCCCCACAGGCAGGCAATTTTGATTAGGGATTTGCAATCCAGACACAGTCAAAAGCTTTTCTGATGCGGTCAACAGTATAGCTTTTACCAAATTTCTCAAAATTAAGAGCCCACTTATGGGTGATGAAGTGGAGTAGGTTAGTGGATCTGGTGTAAATGACAAATGGTTATTAAAGAGAGAGAGAGAGAGAGAGATGTTGGAAGATAATGGTTGTCTTCAATATATGAGATACATTAAAAATATGTACAGTAGCCAGCAGGATGAGAGAGGTTTTCTTTCTTGGGGATGGGACATACTGTAGTGTTTCTGAAGACCAGGATTGATATCTGCAGAGAGGAAAAGATTGAATTGTTTGGCTAGTGTAGAGATTAGTTCTGGGGTGTGGTGTTTCGGGGTAACAAGGGATGCTTTCAGGAGTGGTAGCCTTGTTGGTTTGAAGCAACTGAAAGTGGAATGTGTGTATGTAAAATGGTGAGCCTGAAAGGGAAAGGAATTGGAGATTTGCTTAGAGTGTAGAATGTGGAGTTGGTAGCAAAGTGGGCAGCAAAAGTGGAGGCTTTGTCTTCAGAGATTCTTCTCAGAGAAGTATTATTCAGTTCTGTATTTAAGAAATGAGGAATTTACATTTGACGGATATTTGTCCTCATCTTGTTTGTTGTTAATACCCTCCAGCCTTCATCAGGTGTCTTGGGGAAATTTTGAACCTGGGTTCTCATTCCTAAGGTATTTTTTGATGTTATTATTATTATTATTATTATTAATATTCAAGGTCACTGCTTGGAATCGAACTCGGAATCTTGGGAGTTAGTAGCCCACGCTCTTAACCACTACACCATATGCCTGTGGGCAATTATGGAGTGAATTTTTAGGGCTTATAAATCTTTTTTCTTAATACCGGTTCCCATATGCTGCTCATATCTGCACTCGGTCTGCTTTGGAGGTTGTTGCTTCTTTTAGTTTTCGTATTTTCCAGTGGTGTTCTCTGTCTATTATTTTAACTTCATCCCACAGGGGCAGGTGGTCTCCATTTTTCCATGCATAAACAGCTATACCTGATTTATCAATATCTCCTTGTGTCACAGCTTTGCGATATTCTTCTACCCTTATTTTGAGGGGGCGGCATGTTTCGCCTTTGTATAACCTACCACAGCTGCATGTTTTTGGTCATATTCTCTTCTATTGATGGTTTTACCTGAAGGAGGATATTTGCGAAGTATTATTGTTGAGAAAGAAGATTTTGTAAAGTTGGGGAAAATCCATTTATGAAAGGAGCAACATGATTGGCTACATTTTTTAAGGCAGGATAACTTGAAAACGATACAATGCATGCAGCCATGTTTTCCTGGATAAATGTCTTTTTGAATGGGTGAGTTTTGCCAGATGTTGCAGACCTTGCTTTTTGCCTGAACTTCAGCTCAACTATGAGTGAAACACTTTATTCTTGTATTCTTTTACGCATTTCAGTCAGTTGACTGCAGCCATGCTGGAGCATCACCTTAAAGGGTTTTTTTAGTCAAAGAAATTGACTCCAGGACTTATTCTTTGTAAGCCTAGTACTTATTCTATTGGGCTCTTTTGACAAACTACTAGGTTACAGTGACATAAACACATCACCATTGGTTGTCAATGATGGTGGTGGGGACAAAGACACCCACACCACCCACACACACTCATGACAGGCTTCTTTCAGTTTCCACCTACCAAATCTACTCACAAGGCTTTTGAGACTAATAGAAGGCACTTGCCCAAGGTGCCACGCAGTGGGACTGAACCTGAAACCATATGGTTGGGAAGCAAGCTTCTTACTACAAAGTTATGCCTACATCTACTTGTGGGGTATTGGATTTTTGTTGCCTAAAGTGACAGTTTCAGTCATCACCCATTCTAGCTGTTACTGATGAATCGAAAGTGAAACACATTTTTGTTAGGACAGTGGCATAAAATTGGCAGGGTTGTGACCTGTTGGTTGACTTGAAGTATCAAAGAGTGTGTGGCAAAGCAGGTATTGTTTGGTATGCGGATGCGTGTGGTGTAGTTGTGATGAGGCAGTAGTTGGATGACCCAACTGGTACAGGGATGATTACAATTTGGTATGGATTAGGTTTGGGGATGAGAAAGAGCTCAAAGGTGTTTCAGTGTAAATATGGGAAGTGTGTAGAATGAGACAAGTTAAAGAAAAGTTGGGGATTGCAAAACATTCGACTTCTGCACCAGCAGCATTGATGTAGGATGAGTGAGAGAGCTATGAAGAGTTGTAAATGTTGAAGTCAGTGAGAACAATGATTTTGGAGAGACATGGAGTTAGATATATATGTCCTCAATATAGGAGGGAGTATAGTTGAAGAGATGTTGGTGTTTAAAGCAGTTAGAAAAGTGATAGAAGCATAAATGCATTTGGGGTAGTGAAGAAGAGAGACTGATCCAGGGTAACTGGAAGTCATTATTACTGAGTGAGTGGCAAAGGGATTGGAGCCAACTTAAAAGTTCAGACATCATCTTTTAGAGTTAAAGTAGGTTAGAGAGTGTAGCCTGGACAGCTGATAGGAGTTGATTCAGATAGGAATAGGATGTATAGTTTGTGTGTAAATAACAAAAGATAATTGGTGGGATTTAATTTGGACAAAGTTCATGGGTATTGAAGGGGAGAGAAAATTTTCCAGAGGGTTTACTCCTGGTTTTTGGCATTTCAGGAAGGAGTATAGGAAGGTGTTGCATTACTTTGAAATGTGCAGAGAGGGAAAGTGAGGGAGAGAAGGAGGAGGGGTCCTTACTCTTAACAGTCTCATACACTTGAAACTATTGTAACCAAATGGTAATGACCTCTGATGATTTTTCATACTGATTTCACATACATATCATGAAAGCTGTTTATTATTATCACTAATAATGTTGTCAACTAATTGTTGTTATAAAAATGAATAGATTCCAAATTGAGGATACATATAAAATTTTCTCTACCCGCTTTTATTAAGACAAAAAAAAAAAATCAACTAATAATGTACTTGAGCTTTATTTCTTGGTAATTTTTTTTTTTATATATCACTAGTATATTTCATGAAATTTTGGCAGGAGATACTAGTTAATTACATCAACATTAGTTATCAACTGGTACTTATTTATCAACCCTTGATGAAAGGCAAAGTTGACTTCAGCAACATTTGTGGAAGAAATTCTGCTAAGCATTTTGTCTGGCTTGGTCAGACAAGATTCTATCTGCTCAAATGGTTTCGCATTTTGGTACAAGATCAACGATTTTGAGGAAGGGGATAAGTTGATTACATTGACCCCAGTGTTCAACTGGTATTTATTTTATTGACCTACAAAAGGATGAAAGGTAAGGTTGACCTTGGTGGAATTTGAGCTCTGGATGAAATGCTGCTAAGCATTTTGTCCTGCATGCTAATGATTCTACCATCTCACCACTTTAACTCAAATGAAAATATTGAAACCTGATATATTAAATTACAGATGATTATCTTGTGCAGCATGTTATGCTATACACAATATAATAAAGTTTTTAAAACTATATAAGCCCCATAACTGAAATGTCTACTACACATGATAAAGTATTATATATGAATCTCTGATCTCTGATCAAAAACTTTAAGGATGCACCTGTATATTGTCACTCGGCCTGCTAGAAGTAATGATAAAATCTCCCTCAATTCATATGCTAACATTTTAAACCAGGAAGTACACACTGAATAATGTAAAAAAGATTTTTGCTGAATTTAAGGGTAACTCGGTCACAAAACTTCTTTTTAAGAATTTGTAATTTTTGAAACTGCTCCTTTTCATTGCAGTGGTTCCAGTTGAGGCCACCAACCTGCCAGGAAAATGGCAGAATATACTCTGCATCATCATGTTAATGAACTTATTGATCTACTTGAGTAAGTTGGTTCTTTTATCTTTATGAATTTACCTGTTTGTCTTCTATGTTATTTGCATTTATTAGTGCTAAATGACTGAGAATGTTAATTTTTTTTGAAATAGCTGAAATTGTAGTGATATAAATCCTGACTAATTTCTACAGGGATGAAAGTGGTTTGGTTGTTTTCACTTTTAAATTTGATCAGTTTTTGAAGAAAGTCATATATCTATATATATATATATAAAACTGAGAAAGTCTGTCTGTCGGGATCACTAAAACTCGAGAACTACCCAACTGATTTCATTCAAATTTTACACTTGCCTTACATAGGGTCCATAGAGAGTCATGGACCAAAAAAATTTTCCACCCTCTTGCCTAAGCAAGCCCAGAGCAATCTCTTATCTTGTACACTGTTTTGATATTATGCCTCAATAGTGAAACATCTCTATTATAATGTGATATAATAGTTTCACTATTGTACATGTGTATATATGATGTATGTATTTATATATATGTATGTATGTATGTATTTATATATATGTATGTATGTATGTATTTATTTATATGTATGTATGTATTTATTTATATATATGTATGTATTTATTTATATATATGTATGTATTATTTATATATATGTATGTATGTATTTATATGTATGTATGTATTTATATATATGTATGTATGTATTTATATATGTATGTATGTATTTATATATGTATGTATATATATGTCTGTATATATATATATATATATGTGTGTATGTGTATATATATGTATCCCTCTCTCTCTCTCTCTCTCTCTCAGAGAGGCACAAGCACCTACACACATATATAAACATGGCAGTAACTTCCGCCTACCAAATTCAATTACAAAGCTTTGGTCGGCCTGGGGCTATAGCAGAAGACACTTGCCCTAAGTGTCACGCTGTAGGACTGAACCTGAAACCATGTAGCTAGGAAGCAAGCTCCCTAATCACACAGCCATGCCCGCACCTACAAAATGTATGTACATATGCGCAGCGCTAAGCGTGTGGCAAGCTTTCTACGGCCAGATGCCCTTCCTGACGCCAAACCCCACTTTATGTATATATATATATATATATATATACTCTTTTACTCTCTTTTACTTGTTTCAGTCATTTGACTGTGGCCATGCTGGAGCACAGCCTTTAGTCGAGCAAATCGACCCCAGGACTTATTCGTTGGAAGCCTAGTACTTATTCTATCAGTCTCTTTTGTCAAACCGGTAAGTTACGGGGGACGTAAACACACCACCATCGGTTGTCAAGCGATGTTCGGGGGACAAAACATATACACACACACACACATCATCATCATCATCATCCTTTAGCGTCCGTTCTCCATGCTAGCATGGGTTGGACGGTTCAACTGGGGTCTGTGAAGCTGGAAGGCTTCATCAGGCCCAGTCAGATCTGGCAGTGTTTCTACGGCTGGATGCCCTTCCTAACGCCAACCACTCCGTGAGTGTAGTGGGTGCTTTTTACGTGCCACTCGCACAGGTGCCAGACAGAGCTGGCAAACGGCCACGAACGGATGGTGCTTTTACGTGTCACCGGCACGGGCCCAGGCGAGGCTGGCAACGGACACGAATGGATGGTGCTTTTACGTGCCACCAACACGGGGGCCAGACAGGGCTGGCAAACGGCCACGAAACGGATGGTGCTTTTACGTGTCACCGGCACGGGGGCCAGGCGAGGCTGGCAACGGACACGAATGGATGGTGCTTTTACATGCCACCGACATGGGGACCAGACAGGGCTGGCAAACGGCCACGAACGGATGGTGCTTTTACGTGTCACGGACACGAACGGATGGTGCTTTTACATGTCACCGACATGGGGGCCAGACAGGGCTGGCAAACGGCCACGAACGGATGGTGCTTTTACATGTCACCGACATGGGGGCCAGACAGGGCTGGCAAACGGCCACGAACGGATGGTGCTTTTACATGTCACCGACATGGGGGCCAGGCCAGGCTGGCAACGAACACAAATGGCTGGTGCTTTTACGTGCCACCGACACGGGGGCCAGACAGGGCTGGAAAACGGCTACGAACGGATGGTGCTTTTACGTGTCACCTGCATGGGGGCCCTGATGTTGATCGACCTCAATTTGGTTTGAATTTGATTTTGACTGTTCTCACTGGTCTTGCCGGGTTTTCTCACGCACAGCATACTTCCAAAGGTCTCGGTCACTGGTCATTTCCTTGGTGAGACCTAAAGTTTGAAGGTCATGCTTCACCACCTCGTCCCAGGTTTTCCTGGGTCTACCTCTTCCACAGGTCCCCTCAACTGCCAGGGTGTGGCACTTTCGCACACAACTATCTTCAGCCATTCTCATCACATGACCATACCAGCGCATACGTCTCTCTTGCACACAACAACTGATGCTTCTTAGGTTCAACTTTTCTCTCAAGGTACTTACACTCTGTCGATTATGAACACTGACGTTACACATCCATCGGAGCATACTAGCTTCATTTCTTGCGAGCTTACGCAAATCCTCAGCAGTCACAGCCCAAGTTTCACTACCATGTAGCATGGTTGTACGTACACATGCATCATACAGTCTGCCTTTTACTTTGAGCGAGAGGCCTTTTGTCACCAGCAGGGGTAAGAGCTCTCTAAACTTTGCCCAGGCTATTCTTACTCTAGCAGTTATACTTTCAGCGCACCCACCCCCGCTACTGACTTAGTCACCTAGGTAACGGAAACTATCAACTACTTCTAGCTTTTCTCCCTGGAAAGTGACGGAAGTTGGTCTCAGAGCATTTTCAGTGTTAATTGTTCCTGAGCATCTGCCACATACAAAAACCATCTTCCTAGTTAGCCTTCCTTTGACATTGCTGCACCTCTTATGTGTCCATAGCTTACACTTGGTGCATCTTATAGAGTTTCTACCTACACCTTTTCTACAGATCGAGCAGGGCCATCTACCTGAAGGCGTTTGTGATTGGTCTACCTTCCTACTTATTAGGACTTTGGTTTTGGCTAGGTTGATTCTAAGGCCCTTCGATTCTAAACCTTGTTTCCATACCTGAAACTTCTCCTCTAGTTCTGATAGAGACTCAGCAATTAGAGCAAGGTCATCAGCATAGAGGAGCTCCCAGGGGCATCCTGTCTTGAATTCCTCCGTTATTGCCTGGAGGACTATGATAAATAGGAGGGAATTGAGGATGAACCTTGGTGGACCCCAACCTCTACCCTGAATTCTTCACTGTACTCGGTGCCAACCCTCACCTTACTAGCAGCGTCTCTGTACATGGCTTGTACAGCTTTCACTAACCATTCATCTATCCCTAGTTTCCTCATTGACCACCAGATGCGGGATCGGGGGACCCTGTTGAAGGCTTTCTCCATATCAACAAAAGCCAGGTATAGGGGCTTGTCTTTGGCTAGGTATTTCTCTTGCAGCTGTCTTACCATGAAAATAGCATCAGTAGTACTTTTCCCTGGCACGAACCCAAACTGCATCTGATCTAGGCTAACTCTCTCTCTAATTAGTTGGGCTATAACCCTCACCGTAACCTTCATTACCTGATCCAGCAGCTTGATACCCCTGTAGTTATTTGTATCTAGGGCGTCACCTTTACCTTTGTAGCAGCTGACTATTATGCTGCTACACCAGTCATTGGGAATGACTCCTTCGTGTATCACCTGGTTAACTATACGGGTGACTAGGCTATAGCCGACACTACCAGATATTTTGAGCATCTCTGCAGTAATTCCTGATGGGCCTGGGGCTTTCCCTGTTTTCATGCTTTTAATTGCCTTATCTACTAAGGAACTGTCAACTCGGATTGCTGGTCCCTCTGTTGGGTCAACATTCGGTAGACTCTCTTTATCCCATTCATTTTCCTCATTCAGCAACCTTTCATAGTGGCTTCTCCAAACCTCTCTCTTTGCATCCTCATTTAGCGCAAGTGAGCCGTCATCCGTGCGAACACATTTTTCTCCTACCATGTCACGATTCTCTCTCACGCACTGTCTTGCTATACGAAATACCTCAAGTCTTTCATCCTTACGGCGCAGGACATTGGCAAATTTTTTCCTATCTGCTTCCCCTCTGGCTAAATAAACCTGCCTCCTAGCTTCCCTTCTTGCAGTCTGATTCACTTCCCTGCTACCACCGTTCTTCCAGTCCTTCCAAGCCTGTTTCTTTTGTCTAATAGCCCTGTCAACAGTATTGTTCCACCACCACGTTATTTTGGGTCTTGTGGGGACTTTGCACCAGCCACAGATCTGGTCAGTGGCTTTCAGCAGGTTGTCCCTTAGAAACGCCCAGTTATCTTCTACCCCATGTGTAGCTATGCCCCCTTCTATTTCGTCGAAGGCTTCAAATAACATGTCTCTAAATCTCTGTCCGTTAGCAGGGTCTTTAAGTTTCCAGACCCTTCTTCTCCATGTTGGTCGTCTTCTAGTCGTCCTCTTAGTCCTGATCCTAAAGTCACTGACTACCATTCTATGTTGTGGGGTACATTCTTCGCCTGGGAAGGTTTTGGCATTCATAAGCAGCCATCTTTCCCTGAGGGCTTCTATGGCGTTCATGGAGGCTATGGTTATGAGAAGGGAACCAGGCTGCTGGAGTTCTGTGATGCGAATAGTCTTATGGTTTGCAACACTAACTTCAGGAAACCAACAAGCCACTTGGTCACCTACCGTTCGGGCCAGCATACTAGCCAAATCGACTACATCCATGCCAGAAAAAGGGAAAGATGGCTGCTTATGAATGCCAAAACCTTCCCAGGCGAAGAATGTACCCCACAACATAGAATGGTAGTCAGTGACTTTAGGATCAGGACTAAGAGGACGACTAGAAGACGAATATATACGACAGGCTTCCTACAGTTTCCTTCTACCAAATCCACTTACAAGGATTTGGTCGGCCCGAGGCTATAGTAGAAGACACTTGCCCAAGATGGCACGCAGTGGGAATGAACCTGGAACCATATGGTTGGGAAGCAAGCTACTTTCCACACAGCCACTCCTGCTCCATATGTGTGTGTATATATAGGTATATGTGTATGTATATATATGTGTATGTATGTATATGTATATATATATGTATGTATAAGTGTATATATATATGTATGTATAAGTGTATATATATATGTATGTATAAGTATCGTCGTCGTCGTTTAACGTCCGCTTTCCATGCTAGCATGGGTTGGACGGTTCAACTGGGGTCTGGCAAGCCCGAAGGCTGCACCAGGCCAGTCAGATCTGGCAGTGTTTCTACAGCTGGATGCCCTTCCTAACGCCAACCACTTTCTGAGTGTAGTGGGTGATTTTATGTGCCACCGACACAGGTGCCAGACGAGGCTGGCAGACGGCCACGCTCGGATGGTGTTTTCTTATGTGCCACCGACACAGGTGCCAGACGAGGCTGGCGAACGGCCGAGGCTGGCGAACGGCCAGTGATATATATATATATATAGCAAGAAGTAAACACTGAACTTCATGACAAAAATGACACAGGCTGATAAAAGTGGCCAAAAATGCTAAGCTGAAGGGTGCTCACCCAATCCATGCAAACACAGAAAAAAAGGAAGTAAAAATAGAGATAGTTCAGGATGTTTAATATTCATTTGGGTCCCTTTGGTCCCTTTACCCAATATGATCATGTTAACTCTCCCTGCCATGAGGCATCTTTGCTTACTGTCTATTGCCCTTTTTTCTCTTCATTACTTTCTCCACTGAAACCAACTCCCTCTCTTATCACTGTCATAACTCCTACCATTCATCGACATCCATCACACACTCCTATCTCCTTCTCTATCACACTCTCTCACCTGTCCTTCTGTCTCTCTACCATTAGCCTCTGATTCTCTTACCCCCGACTCCAACTCCTTGACTATTTGGACTCAGTGGACACTGAGTTAGCCTGGACTGCAACATGTTAAGTTCACCCATACTCACTTTGCCTAAACGTCCTACCTGGTGCTATGGAGATGGCACCAACCTGGACACCCCTGACAATCACACACCAGTTTGCCATTACATCTTCAGCAAGAGCTGAAGCAATATAGAAGTGACATCCATGACCCTAGTGGACAGCTCCTTGAGCAATTACCTGGTCATTTACTACTTCAATTCAGCATGAACTCTACCTTGCGTAGATTTGAACCAGCAGTGTAATAGCATATTCACTCAGTCATTCTATCCTGGCATCACATTGAAGCATACACATTATAGACTACATTCAAGAAATTGTTGCTGTTAAGCAATCAATCTGGCTGTGATTTACTTACTTTGTTTACCATTACTGTGATAGCCTTTATATATATATATGTATAAGTATATATATATATGTATGTATTAGTATATATATATATGTATGTATTAGTATATATATATGTGTGTGTGTGTGTGTGTATGTATATGTTTGTATATATATATTTGTTTATGTATATATATGTGTTTATATGTGTATATATATATATATATATATGTATGTGTATATGTATCGGGTCATCCCATAAGTTCTGTCCAAATTTTGAATAGAGAAAACAAGTGACCAAATGTTGTATTTAATTGAAATTTAATCATCAATATACTTTCTGTGATTATCTATGACTTCCTTCCATCCATTTACAAGCTTTTTAATCCCATCAATGTTAAACATTCTTGGTTTCAAGTGAAGAACTCTGAAATGTCAGTTTCAACCTCCCCTGGTTTGCAAAAGTTATGTCCCCCAAATGATTCTGTAAACTACGAAACAAATGGTAGTCTGAAGGAGCAAGGTCGGAAGAATAAGGTGGATGAGGAATTTTTTCCCAACCAAGCTCTTTGATCTTCTGTGATGTGATCTTTCCCTTACGTGCCTGTCTGCTCACTCTACATGCCCCCACATATCTACCATACCCTACCCCCTGCTATTCCATTTTCTCTCACCATAACTTCCTACAGTCATGTCTTCTCCATCGCTAAACATCTCCCCAACACCATCTATTTCTCTCTCTCTCCCTCTCTGACTCGCTGTCTTTCTCTCTACCTCCTCCTTTTTCTTGGTCTACTGGAGTAACCAAGTATCCCCACTTGGCTCCACTTCTTCTCTCAGTTGAGAGGTTGTTGTCTTGCAAGCTACTTGGTGACCCCACTGGTGCCACATAAGAAGCGCCTGTGCTGGTGCCACATAAAAAGTGCTTGTGTTGGTGTCATATAAAAAAAAATGTCTGTGCTGGTGACATATAAAAAGCACCTAGTACACTCTGTAAAATGGTTGGGGTTAGGAAGGGCATCCAGCCATAGTAATCATGCTAAAATAGACAAATAGAGCCTGATGCAGCTCTACATTTTAATCATAAGCCTGCTCAACTACGACAGACTTGCACAGTTCAATATTCAATAATAATGTTAGTACATTTATAAATTAATTTATGCTCCCTTGTTTCTACAGTCCTCATATTATTGTCTATTTTACCCCTGTATTTAACCAATTGCAGTTCTCTTCAAAGGTAATTAATTATTTGCTCTCATTCCTTCCAAAATGTATTTTCCTTTGTTCTTCCTTTCACTTTTACTTGAAATATGATTTAAAATCAACGAGTCCGATATCCTACCACACTTCATCTGTTAATGTACACAACAAACAAATCTTAATGTTTATTGTTGATATTTATTCATAGTATTCGAGAAACCGATACTGTTGGAGCAGATGTGTATGCTGAGATGCTATTAGAAAGTTCAAAGAATCCGTGTGTGCCCTCTTCAGTAAGTATTGTTTTATTTTTGATTAAATGGTTTATGACATTGTACACATTATTTACAGCTTTGTCTGCTTCGAGTTTTGCCATTCCAAAAAATAAATTATATAGTTTATACTTTAATCACTTTGTGTTTTTTCAAATCATCCACTTAAATTAGTTTTTCTTCTGTATCCAATTTTTATAAAATATAAAATAGGGCCACTTTTAAAAATGGCTTTTTTTTTGTTTATTTGTGGTACTCAGTGGTCAAAGAGTAATGCTGCCAGATCTGTAATATTTTGTAAGAGGTGACTAAATGTAACGTAAAAAAACCTTAAACTGACTCTGAACACCTTCTTGCCGGCTGTTGACAACAGACTGAATATGGGAGGGTAAATAAAATTTGAACTCCTAGTTGCATAGACTTATGACTCTAGTGTTTGAGGTCTATGGACACCAGAATAAGAAGTGTGTCTGGGAGTTCATCATACCACTTTGGCTTGGACTACTACAATGACAGTTGGTAGGGTTGAGGCAGTTTAATCAATAGGTAATTTGTACTCAGCCCAAGTTAACTGAAACAACTTCAGTGTCTCTTTTGTTCTGTTTATAGTGATAACTGTAAAGTTAAACTTGATATGTAAATGCTATGTTAGAGACCTGTAGTCCTCATGTTGTCACTTCATTGACACTTGGCTAAAGTGAGGAACTGATGTAATCATTCTTATTGTATCATGTATTTTTACTCCAGTCCAACTTTGGAGTGGTCGATAGCAGTAAAACTTTGAATGTAAAATACAGTGTCGTTAGTATTGAAAATACATATAGTGAAGTAGTAAGTACTTTTGTTTAGAGAACCAAGACACAAATTGTCTAAGGGGTGTGTATGGTTTGGCTGCTATTTCTAGTAACTTAAGCAACCATATTGTAGTTTCTCGTTTTGCTCATAAAAAAATAGATGTACAGGGATAAAGACAGAGAGCAAGAGATGGGGATAATAGAAGAGTAGATAATAATGGATGAAAAAAATAATTGTAAATGAATAAAGTGAATGAAAAGGGAAAGTAATATAATATTAGGAATGTGTAGGGAATTTAGCAGACTAAGGGTGGTTGTTATTTTAACTCTAGCTCAATCTTGATCCAATAGGCTTATGTTGAAAAGCATTCCAGCTGTAACTGCGACATCTGCATTAGAAGTGTAGGACTGTTATCCAATCTATCCTTTCTTTATTGAAGACTGTAAGTTGTTACTTCAAGCTGGTCAAGCAAGCATATAAAATCCCTCTGATTTTCTCTGTAGTTTTTGTAATGTAGTTATGGTAAGATTTGACCTCATGACCTTTAATTTCTGAGCAGAGGACAAATATCTTAACTATATGAAATATTTTCTGTTTTGTAGTTCCCCACCTTACAGATTAGGAAGAAGGTGTCAGAGAGAGCACCTGAGAGATTGAAGTTTTTAGAAAAATATGAAGAATTGAAAAATTTGAAGTAAGAATATTCTTCTTTTAGCATGTTTTGATCAGTAAATCAACTTTTAAGAGAAGGATGACAAAGAAGTTGAAGATTGTATGAAAACTAAAAATAACATGTTTAAAATAGGAAGAGCTATTATATCATTATCATCATCTTTGTTTTAATGATCACTTTTGTAAGCTTGCTTGGATCAAATGAGAGTATGTTGAGACTGAGTTTTCTACAGCCAGATGCACTTCATGTTGCCAACTTCCATCTGTTTCCAAGTGAAGAAATAATCTCCCAGTTTATCGAACATCATCAAACAGCCCAGACGTGCTTACGTGGAGAAATGGAAACAAATGACACTTAAATCTTTTGTTTACAAAATCAGCACTACATATTAAGACATGTCAAGTATTCTGAACTTGTCTAAACCACTCACATATACATGTGTGTGTATGTTTATCCAGTTCCATTCTGTTTACTCTCACCCACTCTTGTATACTGTGAGTAGTCACGTATCTCTTTTATCTTCTTCGATACATTAAAGCTCTCATTGACTATCATAAAGCTGCTTCCCTTTCTACTGTAATCTTACTCGGTTGAAGAGGATCTTAGTCATGCATGCTACATGGCAACGTCACTTGTGCTGGTGCCATGAAAAATGTACTTGTACACTTTGTAAAGTGATTGGTAATAGAAAAGGCATCTAGCCATAAAAACCATACCCAAAATAGAACATATGAATGATATGTTGTTCCCAATGTGTGTAGGAGGACAGCAATTCCAAATACAAACTGACCTGAACTGTGATGACTTACCAGTGCAGAAAGTGGATGTAAACTGATGAGGATGAACAATATAGTCACGTTAGCACTAGTATTAGTGATTGAAAATCTAACTGATCTGCTGAAACGTTACCTTGCTTGGAAACAGGTGAGGGTTGGTGACAGGAAGGATATCTAGTTATAGGATATCTACCCCAACAAATCCCATCTGATCCATGCAACCATGGAAAGAAGGATGTTGGAGGATGGTGGTGATAACGGTAAATTAGTACAAATAGAACCAGTGCAAGTTGTTAATGTTTTAAGACAATATTCTATCACTGCTGCAGAAGTAATAACTTTCTTAAAATAAAAACAATAAAAATTGAAGAATTTAAAAAAAGATTGTGTTTTATACTATTAATCTCTTAGATTAATAATATACCGTAAATCCTTGAGTATAATCCGCATTTTTTCCCCAAAATTTAAAGGTCAAAATCTCTAGTGCCTACTATATACGAGGTTAAAAATATTTTCTAAGTAATGTCCGAGCCTCTATTTGCTGTCCGGAAGTGTTTATTCAGACGCATTTTGTGATGTTGGGCGCGAAAATACCTTCAGCTAAGCCTGAAAGTAATGTAGTCATAAAAGAATCATCCATAACTTGCAGTAAGCAACAGTTATTAAAATAAAAGTATTCAGAACACAGAATAACATGTAACAAAAACAATTTGCAAACATATTTACATTTCTATATAACAGTTAAGAACATCACCATTATTGTATTATGCATGTGCGGAAGTGTTTGTTTGACTAAGTGCTGCTGGCTTAATTACGCACGACTCAAGTTGGGGAAGTGGTACATATTATACACAAGGTTTAGGCTTTTCAGAGGTACAGCCCCCTAAAAATCCCCTGCGTATTATACTCAAGGGCGGACTATACTTGAGGATTTACAGTAGGTTGTTTTTTCTCATCATGATATTCTTTTCTCTTTGATTAGAATATTTTGTACTGAAAATTCTTCAGTACTTATCTTCTATAAGATTTGATGAAATAAAATACTGCAGTTTAATATGTCCAGTAATAATTTCAACTGGTGGGTAGTTTGCAAAATTGTTAGCACACTGGGCAAAATGCTTTGTGTCATTTCATCCATCTTTATGTTCTAAGTTCAAATTCTGTTAAGGCTGACTTTGCCTTTCATCCTTTTGGGGTTGATAAAATAAGTACCAGTTGAGCACTGGGTATGATGTGATCAACTGACTCCTCTCCCAAAATTGCTAGCCTCATGCCAAAATTTGAAACCAATATTTTTCATTGTTTAGAGAATGTACTGAATGTGTGAATAATGCTCTTTGCTTGAAATTTAAATTATTTTCCTCTTCTATATTTCTAGTATCCGTGGTTTGAATCGCTTTGTTTTCTTTCTGTCAGAGATGTGTGAAGACACAGAGGTAATTTCTCTTTAATTTTTGTCGTTTTGCTTTTATCTCTCTTAGTATTAGATAGGTGACACTTCAGAGTAGAACATTTGTATGTATTTTCCAGCTTTTAGACTGATAGTTTATTTTTCAGTTTAATTGTTGTTATCTTGACTGAGCAAACCTATGGTCACTGAATTACAATCATTGCTGTAAACAATAATGATAATAATATTCAGATGATTTGATACGTGTGTGCATACATAGACATTTTTTTTCTTCATTTATTTAATGTCTATTTTCCCATGCCTGCAGGAGTTGGACATATATGTGTATGTTTACTTTAATATGGAGGTATAGAGTCTACGATGGAGTCAGTAAAAGTGGTTTACTAATCTAGGATTAAGTTATATATTGTTCATATGCAAAAGAAGAAAAGATATTTCATGCTTTTTTTGGAAGTTGGGTAATGGTGAAAGCATTAGTTTCATGTTTAAAATAATCAGTTTTCTTGCAGTGCAAAAAATGATGGACAGACTGTGTGCAAGTGAATGGACAAGTGAAGTAATCAATAGTTGCACCCGAAAGAAATGGCTAGAATAGGCAGACATATTTGTGAATGAATAATGTTAAGTTTTGAAATACCATAAGGTGGTAGAATGTACCTGGGGTTCACTTATATCAGGTCAAGGATAAACGGAAATGTGCATTTTGAGAACCAATGTCAGTGTGAGAAGAAGTACATTAATCTGACATGGATTATTTCATAGTTGATATTTTAGAATATTCTGTTTAAAAAAATGTTATTTCTAGTGTCTGAAGTAATTTATTATTTGTTTTCTGTTTTAAAGACCATAAAATTTTTGAGTGAGAATGAAGAAAAAGCCGAAGCAGAGGCAGTTGTGGAAGAGACTAATGAAACCTTTAATCTTAATGAAAGTAAGATGCCATTCCCAGATCTGGATGAGGTAAGTTTATGATTTTAGGTTTGTAAGCATATTCCATTTTTAAAAGCTTGTTCAACTATTTTAGTCATTGATCAGTGGTGAAATAGCTGTCAAAAAAATGATGAATGCTTTGTTTTTGGCTTAACTTCTCGACCTTTTAGCATTTAAATTAGCCATATCCAGCTCAAACATTACCTGTTTTATG
This sequence comes from Octopus sinensis, assembly GCF_006345805.1. NCBI lineage: Eukaryota > Metazoa > Mollusca > Cephalopoda > Octopoda > Octopodidae > Octopus > Octopus sinensis. The sequence goes on along the minus strand of NC_043000.1, from coordinate 65,342,180 downwards.
TTAAAACTGGCCAAATCCAGCCTTTTATACCTATCCTTCAATGTCATTCTGAAACAGTCATTGAAATCTTGGAGCTAAAAAATAATGCATGATTGATTCAAAACAATGTAAATAAATAAACATTACCTTTGACAGAGGGATTCTGAATGCTAAAGGATTAACATATCAAAGAGAAATGTTTTATGTCAGTGCTGAATTTGCTCATTTACTTCTCTTTATTTAGTTAAAAGATAAATTACGGAAAGCTCAGGGAACAACACATATTTTCAAGGATATTCATTTAGTTGCTCCTCAGAAAAAACGTGTTAGTAAGTACCAAATTTATTGTCTCATAATTACTATTATAATTGTTTTTTATAGAATACACTTTGTAAACATTTTGTTAATTTATCTAAGTTCTTAAGTAAGTGCATTTTGTGTACTAAAAAGGCAGCCTCTTTGTTAAGTTTTCTGAATTCCATTTTCATATACCTTTTTAGAATAAAAATTTTACTGTCAACTTTTCTGTATACTTGATAAAATAATTTCCCCCTGCTGTTAATTTTTGATAATGAAAGCCATTAAATTCTGGCATTTTTACTCCATGTTTTTGTTGCAAGTTTATCAATTCTTATAGAATATGTACTTCACTTTGTTTCATTCATTTCTTTCTTCAGTTTCCCATGTAAGCATAAATTAAGTGAATACATATATGTATTAGTGAGGCATTGTCTACAGCTGGATGCCATTACTGTCGCTAAACCATACCTGTCTTTCAATTAGGGGCTCTCTTATTCCACACTTCTATCAAAGTGCTGAGCCAGTGAAAGATGTATTGAGTAGGAAATGACAACAAACTTCACTGCTTATAGGTCAGCATATTTTTATGTGTAGTGTGCAGGATATAAACATTCACATAGACACACATGGTGGGTTTTCTAATTACTAAATTCATTTGTGTTGTAGGACGTTACCAGAAACCATTTAGTTGAGATGTGAATTTTTTAACCATAAAGGTATTGATCTGTGTAAGACTGCCATTTTCCTGTATGGTTACTGAAGAATATTGCCTGTCTATTGCCTTCCTATTCTGTATGGCTGGGTAAACTGCAGATATGTAGAATTTAGATGTTAATTGATTCTGAGTCAGCCATGAAATTTTGTAAATCTATGTTAAAAGTCATTCCTGATGTGACTATTGAATTTTTTTCTTTGATTATTGTGTATGTAAACCTTTGTGATTTCTTAGGGGTTTGGCAGCAATTTCTAGCAGTTTGAGTTGCTGCATTGAGGCTCTCACATTTGCTTGTGTTCTTCAAAGAAATGCAACAAAATGCTTGTTGTGGAATTGAACTCATGATCTACCTTCTCCACTTAGCTCTCACGCCATTATAATCTAAGATATAATTTGTACTTTATTAACTAGTATTGATGCTCTAATATTTGTAGGAATATTTCTTGATGTTACTTTGTCTCTCTTTTAGTGACAGTGCCTGAGCAGCCAGATTGGTTGTTTTCAAGATCTTGGTTAACAATGGATTATGTACACGATATTGCTGGTTACACTGATGAGGTATAATTACTTTTTCTTTTTCTTAACTTATTTTTATTATTATTATTTCAAACCATAAAATTGTGGTCAAAATAGCTTCATTCATTGATGCCATCTACTAACATAACTAGCAGTGTGTCTCCCCCTCTGTTTATCCATTCCTCTGATATGTACATCAAAGGCTATTACAAGGGTGTACTGTAAAGTTCCTGGCTTTAAGGATATTGTGAAAAGCCTGGTTAGAGGCCTAACCTTCCTAGTTCTTTTACAAGGTTTAATAAAATCATAATTAACTGACCTTCCTGTGTTTTTTTTTTACCCAAAGCCAGGAACTTTTCAGCATCCCCTCATAGCCTGCCAAGAAATTGAAAGAATATATTTTATTGGGCTTTTAACTTTACGCATTCTTATGTATCTATCAATTTGTTTGCGATCTCTCTGCATCTATTGTGCATCCATAATTTACATTTGGTACATAATCCAGAATTCTTACATGCTTCTTTTCTGCATATTGAATGTGGCCATCTTCCTGATGGCAGAGGTGTGTACTGTCCTCCTTTCTTGCTAGCAAAAACTTTATATATTTATATATATATATATATATATATATATATGTGTGTGTGTGTGTGTATATTCAATACCTATCATGTCTCTTTCAGGATCTAATCATTGTTTCAGTTTCAGCACATTGATCTCAGATCAGTCATATGCCAAAAATTATAACTCTGAAATTTGAATTATTTACTCTTACTCTTTACTCTTTTACTTGTTTCAGTCATTTGACTGCGGCCATGCTGGAGCACCGCCTTTTAGTCGAGCAAATCGACCCCAGGACTTATTGTTTGTAAGCCCAGTACTTATTCTATCGGTCTCTTTTGCTGAACCGCTAAGTGACGGGGACGTAAACACACCAGCATTGGTTGTCAAGCAATGCTAGGGGGACAAACACAGACACACAAACGCATACACACACACACATATATATATATATACATATATACGACAGGCTTCTTTCTGTTTCCGTCTACCAAATCCACTCACAAGGCATTGGTCGGCCTGGAGCTATAGCAGTAGACACTTGCCCAAGATGCCACGCAGTGGGACTGAACCCGGAACCATGTGGTTGGTTAGTAAGCTACTTACCACACAGCCACTCCTGCACCTTTATTAAGTTAATCTAATATTATTATTAAATTACATGAATGCAGTTTGTAAAGTTACCTCTTTATTTCTATACTATTTCTCATTTTCTCCTATAGCATCTTCCTGTTCTTGGCACCCTGTCTCTTAGTGAACAAGAGAAGTTGGTTATTGCTGATCTACTTTTCCTTTTACAGGTATGTAAAGGAAAGAGTTTTTGATTTAATATCATTATATTCTGATATTGATTATATTGCAGAATTAAGTTTGTTAAATACTTAATAAAAATGTATTTTACAATGCAATAATATGCTGATAGTGCAGTACAGCCATTTGCTATCACATCCACCTGCTTTATCTCGACTGTCAATCATGCAAGCTGTGACTGTTCTTTGCTGAAAACTGCACTTTCAAGAATTTTGTAAAAAAAAAAAAAAAAAAAAAAACAACAAGAAATTACTTACTTTGTTTATTAAAACGAAAAATTTGTGAAAATTTTGATACCTTAAATGTATTAGATGGCAGGTTTTGTATTATTTTGAAAGAACTTTAAACTGCAATTACCCCTGAAGTCAATGTCCAATATACATAATTTTTTTTTTTACCATATAAGTTTTCCAAATGTTCCTTATGTTTTAATTTTTGGTGTGGTGTGCAACAACTAAAATAATCTCATTTTTGTTATGTATCATCTATAATAGCTAAAGATAATAATCTTATTCTAATGTTTGAAATTGTGTGATTTGTATTGAAATTATAGTGTTTTTAATTTTTCTTTAATTGGATCCAAATAAAAAAAATTATCATTTACTTTTAGGGTGTAGAAGGCAGTTACATTTTACCAAAGCCTCTAAAGGCTAAGTATGACAACAAAGAATTTATTGTTGATAGTAGCCTTGGTGAGTTGAACACTTTTTAAAATAAATTTAGGGAAATAAGATGATTAAAGATATTCTGCTAATCATTTGTATTATTTTATGGTATGTTTAATGCTTTTATAGGGTTATGTTTGGTTTGTGAAAATACAGATATCTTGGAGCAAATAAATATCATTGGGCTTCATTTTTTGTGTTCTGTCAATATTTAGAGCTCTGCTAGTGTTAAATATACATTAAAAAAAATGGAAAAAGAAAAGAATTTAGATTTCAATAATGATTTCATACTAGAACATTATATTTAAAGAATTCAAATAAATTGTACAACAATTTACATTGAAAAAAAATTAACGGAAGCCTGAGGTTAAATGTTATCTATTATAGAAATATACTGTTTTGATATCTGTGATGGAACAGAGCATATGCATATATTTCTGAAGAAATACAGGGTTAAATGGGTAACAGTAATTAGTGGCATAATTGACACCTAAGTGCAATCAGATGGTGTAATAATGAATCTTTTATATTTTCTTTTATCTTTCACATATTTCTGTCACCTGACTGCAGCCATGCTGGGGCACCACCTTGAAGGGTTTTAGCAGAACAAATTGGCCCCAGGACTTTTTTTAAAGCTTAGTACTTATTGTATTGGTTTCTTTTGCCGAACCACTAAGTTATGGGCATGTAAACACATCAACGCGTTATCAAGTGGTGGTGGTGGTGGGACAAACATAGACATAAAGACACACACACATGAATATGTATGTGTATATATATATATATATATATAATGGGCTTCTTTCGGTTTCTGTCTACCACACTCACTTATGAGGCTTGAGGCTTTAGTAGAAGGCACTTACACAGTAGGACTGAACCTGTAACCATGTGGTTGGGAAGCAAGCTTCTTACCACACAGCTGCACCTTGAATATTGAGGAATTAGGAGTATCATTGGCTTGTAGTACTCAAGGTAGTTGGCAAAATGTAAAATTAAGACGAAACTGCCAAGAGTGAAATCTATTGTAATTAGAGAGAGAGAGGGAGAGAATATTTCATCATAAGATAATTGTAATATTTTGATTTTAAAAATATTGTTTCTATTGTTTTTTTTATAGATCCTTCTTTATCTGAGCTCACACAACGAATTCTTCCTTTGTGTTCATATTATTCTACAGTTGTTCGATTTATTGAAGGTAAAGAACTGATTTTTTCATTAAAGAACAGTATTTGGTAGCTACTATTGTGTCATGAAGATGTGTGGTTAAGTGGTTAGGGTATTTGGCTAATGATTGTAAGGTCGTGAGTTCAATTTCCAGCGATGCATTGTGTCCTTGAGCAAGATACTTTATTTCATGTTGCTCCAGTTCACTCAGCTTTCAAAAATGAGTTCTGCCTGTATTTCAAAGGGTCAGCCTTGTCATTCTCTGTGTCACATTGACTCTCTTTGTGAACCACAATAAAGGCACACGTGTCTGTGGAGTGCTCAGCCACTTGCATGTTAATTTCATGAGTAGGCTGTTCCGTTGATCGGATCATCTGGAATCTTCATTGTTGTAACCAACCGAGTGCCACTATTGTGGAAAATGATATTTTAAAGAGTTGTTAACCTATCAACATTCTAAAATCCATAGATGCAGTAGAACTAGCAGAATCAAGCATTTAGTTATACCACTTTACATTCAAATTGTACTGAATTTGAGTTTATGCTTCAACTTTACTCGATTGATAAAATAATTACCAGTCAAGTGTTATGCTTATATTACTTGAAGTGAGACCAGCATCATCACCATCATTTTTACATCTGTTTTTTCCATGCTGGGATGAGTTGGACAAGACTTTGTTGAAGCAGTATGCTGATCCTTTCACAACATTTACTTGTTTCCAAGTGAAGTACTTATTCCCCTGATCTTTATATTGGGTTATCCGGAAAGTTCATGCCGATTTTTAAAGGAACAAAAAAGGTCAATAAATACTTGCCATTACATTTTTAATCACCCAAATATGAACCATTTTGTTGTACAATGTATCTCCATCTTTCCTTTAACTTGCAAATACTCTCTTCCCAGAATTGAGGTGGTTTCATGGCTAAGAATTCATCAAGGTATCTTTTTACGTCATCCAAGGAATTGAGATTTTTACCATTAAGACTATTCTGCAGAGACCTGAATAAGTGGCAGTCCGGAGGAGCAATATCTGATGAATATGGAGGGTGGGGTAACACATCCCAGCTGAGCTGCAGCAATTTATGTCTGGTTCCCAAAGCATCAAGTGCCAAAAAGGAACTTTCTTATCTTCCATTTTGAAGGGTTACACAATTAACACAGGTTATAGGAACATAATCATTCTTCCATGAAAAAAAAGCTTAAACTGTGCTCTAAATGGAGGTATAGTCAAATCCTGTTTTATGGACTCAACTGTGTTCTAAAATAAGTCGAAAGGTAAGCTACTATAAATCGGCACAAACTTTCCAGACAACCGAATACAACAAATCACACAACAGCCAGATATGTATTAAAGGCAATCATAAACATTGACACTGTTTAAGTAGTGACATTATTTTATATTTTGAACGAGTGAAGAAAGTAAAGATGCAGGTGGGAAAACAAAAAAAATAGTTTTCCATGAACATTTTTGGTGCCTTATATGCATAAAATATGATTGACTATTGAAGCTGAAAGTTGAATCGTTAATTAAGTTACCTTATTTATTCAAACAACAATAACCATTTACATTTAATGAAGTTTTTATTCATTGTTTGAAAATCAGTTTATTTATACATTGTTAAAGTTTCTTTTCTTTTTATTTTTAAAGAGAAATCAGCATATGAATATGGTTTAGTGAACCAGGCGTTGGCTGCCGCTATGCGGTCATTAATAAAAGTAAGTATGAATAAATTATTTCAACTGTATATTCTGTTTTGTTGATTTCCTTGAATTAGAAGAATAAAATATAAATTTGGTTTCATCATCATTGTTTAATGTTCATTTTCTGTGCTGATATGGATTGGACGGTTTGACACAGGACTGGGGCCAGCCAGAGAGCTGTCCTGGCTCCAATTGCCTGTTCTGGCATGGTTTCTACAGCTGGATGCCCTTCCTAACACCAACCACTTTACAGTGTGCTGGGTGAATTTTATGTGGTACTGGCATAAGTGCATCTTACATTGCACTGGCACAAGTGCATTCTGCATGGCACCAGCACCAAGGAGAGGGAGTGGGCGGCATGGCCATAAGGGACATGCCTGTATGTATGGATGGCCTCGATTTTACTTAGCTTAATGTGTCTTCTCAAGTACAGCAAAGCACCATAAGTCCTGGTCGCTTGTCATTTCCTCTGTGAGGCACAGTGTCTGAAGATCCTTTCTCGCCACTTTGTCCCATGTCTTCCTGGGTCTACCCTTCCTCACGTTCTCTCCACAATTAGAGAACGGCAACTATGTTTGCTTTATTGTAGCATGAATACTAGCTGCTTGTTAGACAAAGATCTCTACTCAGGCGTAGGAGTGGCTGTGTGATTAGTAGCTTGCTTACAAACCATGTGGTTCCTGGTTCAGTCCCACTGCGTGGCACCTTGGGCAAGTGTCTTCTACTATAGCCTCGGGCTGACTAAAGCCTTGTGAGTGGATCTGGTAGACAGAAACTGAAAGAAGCCCGTTCTATATATGTGTGTGTGTATATATATATATATATATATATATATATATATATATATATATGAGTACAGGACACCACAAATAAATGTAGAACACAACGAGAAACGAAAACATAAAGTCAAACAAGGAAACAGACTTTTTTTAACAATGAAAAAACAGAGTACAGGACAAACGATACAAGGAAAATTCCCCTTCATCAGCTGCCCCTGGTTCAACTCAATGCGTGTTTCGAAGGTAAGGGCAGAACACAGCCAGGCCAAAGCAGTCCTTCCTGCTAAAGTAATTAAATAAAATTCTTTTGCAGAGGGGTAAAACAAGTGACAAGAACAGGACGTAAAAGCAATACAAATGAAGAAAAAACAGTAGAAAAAACAATTCAAATAAGGAATTACAGGACAGGGAACCAACAATAAGGGCTTTTTTAGGCCTAGATGGTGGAAAAATTAGTTAGAACGCATGTGAAAAATTGGCTTGTGAAAGACAGGGAAGTCGATCTATGTTTGTTGAAGGCACGGAGCTGAAAGAAAGTTTTTAGTAGCGCTCTGGTCAAAGCCAGAGAGAGGAGGAGGAGGAGAGAGAGAGAGGGGGGGGGAAAGAAACCAAAAGGTGAAAAATAAGAAGGAGAGAGACAAGTAGAGAGGAAGACAGACAGGCAGGGAGAAAATGTCAAGTAAAGAGTAAGAGTGCGCGTCATATATATATATATGTGTGTGTGTGTGTGTTTGTGTTTGTCCCCCCAAAATCGCTTGACAACCGATGCTGGTGTGTTTACATACCTGTAACTTAGTGGTTCGGCAAAAGAGACCGATAGAATAAGTACTAGGCTTACAAAGAATAAGTCCTGGGGTTGATTTGCTCGACTAAAGGTGGTGCTCCAGCATGGCCCCAGTCAAATGACTGAAACAAGTAAAAGAGTAATGTAGCTATCCTTGCATAACTTGAACTACTGAGTCTTTTGGCCTACTAGAAATAGCAACCAAGTTTGCTTAAAATCACATCTCACTATGTTAAATGTTGGGTGGCCATACTGGAATGTATAGTCTGGGATATAGTATGCTAATATTAAGGATGAGGTGATTGCAGGTGGAAGTTATTTTATAAAGTAAAAAAAAAAGACTCCCTTTGATCATGAATGACCATGGGATTGCACCTAGAAAGTTTCCCTCCGAGACACAAACTTGGGCAAAGTTGTTTATGGAAGACCAGCAGTTGCCCATGCATACCAGCCTCCCTTCCCCATGCTACCGATGTTATCCAAGGGCAAGGCAAATGCCAATAGAGTTTGGCACCAGTGATGTTGCATCTCATTTCTACAGCTGAGTGAAGTGGAGCAATGTGAAATAAAGTGTCTTGCTCAAGAACAAACACACAGCTCTCATGATCGTGAGCTCGACACTCTAATCACTTTTATCATAGATTTATTTAATTGGTGAGTGCTTTACTAAATGTTTAAAATCATGTTCATATTTGGGTTTTAAAAGTAGGGATCTTTAATTCACTAACATAATATATATATATATATAGGCACAGGAGTGGCTGTGTGGTAAGAAGCTTGCTTCCCAACCATGTGGTCCGCGTTCAGTCCCACTGCGTGGCACCTTGGGCAAGTGTCTTCTACTATAGCCTCGGGCCGACTAAAGCCTTGTGAGTGGATTTGGTAGATGGAAACTGAAAGCAGACCGTTGTGTGTGTGTGTGTGTGTGTGTGTATATATGTGTGTATGTATGTATTTGTGTGTCTGTGTTTGTCATCCTGACATCACTTGACAACCAGTGCTGGTGTATTTACGTTCCTGAAGCTTAGCGGTTCAGCAAACTGCTAAGATAGAAAATGTACTTGACTAATAGAATAAGTACTAGGCTTAAAGAAAAGTCCTGGGGTCGATTTGTTCAACTAAAGGCTGTGCTCCAGCAAGGCCACAGTCAAAATGACTGAAATAAGTAAAAGAGTTAAAGAAGTTTGTATCATCGTTTTAAAAAATATTAACTAATACCTGGTCTTATATGTGGTTAGGTCCTGCCCATCATAATTATATATACATTTGATCTCAGTCTTCTCTAAATGATCTTCCTTCAGTGTGAAATCTTGGTGCTAATTTGTCTTCTTTATTTCAGGATTATAATATCCTTGTGGCCCAGCTGGAGCATGAAAACCGCCAGGTTTGTACATCTTCATGTTTTAGTAGTTTTCTATTTCAGAATGTTTTCAGTTAGTAAAAGTTTTTTCATTTATTTTATTTTGTTGATAAAAAGTATTTTATAAACATATACTCTGTACTCACGTGTTTAGTAACATTGTAATTAAATCAATTACTGTTTGATTGTAACTTACTTGACAATTGTTACTAGTGCTTGTTTGAAACTTACAATACATATTACTGTGATACAATATAAGCTTGTGTTTAACCATATCTAGCCCATATGTTTCATCTGTTTAATGTTAAGTGCCTAGATCTGTCATTTCACACCTACCCTACTATGTCATTCTAAAAAGAAACAATTACACCATCAAAATCGCAAAATAAGCATTGCATTTGACAGAAGAACCTGAATGTTAAAGGGTTAAAGAAGTTTGTACCATGATTTTATTAACTTAAATGTTTTTAATGTTTTTATATGGTTCAGTCACAAAGAAGGAGCAGTGTCTATAACCCATGCTGTTCTGCATTTGGTGAACCTGTTTCAGTTGATATTCAGGTGACCTTTGTTAATGTCTGCAGAAAAATCATGGACAGGGAAGAACAATTGGATATTGGGGCTTGTGAGGTGGTGGTGGCTAGGATTGAGACATAGTATAAGGATAATGAGAGAAAGAGTAGTGTATCAAGTAAGCTTGGGTGGAGTGGTATGACACTAACTGGTTCAGAGGAGCAAAGACTGTTGAGTAATGATAAAATAAAAAGACTGAGACAGCATGACTAGGCCAAAGGCTGTGGTGTATTGGTTAGTGGATTGTTGCCAATCAATTGAACTGCCCTTTGTGTGTGTGTCAGTAGCAGTGTCTCAGCTATAGAAGTCCTCCATTGTGAGTCTAATTAGGAAGTCAGTAAGTGGAGATGAGGAGGGAGAATAATTTTGGAGATGTAGTTTTTGCCATGTTAAGTAAGTGAAGTATAAAATAAGGACATAATGCTACGGTTCTGACATATTTTGAACTTATTGTCTACATATGTAGCACCACATATGTTCAGTCATTCAACTTCTTGTCTTTCAGGAGCAATGATTTCTTGTTTCTTATTTAACCCCAATGTTATGAGTAAAGATATTCCTAAAAAATGTGTTGTTGATCCTTCTGGGTAATACTTAGACCAGTTGTTCTCAATCAAGGTCCATATGGTCGGGGGGGGGGGTTCATATAAGACTTTGTTGTTAAAATTTATGTGTAATAAATTGCTTATACTTCTACAATATTTTAATTTTTTGAAAATAATTCCTAATAATATTTAAGAATAAATATACAGTAGGAATTTTTTTTTTATATACATCAAGTGACTATGGAGGTCCTTTAGAGTAAAATGGGAGTCAAAGGAGTTCATAGGCAAAACATGGTTGAGAGAGTCACTACTCCAGACTAAAGCACTTGCATTCCAACTATGACTGTTCTGTCATTTTAGTAGCATCTACAACAACATTATCCAATGTGCCCTTCCTTTTTAAAATGATATGGTGTGCCTTGACAGATTTGGATGCTGTTTCTTCAAAAGATGAGCAACTACATAGAAGCTCTTTCATTGGTTCATGGATTAACATCTGTTTCCTGTCATGCTTGTCCATAGTGACAGCTACAGTTAAATTTCCTTGACATCTAGCCAATGTCGGTCAATTGTTTTAGGTTATCTGCTTAGCTAAAATCAGAAATCAGTTACTAGTACTGACTAAAACTGTATCAAAACAGGATAATGCCACAGAATATATGTTACTGTTTCTCCTCCTATTTGCCAATGTAAGCAATCATCCTCATTATCAATTGTCAAAAATGGCAGCAGTTGTGTTAAATTGAAGCAGATTGCTGAAATAATAGGGTATAACGTGAAGGTGATAAAAAGATTCTGATTAGTTTAGGCGTATTTGTTATAGATTGATTTGTAAATTCTTGTGTCAAACATTGTGTTTCGTGTAAGATGCTTTATGATGTTTATTCCAGCATTTTAAGTTTTTTATTTGTAAGCTGATGGGTTTTACTCTGAGCACTAATTTTATTAAAGTAAATGTACTTATCATCTGGAGCCCTCAGTAAAGATCCACACAATCCCTTGAAGGGACTGTGTGGGCCAGTGGAATATCTCAAGTTGTACATGCAACTACAAAGTTAGTGTTACTCCACTGCAAAACTTTGTAAATTATTTGTTTGTAGAAGTAGCATTTTCAAGGATCGGATGGAAAATCATTATTTTGACCAATCTTAGTTCAATGATTTTTCCTAAAATGACAATTATTATGATCACAATTTACATCCTGAATGTAATTTAGCTGTAATCAGAAGTATTTTGCTTCTTTTTTTTTTTTTTGTGAAATTTGAGAACTTTGTAACTTGTGTCATTAATGTTGGTAAATAGATGTTGTTTCTGAAACATAGCAGTGTTGTAGTTGAGGCTAATAAGCTGATATCACTCAACAGAGATTCTTAGTAGAATCATCATCAGTTAGCATCCGTTTTCCATGCTGGTGTTGGTTGGATGGTTTGACAGGAACTGGCAAGCCAGAGAACTGTCCTAGACACCTGCTTTGGCATGATTTCTATGGCTGGATGCCTTTCTTAATGCCAACTACTTTACAGAGTGTTCAGGGTGCATTTTATGTGGCACCAGCATTGGGAGAGTCGCCAAGTAACTTGTAAGACAAAGACCTCTTGGCTGGGAGGGGAAGATAGCTTTGTGCCAGTTGAGCAGTTATAATAGAGAGATAGAGATAGGTGTCTTACTAGGAGAAGAGAGATAATTAGAGGGAAAGATAGACAGACAGGCAAAGTAAGAGAGAAATAGATGGTGTTGGAGATGTTTTGGGACCTGCAATGAGGGGTGAATGTAAGTGTTATAGAGGGGAATGTTTCATAAGGGTGTGAGGGGAGATGTTTAGAAATAGGGAAGGGATGACTGTAGCAAGTGATGAGATGTGAAATTGGAGTGACTGGAGGTGCTATGATAGGTATGGGAAGACATGGAGAGAGTGCATTCATAAAATAACAATGTCAGTAAAATTATGACACCCATAATATTTTTTTTTTACTGATTAAATCACTGTTTATGCTTCTTTTCTTGTGTGTGACTAATAAAATAGTTAAACTATTAAACCTTTGATATTTGATATTTGTTCTGTTGCAGGGTCGGTTAGCACTCCAGAAGTTATGGTTTTATTTACAACCAACAATAAAGACATTTGAGATTCTTGCTTCAATTTCAAACTCAATTAACAATGTAAGTTTTACTAAGCTGCATTTTTTCATTAATACTATCATTAAACATCTTGATTATTTTTATCAAGAGGTATGTAGTCCACAAATTAACTTAATGAAGAAGTACAAAATAGAACCTTGATGTGACCTGAAGAATAAAAAAATCTAAGATTCTAATTGAGTAGAGTCTTTCATCTACATCTGTATGTTTTTACTTTAATTAAGAATTAACTGCTAAGATTTAATGTAAAATGATATGAGACATCATTAAAATTAATTTAAGGCAGAAAAGAGAAATCTTACTGATTGGACTAGAGTCATGTGTTTATCATAGTATCATATTATTTTGTGAAGTTAGAATGGAGTTAAACTAAATACTGTTATTCGTGACTGCTATTTTGAGGAGATGGTATGGTTGGCACTCTAGTGTAACTGGTAATACACTCACTTTGCAAGCAATAGGTTACATTGCTTCCACTTGTTTCTCTTTTCTTTCTTGGATTAGCACTTACAATATGTTGTAGGTTTTTTTTTATTTTTAAGGTTTACTTTTTTTTCTCAGTAGATAAAGAAAATGCTGCACTTCCTGATGAAGAGTATTGGACTCTGCAAGAGTCCTGTGTTGGTGCCATGTAAAAAGCTTTCATGTAGCACTTGTGCCAGTTCCACATTAAAAGCACCCAACACACATATAAAATGGTTGTGTTAGGAAGCATTCAGCCATAGAAACCAAGCCAAATCAGGCTGGAAATTGGTGCAGCTCTCTGGCTTGCTAGCTCTGGTCAAACTGTCCAACCCATGCCAGCATGGAAAACGGACACTAAATAATAACGATGGTGAAGATGATGATGATTAACAGTTTAAAACTCTAGAAAACTTCATTGAAAACAAAATTTTTTTGTGATGTGACATAATTTTTCAATATCCAATTGGATCCACCCCTCACTCTTTTTTAATGCCTTAAGAGGATACATGAACATCACAACTTCTTGTTTCCACATGCCTATGTCTGTTAATCTGTATGAATATTATAGGGCAACAACGGCAGCAGCAGATTTAAGTGTTTCGGCCACTTGTCTATAAAGGATTACATTATAAGTAAATTTTATGGATTAGAAGTTACTTTATTGACTTCACATTTCACTATATGTTGGTAGTGTCCCCTCAAGGTGGAGTGGCTACTACAGTGAATGGCACTAGCCATTCTCCTTGCCAATGCCTTCATAGTCATTACTACGGGGCATGGTTGAGCACCCCACTTGTTCTGGGATATGTGACCCATCACTACTCCTCCTCCTCCATCTTCGGCAGCTTTGTACCCCATACTTTTTTCTTTTCCTTTCTCATCTCTCTTCTTTTCTTGTTTTTTTGTATCTGTGTGAATCTTTTCAAATGCAACACTTTGAATAAACAAACTGTTTTTCCAAAAAAAAAAAAAAAAGCCAAATTCTAATTTGCCTCAATAACTTAGTAATCATAAGAGGGCTAAAATAGATGAAGACTTGACAATCTGTGTGCTGCCACCTTATACTGAAATTTCTTCCTAGAATACAGATTTTAATATTCAACGACCCATCAAACCAAAGCTATAAAAACGCTCAGTGTGACTGGTATAGTTCACAACTGCGGACAGTGTATGCAGAATTGGTAATTGGTTCATTAGTGTGCAGTGCTGAACTCAAATCTTCCTATAGATATGAAGAATGAAATGGAAAATTTGTTCATTTTCCCTAGAAATTTTCAGATGGTTTAGTTCAGTGTTTCTCAACCATTTTTTTTTTTACTTATGGACCCCTTTGATTCCAAATCATTGGAAATACAGTATAGCTAGAAACATTTCTGTTGTATTTCTTTCATTAAAACAATGATTTTTATTGCAGGGAAAATGTATTGGAGATGCTGTGCTAACACTTCTGCATGAAATGACATCAGGTTTTGCAGGGTACGTCTATAAATTTTTACTACACTGACAAATGTTTGCAGGTCTCATCATGTTCTTTTGGTGTATTTATTAAGTTATTGTCTGTAGCAATTGGCTTTTTTAAATAAAAGTAATAGGACAACTCAGATATCAGTATTGTTATCCTATATATATATAGGTGCAGGAGTGGCTGTGTGGTAAGTAGCTTGCTTACCAACCACATGGTTCCGGGTTCAGTCCCACTGCATGGCACCTTGGGCAAGTGTCTTCTACTATAGCCTCGGGCCGACCAAAGCCTTGTGAGTGAATTTGGTAGACGGAAACTGAAAGAAGCCCGTCGTATATATGTATATATATATATGTGTGTGCATGTATGTTTGTGTGTCTGTGTTTGTCCCCCTAGCATTGCTTGACAACCGATGCTGGTGTGTTTATGTCCCCGTCACCTAGCGGTTCGGCAAAAGAGACCGATAGAATAAGTACTGGACATACAAAGAATAAGCCCCGGGGTCGATGTGCTCGACTAAAGGCGGTGCTCCAGCATGGCCGCAGTCAAATGACTGAAACAAGTAAAAGAGTATATATATATATATATACATACACACATTCAGTGGTTGGACAAAATAATGGAAACACCTAGAATCATAATTCTGAAATATCTATAAAACCATCAAAAGCTTGTTTGTTTTTATATTTTTTGATTATTATAAGTGTTGCTTAATATGTTTTGCTAAAATTGCTATTTCTTTCCAGATATCATCAGTAAAAGGTAATTAAAATTCATTCAAATGACAGATCTGTTGGACCTTCAAAGAGGTCAAATTGTTGTTGCTTGTATGGCAGGTGCTAGTGTAATGAAAGCAGCCAAAATGTTTGGAGTATCAAGAAGTACCATCTTGAAAGTAATGACAGCCTTTGAGAAAGAGGGAAAAACCTCTTCGTTAAAACAAAACTCCGGAAGAAAACCAAAACTTTCAGTTAGGGACTGTTGGACTCTTATGTGAATTGTTAGAAAGGATCACAAAAGTACAACTCCCAAAATTACTGCAGAGCTTAATAACCACCTCGAGAACCCAGTTTCCACAAAGATTGTTCGCTGGGAGTTGCACAAAGCCGAATTTCTCAGGATGGCTGCAATCAGGAAGAAAACCAAAACTTTCAGATAGGGCCTGTCGGACTCTTACATGAATTGTTAGAAAGGATCACAAAAATACAGCTCCCAAAATGACTGCAGAGCTTAATGACCACCTTGAGAACCCAGTTTCCACAAAAACTGTTCGCTGGGAGCTGCACAAAGCTGGATTTCATGGGAAGGCTGCAAACAGAAAACCACTATTTTCAAATACAAACATTGCAAAGCATTTAGATTATAGTAAACACCTACAGAATTTGTCCCTAGAGCAGTGGAAGAATGTTATTTCTTTGGATGAGTCATCTTTTACCCTGTTTCCAGTTGAGTATATGTGTACAGACACCCAAAAGAAGCATTTGACCCAGACTGCCTTCTTTTAACTGTTAAACATGGAGGAGGATCTGTGATGATCTGAGGGGGATATATCTTGGAAATCTGCCGGCCCAATGGCTTCCAATCATGGTAGAATTAATAGTCAAGACTAAGCATTTTATCTGATTAAATTCATCCTATGTTTGTGGAACTTTTTCCGAAGGGAAACGCAATTTTTCAGGATGATAATGCAGCAATTCACACAGCTAAAGTTGTTACTGAATGGCATGAGGAACATTCTAGTGAAGTTGAACATCATATCTGGCCATCAGAGTCCCCAGATCTCAATATTATTGAACATTTATGGTGCATTTTAGAAAAACTATCATCACAACAAGAACTGGAGACTGTTTTAACTGAAGAATGCACAAAAATTCCTTTGGAAACAATTCAAACTTTGTACGAGTGTTTCCATTATTTTGTCCAACCCCTGTATATATATATATATATATATATATATATGTGTTTGTGTGGAGATAAAGAGAAATTACAGGATGCTGGAAAGAGGCCAAGTTGATGTTTGCTTTGCTCAAGAGCTAAATTAGAAGGAAACATGACAAGGCAGATTGTATGATGTATGTGTCCAGAGTTGTGTATAGTATACACGGATACTGAATATGAGTGGTGTACAATGGAAAAAATGAAGTGAAAGTACTTTGATGGATATGTAATGCTTAGGGACAGCAAAATGAATGTAGAAAAACACCCAGATGTAGTAAGCAAAAGAGCTGACTGAGCTGTTATGTGGAACTTGTAGAGGATGACAGCTGGATAAAAAAGTCCCAAGTGATTTAAGTGTGTATGTGTCTATATGTGTGCGTGTGTGTGTGCATCTATATATTTGCATATATGTATGTATATATATGTATGTATCTATGTATATATATATATATATGTGTGTGTATATGTTTACGTTTATATATATATATGTGTATATATGTATGTGTGTGTATATATATACATATACATATGTATGTGGAAAAAGTCCTAGTGGTATCTTGTCATGTCTGTTTACATTCTGGTTACTTCATTTTATGCCAAGGGTGAGCTTATTTTCCTGCTTTGCAAAGTTGACAGAGTATGTACAAAACACCTGGGTTTGATATGATTGATTAAATTCCTTTTAGGTAATGCACCAACAGGAGCACAGTCTACTGCTTGAAACTAGTTATGGTACATGTAACAGGAAAGAGAGCAAGTTCCTCCTACTTGTGCATACTATTCTAAATAGTTAAAAGCTTAAATTATATATCACTAGATTGTCTTTTTAACAGATTGTTTCTTATCTTTTTAAATTAAATTTTGTTTTATTTCTGTATTTATTGTAGAGATACTAAAAGTCAAGAACTTTGCCTTTTTTTAACTCAAGCGGTAAGATTTTATTAATATTATTATTGTTTTGTTTTTAATCTGCACGTGTGATACAGTAACTTGCCGGGTCACACCCAGTGACTTTGGGTAAGTGAAGGTTAAGAGATGTCTAAATGTAATTGAAAGTTTGGGAAGAATTTATTCATACAGCATAACGCAGTACAGTATTTATGTATAACTAGCGGGACCTGTTAATATTTCACGGAATTTATGCTAAACTTATTGGGTTATTTTTGAAATCTTTATCCAGAAAACATGAAATGTGTAGACTGTGTTGTGTCTATATCAAAAGATAGTCGCTCATTTGCTACTCATTGAAAAGTGAAAAAAACTGGAATATAATGATTACTTAATGCACTTTATATATACACTTTATATACTTTATAAAGTATATATATAATCTAGAAACTTAATATACAGCACTCTCTCTCTCTTTCTCTCTCACTCTTTGCCGTACCCTCTTTTTCTCTCTCCTTTTCCTTTTACTCTTTGCCTTTCCCTTCAACTAATCACGTGAAAGCGTTGCAGACAGGCTAAGTAATGGAGGAAAAAACATAAGTTCAAAAAAAACAATTAGACATTTCACTCTCCACCACCTCTCTCTCCCTGTCCCCGCCTCCTATCTCCCCTTCTCCACTCTCCCCACCCTTCCTATCTCTCCCCATCCATCCTTCAACTAATTACATGGAAGCGTTACGGATAGGCTAAGTAACAGTGACAAGCAGAATTATAAGATTATGTATGAAAGATAAAACAAAATAAAATTTTTTTTTTAAATTAATGAAATAAAAAAAGTTTTTAAGTTATTGTTTTTGTTGAGTTGTCAGTAAAATGTTGCTTTGAGTTACTCATAAGTTTTGCTTTACTTGAACTTTGTAACAAAGATATGTTTAAAATTTTTGGTCTGTGTCTCACATAAGGTTTCAGCAATTTTGAAGAAATCCTCAGCTCCTTCGCATTTTTGTCCTTCAAGTTGGAATTTGTGAATTATTTCTGTGAAATTCTTTTGTTTCTTTAAAACATTAAAAAAAACGAAACAAAACAGAAAAAAAAACATTAAATTACATTGCAAAATGTCAGGGAAGTGAAATTACAGACTTGAATAGCTGTTTTAACTCTGCCTTCTCTATGTTAGAACAAAGCATCCCTAGTGCTGACCAAAACCTTCCTCATACAAATCTATTGTACTTAGGCCAAAAGGTTTTAAGGATGAAGTCAATAGATGTGCCCCCAATAGTAAACATCTGCTTGTTAGCAGCTGCCCTTTATGACATATTATGTAGGTCCAAAGGACGCATAGAAAGAATAATAGACACAGGCACAATTGTGTTAGTAAAAGATTATGTTTGGAGGTCAGTCAAATTTATGGATTTGAAGTGACAGAATAGTGGTATAAGTATGAACCAGAGACTTGTGTTGAATGCTAGTTCCAGGATATAAGGGGATTTCTTCATAGAGACTGATCACATTACTGAAGTAAGGAGACTAGATATGATTGTGGATGAAAGAAGGAACAAACAGTGTAAAATCATTGACTTTGCAATCCCATTTGATAGTAGAATGAATACTAAGGAAACTGAGAAAATTGAGAAATCGGGAGTGATCCAGAGAGATAAAGAGATTGTAGAACACAAAAAAGAAAATCGTTCCTGTGGTGATTGGGAGACTTGGCACTATGCCAAAATTATTACTTTAGTGGCTGAAGGATAAAGGAATTGAAATGTTTTGTTGACCTGCAGATAAGTGCCATCCTGTATTCTGCAACAATCCTAAAAAAGACTCTTGAAATTTAGGGAGACTTGTCATCCAAACTCAGGATAATAATTCTGTGAGCTAAATTAGCATGTAATAGCTTACATAGTATAATAATGTTAACAGTAATAGTTTATATATCAACTACTAAGTGTTCAGTGAAACTGTGGGTGGACAAGGTGGCATTGTTGCATGAAAGAGCATGTAAAAAGAAGAGTAACATTAACAAAGAAACAAATTTCAAAAGGAGAATGCAAGAAGGTGTTAATTGAAGGGTAAAGTTACTTTCTCGAGTCATACTGACTCATAAGGGCCAGTTTCATGGCATATATATTCCCCACCTGGACAGAATGCTGGTCTGTCACAGGATTACTCATTTTTACCAGCTGAGTGGACTGGGGCCATGTGAAATGAGGTGTTTTTCTCAAGAACACAACGCATTGTCCAGGAATTGAAACCACAACCACATGATCATTAGTCCAATACCCTAACCACAAAGCCATGTGTCTCTACAAGTGAAAGGTTAGTGGCCAGAAAGAAGTATGGAAAAAAGATAGATACAAGATGTGATTATGTTCTTACCAACATACACAAGTAGGAAGGAGAAATGTTTTTTGTATTTGTTTTGGTAGGGAAGGAAGAGCAAAGTAGAAGAGGAAAACTGGGAAGAATGGTGTTTGGTAATAGAAGGAAATAGCATAAACAACAAAAGCAAAATAGTATTATGAAATTGTTTAAGCTGGTGCCAAGCATGATGATAAGTTATTTCTTATATTGGTTTTGTTGTTCAGAAATTCTGGACACTGCAAGATGGTCAATGAAATGGCCAGATGAATTGGAATGGTGGAGCATGAATTTACTGTAAGTGCAGTATTTATGTTCTCTTTCATCAATGCAAAGTCTGCTTTGCATCGATGTAGAAAATGGGGTTTGCAGAATTGTAGCTAAAATTTGGAATCACTTGGTCCAGGGATTTCATTTGTAATAGCTGTGAGAATTTGAATGAAGAGACAGATGAGGTACCTGCAATGATAGCATTTAATTGAAATGTCTATTTACTTGACACCCCACAGCAGACATACAAACTGATCTAAATTTCGCTCTATCATTTTCACCAATGCAAATTATGACCAGTAATTATTATTTTATATTTTTGTTACTTGATTATTATATTTGTTTAATATTTTGTGCTTGCAACTTATCAACAACTGAATTAAAAAATTAAAAGATATATGTTCTCTTCCAGTTTTAATTATGTTTGTGTCTCTTTTCATCAGGCGTGTGCTCCATACTTTGAAATTTTGGAGATGTGGATCTACAAGGGGATTATTAACGATCCATATGAAGAGGTATGTTGCTTCAGTGATATAAATGTCTCTTTCTATTTCATAACTATTTAAAATATGACTATCCAAAAAAGGTCATTTGAAAGCATATCCCTACCAATATAAAAATGTGCAGGAGAAAAGGTACAGAATACCTCCAGCAAGAGCAGGGTGATCACAGTATGAATGTCTCAAACCCATTAGCATTTGAATCAACCATATTTGGCTCAAGTATTCTAATTGTTTCAAACTGGCCAGATCTCTCCTTTCACACTTACTTTACAAAGTCATTTAAAAAAAAAAAAAAACAGTCACATCATCGAAATCTCAAAGCTATGAGACATTTCATGATTAATTCAAAACAATGTGAATAAACAAGCATTATATATAACATAGTGATTTGAATGCTAAAGGGTTATTCATATGTCTACTCAATCAGGACTGATTTAAGACTAAGCAACAACTACATGAATTTTATCTTTTTTTAAATTTTAATTACTATGACTTATGGCCAACATTGTGACCAACAGATAATTTTGAATTATTAATGTAACTAGGAAAATACTCCATTTCTGCTTGAGAATCTTTCAGTTATCAATCATTAATTATTATTAATCATTCCTTATTGTTTATCATTGTTTAATTTTTCTTTCTAGTTTTTTGTTGTTGAGAATGAAGAGGTCAACAAGGAGAAATCATACAATGAATATCCTTTTACTTAATACAGTTTTGTATTCTAACAGTGATTTTCACTTTAGAATTAGCTTAAATACATGAGGTTACTAATCTCAAATGCAACATTTTATCTATCTATTGTTAGTCAAATATATGTGAAATTTTCCTGTACTTATTATCAGTATTTTAATTCTAATCTGTAGTTTTGTAATATTTATTATTTTAATTGAAAATTTTTTGCCAAAATGTGATCGCGTGTGTACCGTTGGCGATTTTTTTCCTCCATTTTCCCTTCCTTGGATCTTTCCTTTTCCTATGTTTCTGACGAAGAGCTCTGCTTGAAATGTTAAATCCCACTTCTTTCTTTCCTTTCCTGAGCGTCCAATAACATTATACTTGTTCCACGTCCTCGCATTGTGTTCTGTCTTTGTGTTTTCATGTTTAGATTAACTATATATATATCACTTGGATAGGCCAGGCTGTTTGGTGAAACTGATTTCTGATGGCTGAACAGGAATAAAAAGATGACAATGAACTGCAGCAAAAGTATGATGAAAATGCATCAAACCCAGATGAAAAAAAATTATAATGGAGAACAATTAGTGCATCAAACAAAAATAACTTGTAGTATTTAATTCTGTTAATTATCTCCCTTCATGCCAAAGTAAAACTCGGCACTTTAACATGGATGATAAAATTAGTACTAACATACTGGAGCCGTTGCAATTGATTTCTGAAAAATATAACCTTCACCTTCAGGGTACAGTAAATTTTTGAGACATGTTTTATGGGAAAAAATAAGTAAATAAATTAAATAGCATCCTTAATGCCAGGTAGTTTGATAATTAAGTTGCTGAAAGTGGCAGAGATAGTGAAATGTTAAATTGAATGGTTCATGATATTATTTGACTTTAGTAGTTTTAGTCATTGAGCCACATGGTTGAGAATTGAACTTCTTTATCATATAACTGTATATGTCTCACTAGATTCTGTTATTCTTTTTCATGTTTCAATTATTGAACTATGACTACGCAACTGTAAAAGCAATGCCCAAGCAAGGATGTAGTTCAATGATTAAGAAGTTTGTTTCTTAACTTTTTGATTTAATAATTGAAACTAGTAAAAGTCAAATAATACTATATGTGCAGACACGGCTGTTTGGTAGAAGCTTGCTTCTCAGCTACATGGTTCCGGGTTCAGTCTCACTGTGTGGTATCTTCGGCAAGTGTCTCCTACTAAAGCCTTGAGCTAACCAAAACCTTGTGAGTGGATTTTGTAAATGGAAACTGAAAGAATCCCATTGTGTGTGTGTTTATGTATGTATGTGTGTATATATATCTGTCTGTGTCTGTCCCTCACTACCATGTGACAAGCAGTGGTTTGTTTATGTTCCCCGTAACTTAGTGGTTTGACAAAAAGAGAAGGATAAGTACCAGGCTTTAAAAGAAAAAGAAAATCACTAGGGTTGATCGCTCGACACAAAGTTCTTCAAAGCTATTTTCCAGCATGGCTGCAATCTAATGACTGAAACAGACAAATGTAAAAAAATAATAATGTGAACTATTTAATCTGGTGTATACTATCTTTGCCATTTCTACCAGATTACCTGGTGTTGATGATGCGGTTTTTATACATTTTTTTTTACCTGAAATAAGTCTGGAAAATTTACTGTGTGTGCAAGAGAATGAATGTTACATTTTTCACAAGTCAATTTAACCTTAGTTGTGGGTTATCTATATTAAAATTACTGGCTCCATACTCATCATCATCATTTAGCATCTGTTTTCCATGCTAGCAGTGGTAAGACAGTTTGATTGGAACTGATAAGCTGGAGAGCTGCACCAGGGTCCTGTCTGTTTTTGCTTGGCTTCTATGGCTGGATGCCCTTCCTAATGCCAACCACTCCACAAAGTGTACTGAGTGCCTGTCACACTGGCCATGACTATGATTTCATTTAGCTTGAAGTGTATTCTCAAGCACAAGGCAAAAATGCAGGCTGAATTGTCAACAGAACCTATATGTCACTAAACTACTAACAAAATACTTGGTGGCTGTGTGGTAAGTAGCTTGCTTACGAACCACATAGTTCCGGGTTCAGTCCCACTGTGTGACACTGTGGGCAAGTGTCTTCTGCTATAGCCTTGGGTCGACCAAAGCCTTGTTAGTGGATTTGGTAGACAGAAACTGAAGGAAGCCCGTCGTATATATATATATATATATATATATATATATTTATTATATAGAAGGAGCTTCTACAGGACTAGAACTGTTTCATTCAAGAGAAATCATCAGGAAGCAGTTCTAGTCCTGTAGAAGCTCCTTCTATATAATAAATTAATTTTACTCTGCTATGTATTGAGTACCTTATTTACTGTGGTTAACCCCGAATCAACCCGGGACCTACATATATATATATATATATATATATATATATAATATATATATATATAAATATGTGTGTATGTGTTTGTCCCCCCAACATTGCTTGATAACCGATGGTGGTGTATTTACGTCGCCGTAACTTAACAGTTCGGCAAAAGAGACTGATAGAATAAGTACTAGGCTTACAAAGAATAAGTCCTAGGGTCAATTTGTTCGACTAAAGGCAGTGCTCCAGCATGGCCACAGTCAAATGACTGAAACAAGTAAAAGAGCAGAGACTATGTTTTTATGTTTATCTTTATTTCAAAATCTTCAAGCTAAAATTGGAGAGAGAAATATTGTAAAGTTTTTATTCTCTCTGTCAGCCTAACTTTCTGTGGATCATCATCCACTTTTTTCTAAGTGGAATTACTACCTCTGTGATATTATTTCTTTGACTCCATCTATGTATTGGGAACAGAATTACGTTGTGAGAAAAGACAGAACTCCAATCTTTTTGGCACTTGTTGTCCAAGAAGTATTAAAAACTGGGAAATATCTAAATGTTGTACGACAATGTGGTAAGTGATCTTTTTATATTGTGATTTCTGTTATTCTATAAATATTCTGGCACTAATACTCATTCCTTAATAGAATAAATATTCCTGAACATTAATTTTAAATAATCATGATCAAAGTAGGACCGGTTCAATATTCTTTAAGGTTGTTCTGTAGAAGTTCCTGGCCTCATTCTAGGTCAGAAAACTCATCTCTGCTGTTCTGTATTTGTTAACACCCTCCGTTGAGGGCATTTGCCTATGTAGGAGCCTCTATACCAGTAGTTCTCAACCAGGGTCCATGTAAGATTTTGTTGTTAAAATTTAGGTGCAATAAATTGGTTATATTTCTACAATTCACAAAATATTTTAAAAACTTTTTTTTACAATTTCTAATAATATCTAATTATAGAAATATAATAGGATTTTTTTTAAAGATTGCTGTGAGGGTCCAGTAGAGTAAAATACGAATCAAAAGGGGTCCACAATTAAAAAATGGTTGAGAACCACTGGGCTCTACAGTCACTTAGCCTGCCAGAAATAGAAGATAGTTACTCCTAAGTCATACCCAACCTGCTTGAAAAGAAAACATATTGGGCACTAAGGCCCTAGATATACAAAAATATAGCTACCTTGAAAGATTGTCTTAAACTGTAAAACCCAACATTTATAGTAAGAGGAATTTAGCTGTGTGTTGTTCATGAGTAGAGTGTAATGTTGAAACTGCATTTCCTTCATGTGCATGTGCACACACACATAATTAGCTGTGTTTTAGTTCCGTTGAAGAAGACTAGGTTACCATGTCACCACTAGAGAACTTTTCATAATCTTTGGTCTCAGCTGTTTAAGCAGTGTGTGGTTGGTGACAGCTGATATGATTGAAAAACTGAGGAGGCTTGAAGTGTCTTTTATATAGAAGTGTGGGATCTATTTGGTTTAGTTGCCAACATTTCAAAAATTAAAGTTTATCGAAATTTTTTCAATTTGACACTTTAATACACTTTTCCAAACTGAATTCCTGGAGTTATTTCACTATTTCTGGAAAAATGTTTTTGAAAAGTTATAGAGGTTTAAAGTTAGACAACAGGATTTGGAAGCTGTCATTTTGTGCGTGACTGCACATTTTGTCAACATCCTGAAAATAGCACGTGTTGTCAAGAAAGAATAAACAACATACATTTTGTAGTTTTAAGCATTGTGATAGCACAAACTTAAAAGATTTATCCAAAAACGTTATTTAGCTGTTATTTTTAGCACACCTCATAATCATCTCAATGGCAAAAGGAAAATGCGTATTTTGTAGTTATAAGCATTCAGTATGCATTTAATGCAATAGCATGAAGTTAAAAGATTTTTCTACAAACAAAATAACACATTACAAATTAAATATTTTTAAAAAAACAAAGATTCTGTTGACCAGTTCATAAATTCACCTACTCAGTTGTCAACAGATAGGTAAAACAAGTGGTTTCAATTTATTTGTCAACATGTGCTTTCTCACAGACAAAAGAGTTCTTATTTTCCACTTGTTACTATGGAAACTGGCATGAATGAATCTGTGGCTTATGATTGGCTAGAATTACCTCAAATTTTCAAACTTTAATTACTAATAACTCTTTATTTGTTGATTTATAGCAAAAATGATTTTCATGGTCTTCATTATCTATAAAAGTGTATCATTACACTGAGTATAAAATCAATTCGAACAGAATGGATACTGGCAGCCAAACTGAATAAATCCAAAGTGTGTTGTTAGAAATAGTAACAGAGTTAAAGTTACTAATGTATAAAATAAAACGGAGTAGACAATTGAATCCTGTGGACTACAGAGTTGTTAGAATATTGATGAGAGAGAACTTCATTGATGTATATCATAATGAAGCTATCTGATGGGAAATTTCTGATCTCAGAAATGTGTGGATGGAAAAGGAAAGTAAACTCAAGAATATGAAACCAATTGTTGGTTATTATGAAAATCTTTCTATCTGAACTGAAATCCTTGTATTTCAGGTAGAGATGTAAAATGTCCTTATGCTGAAGAAATGATTTATACATTGAATGAAAAAGGATACTTTGATCAAATTGAAAAAGCGTATAATTATGCTTCAAAAGTTTTACTAAACTTATTGATGGAAGAGCAAGAACTGATGGCTCGACTAAGGTGTGTAATTTGTAATTTCTATGTTTATTACTGGATTTTTAATATTGATAAAAAATAGATTATTTGTTTCTATGTTATAGTCATGTTTTTCTCCCATATTTTCTAAATGTCTTTCTGTACTTTGTGGCCTATTTAAATGTGCAAGCTTCTCAGCTTAGTTTTGGGTTTAATTCCATTGCTCTTTGATCAAGTGACTTCTACAACTTTGGATTGACTAATACCTTGTGATTGCAGTTTGATAGCTGGGAACTATACAGCATATATAACTATCTATATTTATAATTGATGACAGCTATAAGCTTCACATTTTATAATATTTATGTGTGTGTGTAGTTGACAGCTATAAACTTCACATTTCATGTTTGTATGTATGTATGTATGGATGGATGTGCACACATTCCCCACAAACACATTTGCTCCTTCTATTCACTTTCAGAATTCCTAAAGCCACCAGCAACTCTTTGCATTAAAAATATCTACCTCACCACTCCACTCCACTCCACTCTCTAAAGTCATTGTTTTCAGTCACTTCAACTCTTACAACTCTCAATATTTATTCCAAACCTTTCCAGACTGATGCAAAAACTCTCCACTATGCAAACACTTTCAATCTCTTTCTCACCTTAAAACCTCACCTCTACCAAACTATATCCATTTCTGCATCCACTGGGTCATCCAGCCTCTGCCTTATTGCAACTATCCAAATACACCAATGCATACTACAGAACACCTCTGTCTCTATCATACTTCAAGTCAACCAACTGGCTGGAGCTCCACCAGTTTTATTTCACTTGTCCCTGACAGCATACCTGCTTCATTTATGACATTTAGAAACAGCTGGGTGATTGATTGAACTTGCCCCTTTAGCTATGTCCCTTCATATTCCACACAGCAAAATTTCAATGTCCAAAGTCTCTCAAGTAGTTTACTCAACGCTATGCTGCAGCTGTTCAGACATAAATCAAGGCCTACAATTTTGGAGCATCTCACCCACTCTCCAAGACTGGGTGGTATTCACCCAGCAATGCAATTCACTATTTGTGATATAAAGTTTACCTTTATATCATGAGATTTTTCCACCCGATAAGCTGCTGCCTATCCTTTTGGTCCTTTGCTAAAAGAATCTCCCAATTTATGAAGTCCTCTTCCCCAACCTTGACCACATCTAAATAAGCAGTACATCCCTTGGAGAAAGTCTCACAACTACACATTACATACCTTTTGTCAATCTCCTCCAAATATACTCATTTCAAACTGTCAGGCTTCTCCATCCCACATATACAATTTCATCTTTGTTTGTGAGAAGTTGTCTACTGAAAAAGTTTTTACATCGCTCGACAGAAGCCATACTGATGTCTGAGCTTTATTTTAAACATGACATTGTACAAAGTTAATAGTGTCTTTTACATCCAAGCACATCACTTTAACTTCATTTTGTGCTACAACAATTTCTAAGTGTAATAACTTATTTATTAATGGTTTTAAATTTTGGCATAAGGCTAACAGTTTCAGGGAAGGGGCTAAGTTGGTTACATCAACCCCAGTGCTCAACTGGACTTCTTTTATTGACCCTGAAAAGATGAAAAGCAAATTGACCTTAATAGAATTTCAACTCAGAATATAAAGACAGGCAAAATGCTGCTAAACATTTTGACTGGCATGCTAACA
Source organism: Octopus sinensis (assembly GCF_006345805.1). NCBI lineage: Eukaryota > Metazoa > Mollusca > Cephalopoda > Octopoda > Octopodidae > Octopus > Octopus sinensis. Next base: position 65,314,297 of record NC_043000.1, on the reverse strand, counting down.
ATTCTGCCAGTTCGCCATCTTAATAACTTATTTAATAATGTACCTCTGTACAATCCACACGGCTGGCAAAAATAAATTGTACTTGTAGTTCAATGGACCAAGCCATGTCACATTCAGTGTGTCGCACTGAATCTCCCTGAGAACTACATTCAGGGTATGCATGTCTGTGGAGTGCTCAGCCACTTGCACATCAGTTTCACAAGCAGGCTGATCTGTTAATAGAATCAACTGGAATGCTCATCTTCATAACGGATGGAGAGCCAGGCTATACAACTATTGCATGAAACCTTTGAACAGGCAAAGTACATCATTTGATAATGTTTTACACTATTTTACCTATAATAGGAATATTTTACACTATTGTTGTTTCTTTTATAGAACAGTTACTGTAGTGGAGCCTACAAATAAGCATTGGATAGCATAGTCATAGCTTTACAGTGTCTGAGAGAAAATCAGTAGCTGTTAGAGGAAGGTTTTCCTGTGCTGAAGCCAAACATCAACAAAGAGAATTGTAGTTTATCTTCTGATGGAAATATTTATCTTATTCCATTGTAATGAGTTAATTTCAGTTGCATCTTAAATTGTTATATGATATAATTTACGTTTGTTTTAGGTCTATGAAACATTATTTCCTGTTGGACAAAGGAGATTTTATTGTTCAGTTTATGGATATGACAGAAGAAGAAATGAAACAGCCATATAAGAGTATCCTACAGCAGAATCAAACATTTTGTATAGTAATTCTGTAGAACTGTGTTTGTAGTATGTTTTGTGAGCTCTGAAACAATCATGGGAGTTTTTTTTTTTAATATTATTAGCATCTGCTCAATTCAGTTTTACAATCTTTTTTAACATTAACTATTTTGTAATTGAGTTGGGTTATTTGTCTTAATTTGTGGTGCTTGCAACCTATACTCTGAAAATGGTATGGAAGAAAATTTCATTATTGAATAAGCACTCTAAGATCCCTAATTGAATTTCTCTTGAGAATGCTATTATTGAGATTATTATAGTTTCAACTGTATGGTTTGTTTGTTTTAAGTAAACTTGTATGTTTGCTATGTTGTTGTATGGTACTACTGGTGGTGTAATCTTCATCAGATGTATTTGTTATTTTGTCAATATTCAACATAGTTTCCTGCCATTGTTGGAATTGTTCCTCCTGCTATTGCTGCTATTAAAGATATTGGAAAGGGACAAATATGCCTGTATGTTTCGGGAATAATTTGACCAGTGCTAGTTGAGTAACATGAGTGAAGAAAAGGCTAAGAGATGGAGCAAGAAACTAAATATCTGAAGGGGATACATCAGTTGTCATATTTAAGTAGTGGTTATAGTATGAAGAATTTTAGATTGTTAATGCTGCTTTAATCATAGTAGAAAATTAGTAGTTTATTTGTGAGAGATGCATCTCTTAAGCCCCAGTTATCATCATCATCATTGTTTAATGTCTGTTTTCTATGCTAGCATATATATATATATATATATATATATGCAGTTTGACCAGGGTCTGGGAAGCCAGGAGACTGCACCAGGTTTCAGTCTGATCTGGTAGTGTTTCTACAGCTAGATGCCCTTCCTAACGCCAACCACTCCGTGTGTGTAGTGGGTGCTTTTTATGTACCATGATCAGTTGGTGCTTTTTACGTGCCACTAGCACACTTTCCATCTTAGCATGGGTTGCATAGACCATGATCTAAATTATTTCCTGTTGTGAGTTACTGCTCCCAAAGGCAAGTGTTCAAAGGTGTGATTTGGCTTGGTTTCTGTGGCTGGATGCCCTTCTTATTGCCAATAACTCTACAGAGTGTATTGGGTGCATTTTCTCATGGCATCAAAACTAGAGTGGTTGAACAGTCCTTGATGAAACAAAACTAGTGAGACCTAATATAATTATACACTTGTTTTGCTTATTTAGCCATCCACTTTTCAGTGTGAACCATTGGGGAGCCGTAAATGTAAATTTGGAGAAAGAACAATACTGACTGAAAATCCAGAAACAGGTATTTGAGAGTGGGGATGGTGTTGAGAGTACTCTATAAACTAGGGCATGTAACTTGACTCAGGTGACAGAGGAGGGGAATTGGAGAGGGATGAATGACTGCCAACAGAATGTGACAGTCCTATAAAGGACAATGTTACTATTGTTTTAGCTCCTGGAAAACATATTTTCCAGCTGGCTATCAACACACAGTTTGTGTGTGTGTGTATATATATGTATGCAGTTTGGCAAAAGAGACCTATAGAATAAGTACTAGGCTTACAAAGAATAAGTCCTGGGGTTGATTCGTTCAACTAAAGGCAGTGCTCCAGCATGGCCGCAGTCAAATGACTGAAACAAGTAAAAGAATAGAATATATATATATATATATATATATATGTCCAACCCTTGCTAGCATGGAAAACGGACGCTAAACGATGATGATGATGATGATATATATATACTAGAAATAGTTGATATATATATATTATATATATATATATATATATATATATATATATATATACTAGAAATAGTTGATAGCTTCCGTTACCTAGGTGACCAAGTCAGCAGCAGGGGCGGGTGTGCTGAAAGTGTAACTGCTAGAGTAAGAATAGCTTGGGCAAAGTTCAGAGAGCTCTTACCTCTGCTGGTGACAAAAGGCCTTTTGATCAGAGTAAAAGGCAGACTGTATGACGCGTGTGTACGAACAGCCATGCTACATGGCAGTGAAACATGGGCCGTGACTGCTGAGGATATGCATAAGCTCGCAAGAAATGAAGCCAGTATGCTCCAATGGATGTGTAATGTCAGTATTCATACTCGATAGAGTGTAAGTACCTTGAGAGAAAGGCTGCACCTAAGAAGCATCAGATGTGGTGTGCAAGAGAGACGTTTGCGCTGGTATGGTCATGTGGCGAGAATGGATGAAGATAGTTGTGTGAAAAAGTGCCACACCCTAGCGGTTGAGGGAACCCGTGGAAGAGGCAGACCCAGGAACACCTGGGACGAGGTGGTGAAGCACGACCTGCGAACTTTAGGTTTCACTGAGGAAATGACTAGAGTCCGAGACCTCTGGAAGTATGCTGTGCGTGAGAAGACCCGGCAGGACAAGTGAGACTTCTACATGGGATGTAGCCAGCCCACTTATGCATACCTTCCCTTCTTGGGACACAAAACTCTACTTGTGAAGACCTGTTGAGGCAAGTGAGAATCAGAATCGAAATCGATCAATGGAAATTGCAGCTGAGTTACCAGTGCCGGTGGCACATAAGAGAACCATCCGAACGTGGCCGTTGCCAGCGCCACCCCGACTGGCCTCGTGCCGGTGGCACGTAAAAAGCACCATCCGTTCATGGCCGTTGCCAGCCTTGCCTGGCCCCCGTGCCGGTGGCACATAAAAAGCACCATCCGATCGTGGTGTTTGCCAGACACATCTGGCTCCTGTGCCGGTGGCACATAAAAAGCACCCACTACACTCATGGAGTGGTTGGCGTTAGGAAGGGCATTCAGCCGTAGAAACATTGCCAGATCAAACTGGGCCTGGTGCAGCCTTCTGGCTTCCCAGACCCCAGTTGAACCGTCCAACCCATGCTAGCATGGAAAGCGGACGCTAAACGATGATGATGATATATAACTACTGATGATGATTTGATGTGGCTGAAAGGCAAAGATAAACTGGATGATATTTTAATTTGTAAAATAGAATTTGTAGGTTTTTTTCCTTGACTGCATTGTAGACATAAGTTGTAGGAGAATGGAAACTTTGCTAGAGCTTGCTTTACGAACCAGTACTGCAAATGTTGATCCTTTCAAAGATGATTTGAGGTATGTATGCATAACATATTCTGTTTATTTTTTCAGAGACATTCACTACTACATTGGTGGGTTAAGCTATTATATAGGGTTTCTTTGATGGAGCTCCCTTTTTTTTGTTTTTTGGAATTAGTAGATATAATCTAATGAATATTATATTTGGATAGGTATTTATTAAAAATATTGTTGGAGAAATCAATGTACCAGACAAGCTGCTGATAAAAATCAAGGGAGCATTTGTGTGGTCACTTGACCTGCTAGAAATAACAAATCTCTCCCTCCCTCCCCCACTCTCTCTCTTTGAGGGGAAAAAGAAAGAAATGAAAATGCTTAAGGTCTTTGAATCACCACAAATTATTTCTCTAGATAATATTTCTTAGTTTCCAAATGAATCCCCAATTTTTAAGTTGTAAAGAATTTATGACTCTTTTCCACCATTACAAGTGGTTATAAATTATGTTGTATCATACTTGGAATTCACTAACATACTCTTTATGTCTTTTTTCTCAGAAAATATCTGTAGTTCAGGCTCCACTTAGTGGAATGCTATTAGTAGTTTATAGTATGTAATAAGCTTTTTTGATTCTGTCTCTTGCCATTTTAGTGCAAATTTATGATTGGCAATTCACAGAAGAATTTTTTTAACTGTTTCCTTCTCTAAATATGCTGTTGCATGAATAAGATGTAAATGAACACCAGAAGGCAAATGTGGAAGATGAGCAAAATGAATACGATCTTTCTGAGAATGATTATTAAATTTACCATTAATGAGTTTACACTGCTAAAGTTAATTGTTGTAGGTTCTTGATTATGATTCTTTTTCTTTTTATTACTATTACAAACTGTTGTCTTCATATTTTGAAGTAATGTGTATATTTTCACATATAAAATATGACCATCACAAAAACTAGCTTAGCTTTGCAAGATATAGTAAATTTTGTTCAAATTTACAATCAATGTCTTAGAATCGGATTTCCTCATTACAATATAGAACATATCATTAAATTGATCAAACATTAAGAATGTTATTGAACAGTTTGTTATGAAATGCAATCGTTACAATTATTCAACATTTAATATTGACACTTTAATGAATGTTTAAATATTATTTCAGGATACAATTCCAGGAAACTGACCTAATATCTCAGTTATATGATATTCTGAAAGGTAAACAGGGATTTCTCTTCAAATCTTTTCTATATTTCTTCAAATCATTTAATTTATTTTGATTATTAACTCCAAAAAGGAACTGTTTCTATCATTTCTACACATAATCACGAACATGTAACATGGGTTACATTATACCAGTGATGTTCTTTTAACAGTTGTTTGTGATAAGAGTCTACCAAAGTTGTGGCTACTTTGGATGTACTGTAAAACATTATTCTGCAAAGTATTTTGTGTGCTTAAGATATTTTCTCCAAAATGTTTTATTTAAAAGTGTTTATGTATAATCACACAGAAATAGCCTTTCCTTCTTAAGAAATCTGAAATCAGATCTAGAACAAACAGTTCAGTATTTATTAAAATTTGGGTTTGAAACTGTTGTCAGTTCATTGTCAGTTGGATTTTGCCTGAGGCTGAAGGTTATGAATGCCAGCTGCAATTTAACTAAGTATGTTAACTAAGACTGCAAGTCACATATTGACCAAGACTGCTTGTCAAAATTCTAAAACTTGGTTGCTAGTTGGCCAAAACAATTAAACACTAGTTAACTCTTTTGATACCAATCTGCTTGAGGCTACCCCAGGTTCCATGATACAATCTTCTTGGTTTAGAGTGATCTAAATAAAAGCCTTCTATCAAAGTTTCATGTTAATTTATGTTTGAAAAATCTGCTTAATAATGACAAAGCTATTTTTCTAAATGCTAAATTATTTGAAACATAAACAATGTACTTTATTAGAAACACGGCAACAAAATGGTTAACTCAACATAAATGAGTTGAGAAAATGTCTCTTGTGCATACAATCATTAGCTGTTATGTGCATGAGAGATGAAAATGGAGGATACATTGTAGGGTCAAAATACAGTGAATTGGTTGGAGTAAATGTTGACTTAATATATGTTTTGTTTGTTTCTTGTCTGCTGATCTCTTTACTGTAACTTGTGTTTTCTAGCAATGCGCAGTAGCCCTGTTGAGTGTAATTTGTCTGGGCTGGAATCTTTCTCCTTCAATTATAATGTGAAATGGCCACTAACTCTTGTTTTAAATAGAAAGGTCAGTTTAAATTTACTTTTACAAAGTGTTTTATTGTTGCTTTTAATACCAATGTTAACATGAAATTCTTCTCTAATGACCCAAAATTTTAATTAGTTTTATGACTTTTATGTATTTCTCATTTCTTGTCCTCTTTACTTTGCTTTTTCAGTTTATGAAATTCTGTTTTCTTCTGATTCGAATATTTGGTTGAAAAATGTTACTCCTCCTACAATTTCACTAATATTTCTTTCATAAAAACAGATTCAACTTATATATATATATACACATAAACTGTTCCTAACTAGATTATATCCAAGAACTTACCAGAACTTTGCTTGAGATCAGTTTGCACCCTTCCATAAATACTTAACTGCTTACATCTTTAGATTATAAAATTCACCATTGGAATTATTGTTATTATTTTTCAGTTTATTTCAACTAGATATGTTTTAAGTATAGAATCTTATGGTTGATGTTAGTTATGAAAGACACTATCTTATTTTCTTTTTCATATAGCTTTCTTTGAGAGAGAAAATATATTGTTTTAATTTATATAGTTTATTATTTTGAAATGACTGATTTACTTTGTAAAAAGCCTTCTTTTAGCTTTGTTAAACCTTTTTACTACAAAAAACAGTTTTATATACCAATCTTTCTTGTTAAGGAATGTCATGTTTGAAACTATTTTTTTGTTGATATATATCAAGTTTATTGAGGTAACCTGACTAGCAGAAGCTTCCAATTCTTTTTTTTTTTCTTTCTTGTTAGATATTTAATATCGTAACTGCAATAACCATGAAATTTAATTTTCGTAAAAGATGGGTGGAATAGTGCTATAACATGCTGGAAAAGTTTGTTCTACAAAATATGCTATATTAGTATCTAGTATTCTTAGCAATGTCATCAAGAAGATGATGAGGAGTCAGTAGTGAAGAGCTGGGTTTGAAATATTAGAATTGTAAAAACTGACAACTATGTTTTACCATACAGAGTGATATAATTGGTTAGATGAGAGCTACTGAAGTTAAGCAGTGGAAAATATTTTCAGTCCTTTTATATGTACTAAATTCAGATTTATTATATTTCAACTTGAAAGATCGAACTTGAAGTCTTAATTTTATTGATATGATAACATGGTGTTATATTTCAGATATAATTATAGAAAACCAGATCATCTGATGCATTATAGATTAAGCACTTCATAGATGGATCCTTGGTTCTAAAATTTATAAGTAGCAGTAGTAGTAATAATAAAACAACATCTATTGTGTGGTCTGTTGTTTATATATTAAGTGTAAGAAGTTGACAAGAACTCTGCTTCCTTTTTGTTACACTTCAGTGTCTCAGCTGCATTTTCTGGCATACAATTTGATGTAGTGTATAGTGTTAACATTCAAATATTGTTACTATCTTTTTCTGATCCCTGCTGCATTTCACATGGAATTTTTGCTCCTTCAATTGTCTTGGTGTATAAGTCAATCTACCTGTTTCAGCTGTAAATTATGGTCTGAAAAATGAAACTTGTATGCTTGAAAATATGATACTATTACAAAAGTTTTCAGCTATATTTTAAAAACTTTTAGTCAAGGGGGATCTCCTAGATTTCATTATTCCACACTGGAAAGATTCTTCTCTTTGTCTTCATCTTCTGATTTATTTTATTTTCAGGCTCTTATGCTCTACCAATTATTATTCAGACAGCTTTTCTACTGCAAACATGTGGAACGACAATTATGCAAGTAAGTTTGAACATAGGCTTTTTGACAATTCACATAAGAGTCCAGCTGTCAATTCAACAGCTCTTTTATTGTATTAAATGTATTGGAGTGATTGGCAAATATTAAAATCCATAAGTTGATCTGAGAAGTCACAGGAAATAGGTATGTTCTAGTACTAAATTGGGTTGGAAATAGGGATACTGAAGAGATAATGGTTTGAGTGACTGTTGGAGAAACTTAGGAAACTTTTTGTTTTGTTAATGAAAGGTAATTTCTCTATACTTATGGTTATATCAGATATATGATGTTGCATGAAATAAAACCTGGTGAGTGAAATTTGAATAGTTCCAGTTCAATTTATTATTACCTAAGCCTTAGTGAAAGTGGAGGTATTATTTTCAGTCACGTTTGTTTGTTTGTCTGTGGACAAGATATCTCAAGAATCGCTGGATGAATTTGGATGAAACCTTCAGAGATGTTTGGCCTTGTGACTTGCATGAATTGATTACATTTTCAGATCAATCTGGTACCGGATGGGAATTCTGGATTATTTGTTATATTTACTTTACATGAGGTATTACGATCTTATGTTGACTTTCAAGTCTTTCTCTGATTATCTCCCTTGAAAGTACTCTTATGGTTTCCATGTAAGTTATGGTGGCGTTGCTGTTTCCAAAGTTTTATTTTCATTTCTCTATTATTAATTTTACTCACATCTCTTAGTCGAAACCGATGGATAAAGAAATCACACTACATAAACAAAAGGCAGCAAAACCGTTCAGAAAGTAAATAACACTAACATGTTCAGTAACAATAATAAATTCAAATTATACTCTGCAATTTTTAGTTTTACTAATTTTGAATATATCGCTCCTGTTTAAAACCTTTTACCTATTTGACAATTGCATTTCTAGTTCTGCTTTGAAGGAAGCTTTACTTCTTGGACTCACATTTTTGTGCACAACGATGTTGCTAAACCTCTGTTAACAACACTGTATGCAGGTCCTTTCCATTTTCTTTCACGCACAGGTAAATTTTTCACTATAGTCCTTAATGGTCATAAAGACACTGTATCACTGGATAGACTGAAAAAGGCCTTCATAGAGAAAATTGTCCCTGTTCCCATTGCAGATGATGCACACATAGCATTACAAACACGACCTGCACTTCCACTTTCACATTCTATGACTTTCATTGGGATCGACCAGGTACTGGACAAGGATTCTGGATTATTCTTCCGGTTTTTTTACTTAATTTTTGAGAGCGGTTGGGTTCATTTTTAGTATTCTTTTTTGTGAGAGCAGTTGAATTTATTTTAGATGTTCTCATTTTTGAAAAACATCTCCGTCTAATCGTTGAGGACATTGGTGTTGCCTTGGCAGAGGTTTGCACTCTCTGAGTGCTCTTGTTATTATTATTATTCAGTAGTCTTATTTTTGTTATGTGATTTCACTTCACTACCGAGCGCAGCTCTGTGTGCCTTGAGTATATGCTGTAGTTTGTTGTGTTGCTCTTATTTTTACTGTATTGAAAGTGTTTTACATAGGATGTGTGTGGTACCTAGTAGTACTATTTTCTGTATGTTATATATACTTGTTTGTCCTAGTGTTTCTGTTATGTATTTGTCTGAATATTTTTTTACCGTACCTAATGCACCTACTATGATAGGAATTGTTTCTGTTTTTAGACCCCACATTCAAGTTACTTATCATTACTATTGTTGTTGTTGTTGTTGTAATAAACAAAGAATTTAAATGGTTTATTTTTGTTTCAGTTTATGGTTGCAAAATAAATGTGTAAAACTGCTCCCTTCTAAAGGTTACACTGCTGCATTTGCCTTAAGGCAACGCATGTTGAACTTTGTCCAGAATTTAGAATACTATTTAATGGTAGAAGTTATTGAACCAAATTGGCATATTTTTCTAAACAAGATGGAAACAGTAAATATTTTGCTTATTTGTCTTTATTTCTACTTTTTTTGTGCATACATTTTTTCTTAAATTTTTTTATATCATGTATGTTATAAATAACAAAGGAGTGAAAATCATACACTACATCAGTGTGGTGTGTGTGTGTGTATGCGTGTATGTGTCTATATATATATATATATATATATATATATGTAATGGATAGTAAAATGAATGGTTTACACTTGGTAGCTTACTGGTAAAGCCCGGTCACTTTCACAGTGATTGTTAAGTATATAGCAAATGAAAGACAGAAGATGGAATATGTGAGAATTTATTATTAATCACGACAATTGTTTTGACACATCTAGCATTGATTTCTCAACAGCTGGTTCAGGAGCATCCAGTGGTGCAGATTTATCTTGTCGGGTGATAAATAAATACAACTCGTTAAAATGACTGTTCTACAATGTAATTTTCCATTTTGTAGAAAGAAAAACAGCCAGACGGAGGAAACATCTTCATTTATATAGAAGATCAAAATTAAAATCACAGATGGCAAAAAGAGAAACGAATATGCAATCCAGTGAGAAAAATACTAGAAATAACCGTTAATAGATGTGGATGTATAAACATCCTCAGGCAAGCTGCATGGCGCGAGTACACTTGCTCATACAAGCATCTGGCTGCTTTTCTTTCTACAAAATGGAAAGTTACATTGCGGAACAGTAATTTTAACAAGTTGTATTTATTTATCATCCGACGAAATACATCTTCACCACTGGATGCTCCTGAACCAGTTGTTGAGTGTCCCACTCATGAGGAATTGATGTTAGATGTGTCGAAATAATTGTTGTGATTAATAATAAATTCTCATATATTCCATCTTCTATCTTTCATTTGTCATATATATATAGTGCGTGTTTGTGTGTGTGTGTTTGTGTGTGTGAGTGTGTATGTATGTGTTATATATATATTATATATATATATAGTATGTGTGTATGTATGTGTTATATATATATATATATAATATATATATATATATATAGTATGTGTGTGTGTATATATATAAAAAATATATATACACACACAAACACATACATATATTTATTTGTATATTTATATATAAATATACAATTAAACCAAAAGAGACCGATAGAATAAGTACTAGGCTAACAAAGAATAAGTCCTGGGGTCGATTTGCTTGACTAAAGGTGGTGCTCCAGCATGGCCACAGTCAAATGACTGAAACAAGTAAAAGAGTAAAAGAACTAGTTAGATTGATAAATAGATAGAGCAGGGGAGAGAGAAAGAGGGACAGAGTGGACAAATAGCAATCATATTTAGCTGGTTCGTATTTTCTTTTCTCATGTATATAGCAGCTTACTGATGTATGAGTGGTAGCTAACTGATTACTTGCTGAAAAGAATTAATGTTGTGTAACATTTTTTCAAAGAAGTCACTTTTTGAAAATAACTATAAAATAATAATATTTTTATGTCAGTAAACTTGACATCATTCTTCAGAAAATTACTTTCACCATCCTAAAACAGCATATATTGATCATTTTCAAAGTCTAAACAAAATATATTGACTCAAGCATGGCTGTGTGGTTAAGAAGTCTGCTTTGCAACTACAGGGGTTCAACAAAATAAAGGAAACACCTTAAATTTCAAACAAATTAATTTTAATTTGGAGTAGGACTGCCTTTGGTAGTAATTACAGCTTGAATTCTACGAGATATGGAATCGTACAAAGTTTGAATTGTTTCCAAAGGAATTTTTGTTCATTCTTCAGCTAAAACAGTTTCCAGTTCTTGTAGCGATGATGGTGGAGGATATCAACTTCTTACTTGTTTTTCTAAAATTCACCATAAACGTTCAATAATATTGAGATCTGGGGACTCTGGTGGCCAGATAAGATGTTCAGCTTCACTAGAATGTTCCTCATGCCATTCAGTAACACCTCTAGCTGTGTGAATTGGTGCATTATCATCCTGAAAGGTTGCATTTCCCTCTGGAAACAGTTCCACAACCATAGGATGAATTTAATCAGATAAAATGCTTAAATAGTCTTGACTATTAATTCTGCCATGATGGGAAACCATTGGGCTGGCAGATTTCCAAGATATAGCCCCCCCCCCCCCCAGATCATCACAGATCCTCCTCCATGTTTAACAGTTGAAAGAAGGCAGTCTGGGTCAAATGATTCTTTTGGCTGTCTCTACACATATACTCGGTTGATGTTTAGAAATAGGGTAAAGGATGACTCATCCGAGGAATAACATTCTTCCACTGCTCTAGGGACCAATTCTGTTGGTTTTTACTCCACTCTAAACGCTCTGCAACATTTGATTTTGAAAGTAGTGGTTTTCTGATTGCAGCCATCCTGAGAAATCCGGCTTTGTGCAGCTCCTGGCAAACAGTCTTTGTGGAAACTGGGTTCTTGAGGTGGTCATTAAGCTCTGCAGTAATTTTGGGAGTTGTACTTTTGTGATCCTTTCTAACAATTCGCATAAGAGTCCAACAATCCCTATCTGAAAGTTTTGGTTTTCTTCCGGAGTTTTGTTTCGATGAGGAGGTTTTTCCCTCTTTCTCAAAGGCTGTGATTACTTTCGAGACAGTACTTATTGATACTCCAAACATTTCGGCTGTTTTCGTTATGCTAGTGCCTGCCATTCAAGCACCAACAGTTTGACCTCTTTGAAAGTCTGATAGATCTGTGATTTGAATGAATTTTAATTACCTTTTTCTGATGATATCTGAAAAGAAACAGCAATTTTAGCAAATCATATTAAGCAACACTAATAATAAATCAAGAAAATATTAAAATAAACAAGCTTTCGACAGTTTTATAAGTATTTCAAAATTATGATGCTAGGTGTTTCCATAATTTTATCGAACCCCTGCATGTGGTTTCAATTTTGGGTCAACCAAGGTCTTGTGAGTGAATTTAGTAGGTAAAAACTGTGAGGAAGCCTGTCATATATCTATGTATGTGTTTGTGTTCATTCCCTTCATCATCGCTTGACAACTGGTGTTATTTGTTTATAACCCCCTCCCCCACTTAATTAGCAGCTTGGCAAAAGTGATCAATAAGGTATCTGCCATCCTTAAAAATAAGTATTGAAGTCAATCTGTTCAATTGAAACCTTTGAAGATGGTGCTCTAGCATGACTGCTGTCCAATGACTGAAATAAGTAAAAGATAAAAGATAATGTTACTAATTTTCTCTGAAAATTTTTAAAGGTTAGTGAAAAATTTACATTGCCCCTGTGCAAGGATGACATGCAAACCCATGAAGCGTTCCACATTTTTTCAACAGTGCTGCCCCAGCATGACCGCAGCCTTCAAGCTGAAACTAGTTAAAGAGTTGTATAAAAATATACTAAATATGTCAGATGTTTTTTCTGTATTTGTACATGGCTAAGTGGTTAAGAAGTTAACTTTGCAATCATGAGGTTCTGAGTTTGATTTTAAGATGTCTGTGCTCTCCGAGTGCTTTTCTAGTTTATTCACATTGTTTTGAATTTATCATACATTATCTTGTATCTTTGAAATTTCAATTATGTGGCTGTTTGTTTTTTGAATGACATTCTAGGTAGGTGTAAGAGGCTGGATCTTGCCAGTTTGAACATAAAATAGCTGGAATGTTGTGGTCATATATGGCCAGTTTAAGCACTAAAGGGGGTTAATAAACTTGAAATTGTAAATAGTAAAGTAAATTATACTTATAGGTGCAGGTGTGCCTGTGTGGTAAGCAACTTCCTTCCCAACCACATTGTTCTGGGATCAGTCCCACTCCATGGCACCTGGGGCAAGTGTCCTCTAGTATATCCTCAGGTTGACCAGAGCCTTGTGAGTGGATTTGTTTGACGGAAACTGAAAGAAGCCCGTTGTAAATATGCAGTAATCCCTTGCCATATCACGGTTCACCTATGATGTTCTCAGTACATCGCAGTTCACCTACCATGCACTCAATACATTGCGGACTTTTCTGGCTAATATGTGTAAATTTATATTGCGGACTCCTCAGGTTTCTGCAGCCAATAGGTATTTATATTATTTTAGATTTTAATTATTTCTGTGGGAGGTTTTGGAATGTAACACTTGTGATAGTCAAGGGATTACTGTGTGTGTGTGTGTGTCTGTCTGTGTTTGTCTTTCCATCACTGCTTGACAACCGGTTTTGATATGTTTATGTCCCATTAATTTAATGGTTCTGCAAAAGAGGGCAATAGAATAAATACTAAACTTAAAAACATAAGTACTGGGGTTGATTTGTTCAATTAAAATCCTTCAAGGTGGTGCTCCTGCATGGCTGCAGTCAAATGACTGAAGCAAATAAAAGAATAAAGGAATTTGTATTAGCAGTAATACTGTTAATTTTGCAATAAAATTGGGCACAGTAATGATATAAATGCAGAATGTGAATTAAAAAAAAATGTCCATCAAAGCTAATAACTTTTTATATACAGGCCACCAACATAGCCATAAAAATTGCCTTATCTAAAGAAATATAAACTTATGTAGAAACAATAGGACAATTATGCTATTTCTTTCAACAGAGGTATGTTTTGTTTATACATTTGAAATTTCTAACCAGCATGAGAGCTTTCTCTATGGTTTTTTGACCTGCTAGAAATAGCATCTGAGTCTCCCTCAGATTACACTCTGTGCCTTAAAGATTGAACAAATTGTATATTGTAATCCTAGCCATGCGGTGTCTGATACAATGGGTTGGTCATTGTTGGAACGTCTTTGATTATAAGTCTGGTCAGCTCAAACAAGTCTGACCTGAAGCTAAATAACAACAGTAAATACTAAAGGAATGTCTCATTCAGAGCATCTTTGAATCTTTTAATCATGTATAACAAGACCTCTTGTTTGTTTTTTTTTTTCTTTTTCTGTAGACGTGTACATTACTTCAGAGTTTTAACCAATACCACCTTCTGGTGTAAAACCTAATTGACATTAATTAGGTCAATTAGTCAAAGCTAAATTATATGGTAGACATGTTTTTAGTATTTAGTATTGTTCATGATATAAATAAAATATTGGCTTCTAATTTGGGCACAAGACCAGAAAGTTCGGGGGAGTGGGTAAGTAGATTACATCGACCCCAGTGCACAACTGGTACTTATTTTATTGACCCTGAAAGGGGTGAAAGGCAAAGTCAACCTCGGCAGAATTTGAGCCTGGAACATACAACTGGAAAAAATGCTGCTGAACATTTTGCCTGGTGTGCTAATGATTTTGCCAGTTTGCCACCTTATTGATATGAATAATTATTGAGGGTAATTTATATTAACAGTAGGAGGAAAACCCAGATTTAAATAGATCCAGAATGCAAGTTCTTTCTGTGGTCGTCATAGCCAAGCAATATAGACTGCAGTTCAGGGAAATGAGATCAGCTGAAAATCTCACTTTCAATCCCCACAAGAGGTAGAATTTGAAAAACAGCTGGAGGACACTTAGGAGTCCTGACTTAAATGGGCTCTGGCTTCTTAGAGGGTCAGGAACTAAGAGGCTTCATGAGAGTTCTTGTCGTGAAGATTTCTCCTGCTGTTTGCTTGCTTCAAAGTAAGTTTTCATTTTCTAAGACAGTGGTAATTTATATTATGGCAGGAAATGAGTGACTTCATTTACTGTTCTTAGCAAACCTAGTAAGATGACACTGTGTAAAAAAAACCTTAATTTTTTTCTTTGTTTCTGGTCAGTAAATGTTATTTCCTATTTGCTTCTATCTAGAAATCAAAGGAAATTACTTCAATTCCCTTCAAACTTCGCTTTTGTGACCTGAACATCAATGTTTTGAAACTGGCCTATTTTCTTTTACATTTCAGAGAGATTCAGCACCTGGTTGCTGAAGCAGAAATATTGTTACAGCATATATTCTGCTTAATACCACAGATTTGCTTGTCATTTGCTTGGCTGTAGCCAGTTGAACATGTCCTTTAGTGGCTGACAATATGTGCATCTCTGATCATGAACAGAGGTTGCAGGAGCATCTTAGCCATGTGTTGAGAGAGATTCTTTTGAATGAATATTATAAAAGCAAAGTTTGAAGGAAATATTAGCCATTTTTCATAGTTTTAGGAGTAAGCAAATAACAATCCACCCCCAGGATAAAAATCATTTTAACTGTGTAATCTGTATATTTGATATGTTTTTAATGATGCCCCTGTCAGTCACTTAAAGAAACCAATTATTAATTTGTTTTTTTATTATGTTTTAGGTGTCAAATATTGACGATGTCCTTTTGCACCATGGGGACTTTTTACATAATTGTTTAAAGGAGGGTATGATGACAAATGTTGACCTACTGCGTATAATCCACAAGTTGATGGTAGTCTGTATCACATTCTGTAATCGTATTCGAGTAAGTTAACCAATTTTTGTTTCATTTTAAATTTATTGCAAAAGTAGTTTCACAGAATTGGTGGAGTTCCAAACAAGATGTCTTCTGGTATTAAGTTGTGTATCTTTTTGTTCTGAGACAAAATCGTGAATCCTGTTGTTAATTTTGCTTTTCATCTTTTCAGATGTGATAAAATCACAAAGACTGGCCTTTCTCTTCATTATCAGAAAATACCTTGCTCTTTCCACCCTCAACAGTTATTTTCTACAAACCTCTGGTGAGACCCATAGTGAGGCATTTCTCTCACATTTGGGATGGTACTGCTGCTGCACACAGAGAAATCTTAGCCCACATCCAAAGAAAGGCACTCTATTCATTAAATCATTCACCAATGCACTTCAAACTCTGGCTCACAGATATGCTTTCTCTCTCCCTCTCTCCCTCTCTCTCTTTCTCTCTATCTCTGCCTTTACAACATCTACTACTGTAGTCTCTGCTCCTTGCAGTTGGCTGGTCTTATGTGTTCTGCACTCAAGCGCTCTTGACTCATTCATTTCTCCTCTTGTTCCCATGTATGTCCACCACCAAACTCTTCAAGCTTGACATAAATCACTTTACCAACAATGTTAGTCCTCTGGATTTTTCTCTCTACCCATCTTTTATCCTTTACTGTCAGCTTGGTTCAAAAGGAACATTGATGGCATTAGTCTTGTCAGTCTCAGGGGATCTTTGAAGAGCATAGGCATAGCCCCTTTCTCCAGACTAAATCAATAATTTTTAAAAATATACTGGTTGAATAGTGGAGTTAATCTATGAACTCCCCAATTGTTTGTGACCATATACTGCTTGTAGAAATCAATATTATTGCAAAATATTAATGAAGTAAATCTCTTTTTTACTAAATATTCAAGATTCTCTATTTTATGTAATGTTTAAAATTCGTTTACCTAAACTAAAAGAAGTTTGTCTAGAATTTTAACTCTTTATTCTAAATTTTTCATGCTTTTTTATCTATATGATGCAGGTTAGCTAATTAAATGTTTGGTAATTAATTTCAAGCAGAGACTAATCTTTTTCCAGTCTTCCTACTAAATTTCTGGAATTTTTTTCTGCTACAAATCAGTAACATCATTTTTGCATAATTAATTATTCCATTCATATTACTTCTTCAGTGGCCCCCATAAATTTCTGTGACTCTTTCTTTCTGCATTCATTGAAAGCAAGTATTTCTACATTTAATACATTTGACACTGCATCCTTTAAGGCCCTCATGCTTTCCGAAATCCGCCGAAATTACACCTGATTATATATACACTTTAGATGAGTTGTAGTGCACCTGAGCACTGTACACAATTATTATTATTATTACTCCTTGCAACTTGCCAACTTACTTTCATACAAACAATTTTCCAATACAAAGCACACCTTATACCTCTTCACATCCCAAAAACCTGCTTTCTGCTTCAGTGTATATTCTCTATGTTCTGAATTCAAATCTCACAGAGATCAACTTTACCTTTCATCTTCTTGGATAAAAATTCTCACTACAAAGCAGTGGATTGGCAGAACTGTAAGAGAGCCAGACTGGTTGCCTTGTGTTTATTCTGGTTCTTTGTGTTCTCAGTTCAAATCCCATCATGACCTACTTGATAGATTTAATCCATCTCTTGGTCTGACATCACCAATGTTACATGCAGGACTTCAGTTTTACGATACCTTCTTCAGTCTTTGAAGGTCCTAAAAAAAACTGATGGGCACTGCCTTCCCTCTTGACTAGAAGATTAAAATGAATGTTTCAACTTGGTAAACTAGTTATATTTTCTATACAAACTTTTTTAGTTCCTCTTGTTTTCCAACACACAGCTCATCTACATTAGTTTTCCCTGTTACACTATTCCACCTCCATATCGCCTGGTGACAGGCTGATCTCACCACACCAGTAAATGAATTGATGGTTTGAGCCAAGCAGGGAGCTTCAACCTGTGAGAAATAAAAAGTGAATCTCTTTGAAATCATATTCTGCGCTCTTAAAAAAAAAAAAGTAGGAAGGTGAATGCATTCATACAATATGTCTGAAAAAGTAAATGGGATAGTCATGGCTGGAAAGGATGGACAGCCTTTGATAATAAGGTTGTCTTTCTCAAGGTCAGCCTGGAGTGAAATCATAACTAATTAGTAGGTTGAAATGAAATGATTCTGTTCTGCACACAGAACATCTTGGGCTACATCTTCCAAAAAGCCATCCAATTGATGGGAATGGAGGTCACTCACCTACTCAACTTTCACTCCACAGATGTGCTGTCTTTTTACTCTGTCAGTTTTGGAATGGCCTCTTTTCCCTGGCATTAGCTTTTTGCTTACCATCTCTACTCAACCCCCACCCATCACACACATTTTACCTTCTTGTAGCCACCCAGATTGTGTTCCATCATTCCAGGCCTCACAACTAACTACTTTTCCTAATTCCACATCATCATCATCAATTCATTAAAAATTCTCTCCCTACCTGTGTTTTTCCTGTTGTCAGCTTGTTTTTATTTGAAATGAACATCACCCCAAATTAATTTCACCAACCCTTAAAGGCCTGTAGAGATCCTGGCTTCACAATTTTCCTCCATTCTAATGGAGTCTTCAAATTGAATTAAGTTTTTGCAGGAATTTTGACTCTTTTTATAGTATTATTGAGTGTGTAGTGGTGGGGAGAGATATAAGATAGTACAAGAGGGTGATGAATGAGGAGAAAGTGAGAGAGAGCATGTGTGTGTATGTGTTTTTGTATCTGAATGAAGTGTTAAAGAATAAGAAGGAAAGGAAGAAAGGGAGAAAAAGAAGAAAAAATTTTTGTTGATCTCTTTACAGCTGGTCAGGTTGTCAATAATAATCAATTCTGCAATCAAATGACTGAAACTAGTAAAAGATAAAAGAAAATACATGTGAATAACAAAATTATAAATACTACCTTTTCAAGATACCCAAGTATTAGTATGAGTTTTCTGAAGTTTTAAATTATATTTTTTTAAAAATCACAGTACACTTAGATACCCATTGTGATACACCAGTGGCATACTGAGGACTGACTTGATTCAAATACACTGTTATAATGTTAAACAATGTGGGTGGTAATCTTGTTTTATTTTATTATCATTAATTTGCTCTTCAATTTTACTTTGAAATTTAGCGATTTAACGAATCTTTAGAAGGTCTTCCTGAAAGAAGTTGGTTGACTCTGACTAATTCCTTGCAAGCTACCAGCCCGGAGGATCCGAAAAAGAAGCAAATTTCTAAAAAGGTAATTGTGTTTCCTTTTCTTTTTAATATTGTCCATTATTCTTAGAAGATTGTTTGTTAGAAAGTGGAATTAAGTTAGCATGCTGCTAGAAAGAGGAGAAATCTGATATTTTGAACTTTGGAGTGAGCAATTACTACAACTAATGCCAAATAACATAGGGAATTGTATATGTACTGAAGCATGAGAGTGGGAGATAAATAATTGGTTGCTGCTGTTATTATAGAAAGTGAAATTATAAATTCATCATCATCACTATCATCTTCATCATCATTTCATGTCTGTTATCTATTCTGGCATGGGTTGGACAGTTTGATAGGAGCTGGCCAACTGAAGAGCTGCCTGGACTCCATGTCTGTTTTGGTAGGGTTTCTATGGCTGGGTGCCCTTCCTAATGCCAACCACTTTACTGAGTGTACTGGATGCTTTGATGCAGCATCGGCACTGGCATGGGTGCTATTTATGTGGTAACAGCACCCACAAGCCTTGTAGATTAGGATCACTCAGCTGAAAAGGGATGTTGGGGACATGCCTATTTGCCAGGACAACCTGGTCTTCACAAGCACAACAAATGGCAAGAAGTCTTAGTCCCTTGTCACCTCATCTGTAAGACTCAACATCTGAAGATTCTTTCTCACCACTTTATGCCACATCTTCCTGGGTCTACCCCTTCTGCACATTCCTTCCACAATTAGGAGAGGAGAAACAAGTAGTGTCAGTGTTAAATGAAAAAGATGGTCAATGAGTGAAGAATTAGGATGGGAGAAATGAACTGAGTGAAGAACAAGTGAAAGAGGAGGATGAAAGAAAAAGCAATAGGGTAGGAATAATGTCAAAGAAGGCAGTAATATAATTTTTCAGAGTTTGGTAATATTGTTTACAGTCATGCAAATAATTATACACTGTGACAACTAATTTGTTGAACTTTTCCTATGTGTCCAAGTCAAATAGAATAAGAGGTATCCATTAATATCTATGAGTGTGGAGATGTCTAAAGTAAAAATGAGGTTTGTTTGTTCCCTTGTGTTTTGTGAGTGCCACAAGAGTTGAAGTGCAAGGTGATTCCACAGAAAGAGCTTCTGGTTTGGAAAGTGCTTGTGTATTATTTCAAGCATTGAAAAAGTGTTTGCACAGAAGTGATTGTCTAGATGGCAGCTGGTTTCTCTTATGTATTAGAGATTTATAGAGTTTACAAATGATGCAGTTGTTGTTCTGCATCAAATCAGCCCTGATTGAGCAAATGACAGTAAAAGCATTCTAACCATGACTGTCCAGTGTTCTTGTATACATAAGACTATATTATCTAATGTGTCCTTTGGCTGCTATTTCCAGCAGATCAAGCATGCACATGGAGATTTTTCTTCATTGGCTGGAAGTGGTGCCATAAATTAGTTTAGCAGATCTGCAGTCAAAATGATTGGTGATTTGAGATTTAGTGTTAAAGTTGGTTCAGATAGTACTATTGTAGATGGCAGGACAAGTGTAGCTTGTGGAACAGAGACATTTAAAAGTGTGTCTTAAGGTGGAAAGGAGCTTCAAATTAAAAGTTTGAACAAGTTCTTTTGAAAGAGAAGAGGGACAGATTGTGGAAGATCGGTGCAGTTTGAGGGTCGAAAAAAATTAAGTGATACTTGTGAATGATAGTTTATTGAATTCTAGATCATCAATCAACATTTAATGTCTGTTTTCCATGCTGGTTTGGGTTGGATTGTTTGACCTGAGATGGCAAGCCAGAGAGCTGCACCAGGTTGCAGTCAAGTTTGGCTTGGTTTCTACAGCTGGATGCCTGTCCTAACACCAATTGCTTTACAGTGTGTGCTGGGTACTTGTAATGTGGCACTGACACAGGACTCTCTTGCAGGCCAATCCTTTTCACTGGGAGAGTGGCCTGAGCACTTCTGCTGTGGAGACCGGGTCTTCTTAAGTAGGACGGGTTTGTGTACAAAATGAAGTAGGTGTGTATCCATAGCAAATGATCTTATTCTTGTGGTCATTGATATAATGATCATACTGTTCTGGGATGTACTGTTCTTATTCCATTCCATAAACTTTTTGTTTATATTATTTGCCAATGTAGACATTCTCAAGATCTCTTAGATTCTGATTCACTATGTTTTTCTTGTACTACTGAAGAATGCTAGAATACCATATTACTTGAAGCAAACATTTGACAAAAGTTTGATATTAGTTGCAACAATATTATGTTTGTTTTTATTTTTTTTTATCCTTTTACTCATTAGGTTGTTGCTGAAGCTATGACTGATGAATCAACTGAACACCTTGGCACTGTGATATCAATGTTTGAAAGTAACTTCAACAAGTTGCTCATGGAATTATTAGAAAAAATGGCTTATATGATCCATGGTAATGGTGAACAAGCACTACTTTGCAGGTCTGTACTATTTTGTAATTATATTTTCTTTTTGTATTGTTTGCTGTTTACTTAGCTACTTTTTCAAGAACTTGTAGGCTTAGTTTATAACTCTATTTGATTTTGATAACTATTCACCATAGTTTCTAAGCACATTAAGACAATGATAATTGTAGTAAATGAATAGTCTTTAAAAAGGAAATCTGGTAACTTTTTAATGATCATACAATTTTGTTTTAAAATTTTTAGGAAGCAAAATTTGCTTTTTAAGTTAAAGTTTAAATTGCAAAATATTTTATCTCTATTTTCTTAGTAGTTTTACTTGAAATATTGCATTTGTAGTTCCATATCTTGCTAAAAATGAAACTACATCTTAGCTACTTGATTCAACAAGTTTATTTTTCAGCACTTACAAGAGTTAACTGAAAAGTTCATAGGCTGACCAAGATACTCTCATGGAATGTGACCGAATGAGCTTTATTTTTCAATGTAGTCCCTCTGGCAATCCACACACTTCATCCATCAGTGTTGCATTTCTTGTATCCTATTGGTGAAGAAGCTTTCATTCTGTTGGTCAAAAAAGTCATCAACAACAGATATGATGTCATCATTGCAATACTGGTTCCCAGCCAAGTGCTTTCTCATGTTGGGGAATAGATGATAGTCAGATGGGGCCAAAGATGGTGTGGCCCTTTTGAAGATAGTTAATAAACACAATGCCTTTTGCATAAAAAAAAAATAAATAAATAACTGAGGCTATCACCTTCCCTGCAGATGAAACTACCTTGGCTTTCTTTGGAGCAGGTGAGGAGGGGGTGTCTCCACTGCATAGATTGTTTCTGGCTCAAAGTAATAAACCAAAGTAAACATTCAAAGAAACCATCTGGATCTGTATCAAGCGATGTCAAATTTTACTGTGATGTGATCAGCCTGGTGCACTTTTAATCAAGTGTCAGAAAACATGGCACCCAGCAAGCAGAAACCTTCATTATACTGAGTTCATTGTGCAGAATAGTCTCAAGTCTCTCATAGGGTTTGCTGATAGCATTGGCTATTTGATTTATGGTCAGTTGCCTGTCATCCTTCACCATGTGCTGAACACAGTTATCCTTGGTGTTAGCAGTTGCAGGATGTCCAGACCTTGAGTCATCTTCGCTCTCCCTTCCCCTCCTGAATTCAGCTACCCACTTCTGCACTGTTGACAAAGCTGGAGTGTCATCCTCTAATGTAGTAAGCATGTCAACATGAATGTTGTTGGGGGGTTAAACCTTTTTTCTGTAGTACTTGATAGCATCACAATGTCAAATTTTAAACCTTTTTCAAGAGAAATTATTTCTAGTTACTTTTGAAGTCTTCTTTGAACAATCAGATATCAGTTTACTTGGAAAGAAACAATGCAGTTATTAATAAGAACAGCTGAAATTAATGCATGCAAGCTTTCACATCTCTTGCATCACTTTTTCATAGTCAGCCTATGAACTTTTCAGCTCACCTTTATTCTCTTCTCTTGTATATCTCCTTTATAATGTTGTTGTAAATAAAAATAATAACAACACACAGCAGCGCATGTATTTTACTGTTTCTATCAGATGTGTATATTCTTCTTTTCTAGGCTTGACTTTAATGGCTTTTATGCAAAAAACTGCTCATCGTTTGGGAAGTTATTAAGTGCAGGTAATTATTATTTCTGTTCATATAATCAATTGGCTATCAAAAAATAATTGTAATCCATGGAAATAATAATACTATCGTTCATAGGTGATAATAAATAACAATTGACGTGTTTGTAATTAAAACAACTGACATATACACAGGTATAAGATGGCACACATTTTTTGTGTGATGTGACTGCCATTGTTGTGGTGCCATTTCTAGTAATGATTCTCTTGTATATTTGTATTAAACATTTGCCAATGCAGACACTCTCAAATTCTGCTGCTTCACTATGTGCTTAGATTATTGTAGAACACGAGAATTAAATACCATAACAGCTGCATGACTTTAAGCAAACATTTGACAAAATTTTGAATCAGTGTTTTCGTTTCAAATGTTTTCATATTTTCTGATTAATGTTTGTGTAAATGAATAACTACAATATAGATTTGTCAGTATTTCTTAGCAGAATGTTAAATTTGATATCTGTGAGGAATGAAAAGTCTAACATTTTAGACGGTTACCTTCAATCTTTCCATTAGTCCGTAAGCCATTGTCATCTTGTGGAATGTGAGTGTTTAACTTGTGTTGTTGTTATATATTACCTATATATATATATATATATATATATATATATATAAGGCAGTAGATTGACTGAATTGTTAGAGACCTGGATAAAATGCCTTGCTTTATTTATTCCAACTCATTACATTCTGGGTTCAAACTCTACTGTGAACAATTTTGCCTTTCATCCTTCTGTGATTAACTCTTTAGCATTCAAGTTATTTTGTCAAATGTAATGCTTATTTATTTACATTGTTTTAAATTAATTATTCTGTAGCTGTGAAATTTCGATGATGTGATTGTTTATTTGTAGGAGGATATTGTAGGGTAGGTGTGAGAGGCTGGATCTAGCCAGTTTGAACATAAAACAGGTAGAATATTTGAGCTTGACATAACCAGTTTAATGCTAAGGAGTTAATCAAATAAACTACTAGTCAAGTACTGGGGTTGATCTAATCAACAAACTCCTCCAACAAATTTCTGGTCTTGTACCTGTGTACAAAATCATTATATACTACTTATATAATCGGTTGTTTATTTATATTGTTGTTCAGGTGCAGTACTGTTGTTCTTCAATAACTAGAATTTGCTGTATTCTAGTTATATTAATTCATTACCATTAATAGTTGGTGTACATTGTTCTCTTTGACGCTTGTATTTCTCAAGATATTAGTAGTAACCATACATAAATCATCACTGTCATTGTCATTTAGCATCCATTTTCCATGTTAGCATGGATTAGATGGTTTGACTGGAGGTGCTAAGTTGGAGAGCTGCACCAGGCTCCAGTCTGTTTTGGCTTAGTTTCTACAGCTGGATGCCATTCCTAACACCAACCACTCTCTCTGAGTGTACTAGGTACCTTTCACATTTCACCAGCATGTGTGCCTTCTATGTGTTACCGGCATAGATGCCTTTCACATGTCACCTGCACTGGCTACAACTATGATTTCACTTAGCCAGATGTGTTTTCTCAAGGACAGCAAATCACCAAAAATCTCAGTCACTTGTCACTTCCCACTCCTACAAATAATGTCATAATAATGGCATTTTGATATTTTTAATAAATGTAACTGCTGAAAATAATTTTCAGTAGGCGAATTAATTTGTTGAAGAACATAATATCAATATATATTCATGGAAAATTTTTGGTTTGTCCTTATGAGAAAGGAACTGTATATTTCAGATGCAGACGAAATAGTGAAACTAAGTACAGTAATTCCTTGCTATATTACAGTTCACCTATCGCAGTTTCTTATTTAAGCTTATGTTGATTCCTCTGTGGTGTTGTTTTGCATTTATAATAAAATAAATATATACAAGTCATAAAAATAATAATTAAAAGTATACAGCACAGTTTCTACTTCATGGATTTTCACTTATCGCGGGGTGGGTTTTGAAACATAACACCCGTGATAGTTGAGGAATTACTGTATGTATTTGTTGATAGCTACTTGATAATTTGAAAGTGTTATTTTTAGTGATTAGATATAAAATCCATGCCTTTCTTTTGAGCATTACAAATAAAATTAAAATATGGTCATAATGTGGGGATGAGATTAAAGGGCTCAGCTGTATGGACACTGTTGATTTAGCATGGCTGACTGGACATTGAACTTGTTTTGCTGTTTTGGCTCTGGAGAGAAATGTAATCATAGAGAGAAACATTACAATTTATTAATTGAAACCGACTGACATAAACACTTTCCTTTCTCCTTAGAAAGAAATATGCTCACACACATGCACAGAGAAACATTAAAAGTATTTAAATGATTCTGACAGTTACAAATGTATGTGTGTGAGAGAGAGAGAGAGATGTGTTTGTAGCCATCAGTAATTTATTGTTGCTTCTCTCTCTCTCTCTCTCTCTCTGATTTTTCTGCTCACAGCATCAAAATTTAAATTTACTCTTAGTTTCCACATTTCATCAATATTTTACTAGCCATCATATGCATAGAGTAAAGCAGAAAGTTAAATGAAGTTTAATAGTTGAGTTGTCTAGTAGTTGTGATTAGGAATTTGTCAACTAAAATTGGAACAAGCTTTTCACAGTGACAAAAGATCTTGGAAATAAACTGATGCCCTGATGTCTAATTAGTCAGTGTTCAATCAGTAACACCAAAAGGCCTGTTCCAAAACATCTCATACCTTCATAATCTTTACGCATTAGATGCACAATGCTAACTTTATGTTGTTTGTTGTATGAATGTTCCTTCACCTTCAACTCAACTTCCAATGAAGTTGTAGGGGCACCATCACATGCTATTTCAAACATTGATCTAAACCAGTGGTTCTTAATCATTTTTTTGCCTATGGATACCTTTGATTCCTATTTTACTCTCCTTGATCTCCATTACCATTTGATGTATATAAAAGAAAATCCTGCTATATTTTTATAATTGAATATTAGGCAGTGTATAAAAATGACTTTAAAGATTTTCTGTATTGTAGAAGTATAAGTAATTTATTGCCCATAAATTTCAATAAGAAATTCTTATGTGGACCCCCAACGATCTTATTGGACCCTGGTTGAGAACCACTGTATTATATGTTGTTGTTTAGTCCAAGGTCAGCCTTGTTTGAGTAAATTTATGATGAAAGATGTTTCAACCATAACCATCCTGTCTTATTAACAGTACCTAAGACTTCATTATTAAACTTTCTTTTTCCATTTTAAAAACTATATCATTTGAACAAGATATGGTTGCTATATCTAGCATGTTGTGCAACCATATTGAAGGCTTGCTTACTGGTTTATGTATGTATTGTTGTATGTTAGCTTTTAATGAAATATGTTATATTTCATCCTTTTAAGTTTGGCTAAAGTACATTTTTTCTGAAACAGATTTGTGTTTACTAATTTGATTTCCTACTTTTGCAGATGGCACATTGTCTTCTGAAAGGAGCGGACCCTCCCAAAGAATGAGTAATTCAGAAAAAAGCAATTTACCTGGTCTTTCTAGTCCTAATTTCTCTCTATAAATTGATAAGATGCATTCTGCTGATTGAATGCAGCCATTTTCCTGCATTTTGTTCTTTGGGACAATGAAATTATTAATAGAAGCAATTACTGCTTTCTATCTAAACTATTCACTCTAAGAGTAAAATATTTCATCTTCTCTGGCACTCCATGTCATTGGAAGTTTATTACTATTCTTTCAGCTCTATTTACAAACATTTCTATGAGCCTGACAAATTAATATATAATTGATTTCATATTGCAAACATTTTATTGATTATATTTATTTTATTCCAAATGTGCACACTTTTTTTGAAAGGTATTATTTTTTCTAATTCTTTTTTTTTTGTATTTTTTTTAACAATTTTTCTATGAATTAAAAATATTGGAAAATAAGTTTCTATAAAAATATTGTCTTGCCTTAATTCTTTTTTGACTTAAAAGTACTTTCTTTTTGGCACCACAACCACCACCACCATCATCATCAGTAGTATCATAATTTTAGGAGCTATATTTTGCTTGCCAGCTGAGTTGAATCAGTGTAGGTAACATAATGTGTCTCTGATCATTTTAGTCAAATATCATCATCATTTAACGTCCATTTTCCATGCTGGCATGAGTTGGATGGTTTGACTGGAGCTGGCAAACAGGAGAGCTGCACCAAGTTCCAGTTTGATTTGGCCTGGTTTCTACAGCTGGATGCCCTTCCTAATGCCAACCACTTTATAAAGTATGCTCTCTTCTTCAGTCAACTTACATCATCATTCTGCTTTACATATCCATACCAGCGCAATTTCGCCTTCTAAAAACACCAGCTGTCAGCTCTGATGCCTCACTACTTCCTCACAGGTCAATGATGGAGACTTTATGGTATTTGTTTTGACCTGCTATGAACAGCAGCCAAATTTTCTTCAAATTTCACCCTATTTCATTAAAAATTGGACACATTGATATAATGGGGTCCTAGATAATTACTGTATTTGACGGGGAAAAGTGGGTGGTCATGACTGGAATGCTACGTTGATTAGATGTGTTTGATCAGAACTGGCCTGAAGCCAAACAACAACTACTTCAACTAATTTGAGCTCAATCTTTTACATAAATTGACATTGTATTTTCAGTTCATTTTTCTCTTCCCTGTCCTATAGAATTACAGTGTTTATCTAAACTGCTTATTACTTGCAGAGGAAATAACTCTCTATGCTTCTTCAATTCTGATACTATTCAGGCTCTTAGATTGTCTAGGTTGCAGAACTTATAACTTCTTACTAGACTGTAGTTGTCATTTCATGTCTGACATTGCTTCTTTATATTTCAGTACTTTGGGTTCCAGTTCTTTGACAGCTTGCTAGATATCCCTCTTCTCCTTTTTAGTACAATTTGCTTACTGAAAAAACAATTTTTACTTTCTACCAACTCCCTTACAATGATGTCATGTTCACTGCTAGTTTTTTCTGCTGTGTTATTTATTAATATCTTCATCTTTATACTGCTTTTCTTTTAGGCCCTTTGACATTTGTTGGCATTTCATATCTTAACCCTTTCGTCACTATTTATTTTGAGATGCTTTGTGTTTCTTTCAATTACTTTAAATATAGCAAAGAATTTAGTAAAATAACTTAGTTATCATTCAGCTAGTGTTAGGAACATAAATTGTGACTAAGGTTTGGTGGAAGATTTTAATTCAAAACTTATGAAAACAAGATATTTGTACTCAGAGCCAGAGCCAGTTTCAGCAGGTTTGGTAATAAAAGGTTTAAACTTGACCTGTGACTCTATGCATTGAGACCCAAAGTATCAACTTTTAAATGCTTCCAGGCTCAGCCACTGTTACATGTAATTACTAATGATAAATTAGAAAATATGACAATCAATGAAATAAAAAATTTTTTTTAAACTCCTAAGTTAATCTTATTAAGATATTAAACCTTATTTATTTTCTGAACAATTGTGATGAGTGATTACACTCTAACAAAATTATTATTATTTTTTTGTTTTTGTCTTTGGTCAGTAATTGTTTTTTCCTATTTGCTGCTATTAAGAAATCAAAGGAAATTACTAGTATGCCTTTCAAACTTTGATTTTGTGTTCTGGACATCACTGTTTTGAAACTGACCTATTACATTTCAAACAGATTCAGTGCTGAGTTGCTGAAGTAGAAATATTGTTATATAAATATTCTGTTCAATACCACAGATTTGCTTGCCACTTGCTTGATCATAACCACTCGAGCATGTCCCTTGATCATGAACAGGAATAGTAGGGGAACATCATAGCCATGTGTTGAGTGGGATTCTTTTGGGTTTGGATAAATGTAACAAAAGTAAAGTTTGAAGGGAATATTAACTATATTTTCATACTTTCAAGGGGTAAGCAAATAAATAACAGTTGCTACCCAAGGACAAAAATTGTGTTACACAGTGTTAGTAGACATCAAAGACGAAAGCATAACTGGCTGGGACTTGAATCGTATCTTTTGCTTGCCATTTATTACTGATTATTCAATAGATAATTCTAATGACCATTTTCTATTTTTCTTTCATCTTGGGAGGGTCATTATGCCTATAATAATGACATGCACCAATTCAGTTTCACTTTTTTCTTATTCGTCAATTGGTTAGCTATTTAACCAACTAACTAATTAGTGATATACAAGTATGTACTGATCACAATTTAGTAATATACCAAATATTTTTCTACACTTGTTATATGAGCCAATGAAAGAACAGCTACATGGTCATGTGAATCATCTAGGAATATAAACCAAATTTTTATGAATTTGTTTTTGAATCTCCCTGTGTATGGTGGAGGTAATTCATATATCTGTCAAAAGAAACAATGGCACCTCCTTAGCAGATATCTCTATGTGATTGATATGGTAAAAAGATATGTCAAGGAATTCACACTGATTGCTTGCATGACCATATCGAGTTTGTTATGTAATCACATGATTCATGGTCTAATTTGATGGTGTAGCATCTTGGTCAAAAGTTTTCTGGTATTACCTTGAGTCAATCCAAGAACATATTGGATAATGTAGTTCAGGATACACAAAGCAAAAAAAGAAAAACACAATTCCCCCCTCCCTCCCCAAAAACCAGAAAGGTCATTGCTGGTTGATTTTGACAGTTGGTTCATTGATCAGAGCTGACCTGGAGTTAAACAACAGCAACTAATTTGCACACATCAAGAGTGTCAGGTGATGACGTTACTATCATTTAAGTTGTCTCTGGGTTCCAAATTATAATTGTATCTTTAAAGTGTTTGTGTTTACATATATAGATAAATATGCGTGTATATAAAAAAAGAAGGTGGCACAGAGGAGTAATAATTGTTAGAATTGAAGAAATGGAAGCTGAAGGTTTAGAATTTTTTTTTTTAATCTAGGGAAACCCCTTTTTTTAGGCACAACTCTTCTGATTATGATCTTTTAGCAGAGCCTCAAGCTTCGTGAGGAAGGAGAGTACAATTCCTGAATAACTGCAGGAGGGTATCAGGACAGTAATTCATCCTTAGACCAGGGAATTGGTTCCAATATTTGTGATGGAACATCTAAGTTGGTGGTTTTAAATCCACCACCTAAATACAGTCTTTCTTCTGAGCTTTCACACAGCTTCATCCATAAGACATGGGTTGACCCTAAGCCACTGTACACTTAATAGTAGGAGCTTTTTTCCTTTCCCTATTCTTCTGTCTTGTAAAATACCTGGTAACCTTACTAATGCCAGTGGCATGTAAAAATTATCCAGCACACACTGTAAAGTGGTTGGCGTGAGGAAGGGCATTCAGCCATAGAAATCATACTATAGCTTACACTGGAGCTCAACGTAGCTTTGCAGCTTGCTGGAGCTTGTCAAACTGTCCAACCCATGCCAGGATAGAAAAATAGACGTAAAATTTTAATGTTGAGTTTGAATTTTTGTAATGAAAATATAGACGGAGATGGTGTGTTGTGCCAAGTATTTAGAATAGGGTTAGTGAAGAAAGGCAAGGTGGGTCCTAATGGTGTGTAAAGAATTGATATTCGTCATGTTAGTGTTGTGCACTGCAACAGAATGGTCAGATGGGAGCGTCTGATCTTGTGTGAGAATCTCTCATCTGTCACACCAAGTATCAACTTCTTTGTGTCATGAGCAAATTTTCAGTACTTAAGGTTTGATGTTGCAAGGCCAAAGAAAATAATCTGTCTAAGAATTAGAGCAAGGTTTTAATCTGGATAATGAGTTCCCTTAAGGCTCTGATGTGTTGATAATATTACAGAATATTAGTTTCTGTTGAGAAGTTACTTTACAGAAGGACTTTATCAAGAAGTTCTTGTTTATCAGAGTGTGGTTTTCTTGAGCAATAATTCCTCATCTTTATCTTCAGTCTCTATTGTCATCAACAACTGTTAACGCTTGGTTTCCAGGGTCTTCTGTTTCTTCGAGCCAGCATCCGATGTCATCTTCTTTGTGATATCTGCTTTTTCTGCTCTCTAAAGTCTGTGATGAAAAATCACTTGCCTTGAATCTTTCAAAATCGTTTTATCCCAACACTGCACAGCATTGGCTAATGTGGTAGTCTCCAGTGCTTCTCATGAAGCAGCGAAATTGAACATTGCTGACTTTAGTTTATAGTTCTTGATGTTATTGAGAGTTCTTCGTTTTCATGCATCTTCCCTTATACTGTACTCTTCTATCACTCTGAGAACATCCAAGTATTTTTGTTGATATCGTTTACAGACGACAATTGTACCTTGATTTATTGGTTGGACTGTAGAGGTATCATTGGGAGGCAAGAACTTGCACCTTATTTTACCCTCATTACTGACAAGCAGGTGATCACTTGGGCGAGTAGGTATATTGTCCAAAACTACTAATGCCTTTATCTCATAGGCAGAAAATTTGATGACATTTTCATATTTCCACACTTCAGGAATAAAATGTGATAAAAATCAGTTGTTAAGAATATGCATATTAAACCATACTTTCTTGCTACGGTGATCGTTTGATGGTAGCTGGTAACATTATGCTTTTCAAATCTCACCACTAACTTTAAAAGACACCTCCCATCTATTTTCATGTAACATAGGGTTCGTTAGACATGGTATGAAGGTTTTTATTCTTAAACGTTTGGTTGTTCTAAAGTAACGGCTGCCAATACAGTCCAGTTAAATATAATACACTTCGAAAATTAGGAAATTTTCATCTAACCTATTCTATAATGGTTCGATCTTTGGTAATATGCTGCCTGCTTCAGAATGGTTAATTTTATTACCCATTCCATGATGATTTACAAATTGCCATGCCCATCTGTCACTAACTTTGAAATTATTGATGCCCATTTGCCTAGCTGACTTGGCAGGAACATTTTGAATTTCTACATCAAACGTTGTTACTATATGGTTATTGATGAATAAACCACTTCATCATTGGTCCTCAAAACTTGTATCTTTTGCAGCTTTCATATGCTTCGTTGCACCAACATAACTTAGCATTTGCATCAGCATTATACTTCAATGAAAGTGCTGTGAGTTTGTTCTTAACCTGACTTGAAATTGTGTGCTTTTTAACACCTTTTTCCGCAAAAACACCTGCTTCTAACTTCCATATGCATTCCAATTTTTTATTCACAGATGGCATCATCTGCTTCTAGTTTAGATTATTATTATTATTTTCCTTTGAAACCATAATATAAAATATAAGTCTGAAAACACCCAGTCACTGAAATATTTGTAAAGGTTGTGGTAGGCGGCACACAAATTGCACTGTGTTGTGTTTGGTGTGTTTTTTCCCCACTGTGCATTGTGCAACTCTGTTGAACCTTCGAGTTTAATATGATATAACTAAAAAAAAGAAGAAGAATCCAAACTTTATTGTTAGTTCGATCTAACTTAATCCTGTCTTTAGAATGTGTTATTTGATTTGCAAAAAAAAAAAAAAAAAAAAAAGAGT
Source organism: Octopus sinensis (assembly GCF_006345805.1). NCBI lineage: Eukaryota > Metazoa > Mollusca > Cephalopoda > Octopoda > Octopodidae > Octopus > Octopus sinensis. Next base: position 65,281,547 of record NC_043000.1, on the reverse strand, counting down.
TGACAGAAACGTAAGCGCGTCGGATGAAATGCTTAGCGGTATTTCGTCTGTCGTTACGTTGTGAGTTCAAATTCCGCCGAGGTCGACTTTGCCTTTCATCCTTTCGGGGTCGATAAATTAAGTACCAGTTACGCACTGGGGTCGATGTAATCGACTTAATACCTATGTCTGTCCTTGTTTGTCCCCTCTGTGTTTAGCCCCTTGTGGGTAATAAAGAAATAGGTATTTCGTCTGCCGTTACATTCTGAGTTCAAATTCCGCCGAGGTCGACTTTGCCTTTCATCCTTTCGGGGTCGACTTTGCCTTTCATCCTTTCGGGGTCGATAAATTAAGTATCACTTACGCACTGAGGTCGATATAATCGACTTAATCCGTTTGTCTGTCCTTGTTTATCCTCTCTGTGTTTAGCTCCTTGTGTGTAGTAAAGAAATAGGTATTTCGTCTGCCGTTACGTTCTGAGTTCAAATTCCGCCGAGGTCGACTTTGCCTTTCATCCTTTCGGGGTCGATTAAATAAGTACCAGTTACGCACTGGGGTCGATATAATCGACTTAATCCGTTTGTGTGTCCTTGTTTGTCCTCTCTGTGTTTAGCCCCTTGTGGGTAGTAAAGAAATAGGTATTTCATCAGGTTTCACGTTCTTAGATCAAATGTTGCCGAGGTTAACTTTACCTTTCATCCTTTCGGGGTCAATAAAATAAGATCAGTGAAGGAAGTACTGGAGTCGATGTAATCGACTTTCTCCCTGCTCCCAAAATTTCAGGCCTTGTGCCTACTGTAGAAAGAATTATTTGATTTGAAAACAAGTTAGATTACATCGTAAAAATTATGAAGAAAATCTGTTTCGGTGAATAAATTCCCAGTAGAGTTTATTTGATGGGGGTAGACATGAAAGAGTAAATCATAGATTTGTGAGAGGCAGAATATGGACAGAGAGAATTAGTGAAAAGAAGGGTTAATGTATTCATAGAACAGAGAATTAGAAAGAAAGGATTTTGGTGTCGGTTGGTGTGACAGCAAATTATAAATATGATGACGTACTGATAAAATATCTATTTCTTTACTGCCCACAAGGGGCTAAACACAGAGAGGACAAACAAGGACAAACAAACGGATTAAGTCGATTATATCGACCCTAGTGCGTAACTGGTACTTATTTAATCGACCCCGAAAGGATGAAAGGTAAAGTCGACCTCGGCGGAATTTGAACTCAGAACGTAACGGCAGACGAAATACCGCTAAGCATTTCGCCCGACGTGCTAACGATTCTGCCAGCTCACAGCCTTACGTACTGATAAAATATCATTCACCTTCAGTCCTTGCTTTTGTAGTGGATGCGTGGATGTATTAATAAATACATAAGTGCTTTGTAATAAATTAAAGATTTATTATCACTACATCAATTTGTAAGCAATGTTACACATCGCTTGTACAAAATGCATATTAAATAGTGGTTGCAAATAATACATATTAAAGGAATGCATAATACAGGATACACATTAAAGCAGAATATGTTTGATGGTGTGTGTAAATCATGCATGACAGAGTCACCTTTCTGATTATTCTTTCGTCGTCCTCATAAATGCGTGGCGTTCTCTTAAACGTTGGTTCGGGTTCTCTCTAGATACCTATTTCTCCGTTCTATTTATAACATCTCAAATAGCCAGAAAAATAGATATACCGCAAGAGTGTTATTGAGTACAGTAGGTCGCTGGTCGTCCTGTTAAACTTCGCCTGACCTGCTCGGGTCAGAGGTCGAAGGGAGACGATCCATCATTTTTTGTCAGAACAAAGAGATTCTGATTTCGCGCCTTTTTGTGCATTGGTATTTTACGACCAATGATTCTTGGGTCTGATTTCGAATCCAAGCTTTGAGAAGGAAGTGCTAATTCTTACACTACCCCCCTTCTAGTGAGAAAGCCACAGAGATCGAACGATATTGGAAATGTATTATTATTATTATTTTTATTATTTTTTTTTTTTTGATTGTGTGCATGTAGAAAAAAAATTTTTTTTACACATTGAACGATAAAAATATGGATGAAAGGTTTACAATTTGTATGTGCTATATGGTGGGCAATATGTATATGTGCCCAGGCAGAATTATGTTGGCGCGTTGAAAGAGATGTGCGTCTATTGATTACTCGACCTACTAGAGGTCTAATAGAGACAAGGTATCTTTCAGTGGCGAAAAAAAAATCGAGTGATAGCACGCATGAGAACAAGATTTGTAAATGTGTGTGGATATACAGTTAGCAAAAAAATATATTTATGAGAAAGCAAACATTTTGAAGAGAAAACAAAAAATATGTACATGCAAAAATGAAAGAAATGTTCATCGGCAAAGTTCGATTTTGAAATGTTCCGTAAAAGTTCATACAGACAGTTTTTGTTTTCATTTTTTTTTCTTTACGTACACAAATGTTCTTTGATTTCTCTGGGTGGGTGATGCAGTTATGTGTTCATTAGGAAGATGGATACGTTAGGAGTTCAGAACTTACCCGAAAAACTTGCACAAACCTTGCTGGCCATCGAACTGTTCTTCCTGATTTGGTGTGTCGGGGTTGTGCAGCATCTGTGGTGTTCGCTGGAGTTGCCGAGTCTGTTTGAGGAAAAGAGGGGACTGAATGTAAGTCCTCCTCGATGAAAGCTTTTTTTAAACGATCAATCGAGACCGTATTTCGTTTACCTCCAATATCGAGGACGAAATACTTGGGTTCTCTTTTGATGACCTTGTAGGGCCCGGAATATGGTGGTCGAAGTTGAGAGGGTATCCCATCATTCCTCACGAAGACATGAGTCCATGTGTTGATATCTTTTGGGACACGTGAAACGACGTTCTGTTGTCTGGGGCCTGAGGGTGATACTTGCGACATGGATGTTCGTAATCGGTGCACATATTGTTGTGAGTCAGGGAAGTTTTGTGAAACAGGTTCGATCATCTGCCCAGGTAAGGTGAGTGTTGTGCCATAAACGAGTTCGGCCGGAGTATATCCCAGTTCTTCCTTAATCGTGGATCGAATTCCAAGGAGGATGAGAGGGAGATGTTCCAACCAGTGAGAACTGTCTGGAGCTGCTTTTATAGATGCCTTGAGTTGGCGGTGAAAGCGTTCCACCATGCCATTTGCTGCAGGGTGGTAAGCTGTAGTGCGGGTGTGTTTACACCCGAGGAGACGAGTCAGCTCGGTGAAAAGGTGGGAATCGAACTGACGTCCTCTGTCGGTGGTAATTGTTGCGGGTGTGCCAAAACGCGAAACCCATTGTGATATCAGCGTTTTAGCGACCGTTTCTGCTGATATATCAGATAGGGGCCAGGCTTCGGGCCATCGCGAGAACCTATCTACGCAAGTTAGCAAATATGAATAGTTCTGCGAAGGTGGCAGGGGTCCAACGATATCAATGTGAACGTGCTGAAATCGTGCATCGGGCTGCGAAAATGAACCGATTGGTGATTTTATGTGCCGGTGGATTTTCGCTTTTTGGCACGCAACACAGCACTTGGTCCATTCTCTGATATCCTTGTTGATACTGGTCCACACAAAACGGGTCGATATTAGCTTTTGAGTGGAGCGAATACCAGGATGTGACAGAGAATGTAGAGCGGAGAAAACTTCTCGACGATATTTCTGTGGTACATAAGGGCGTTGGTAACCAGTGGAAATATCACACCAAATATGGGCTGTGGATGATGGTAGTGGAACATGCTGAAATTTCAGAGATGACGAATTCCGGAGCTTTAGAAGTTCTTCGTCATTCTCCTGGTCAGCTGCTATACGTGCCAGATCAATTGTAGACGTGGTGTGGATAGCATTGATCTGCGCACGTGAAAGTGCATCGGCTGCCACGTTGGTCGTCCCTTTGATGTGGCGTATATCCGTCGTGTACTGCGATATGAAGTCGAGGTGACGAATTTCTCTCGGCGAATGGCGATCCGGTTTGGTGTTAAATGCGTATACTAATGGCTTGTGGTCGGTATATATGGCAAAATTGGTACCTTCTAGCATATGACGGAAATGCTTAACGGCCAGGTATGCCGCCAATAATTCCCGACTGAATGTGCTGTATTTGGTTTCCGCGGGTTTTAACCGCTTAGAAAAGAAAGACAACGGTTGCCATATACCGTCAACAAGCTGTTGTAGCACACCTCCGATTCCGGAATCGGATGCATCAACGAGTAAACATCGTGGGGCGTCTGGTTTTGGATAAACCAACATGGTAGCGCTAGATAACGCTTTTTTCAGGGCAGCGAAAGAAACGAGTTGATCTTCGGTCAGAGCTATATCTGCGTTTTTGCAGGTTCGCTGACGTAGCAAATCCGTGAGCGGTTGCGCTATTTCAGCGAGGTGGGGCACGAACCGTCGATAGAAATTCGCTAGACCGAGATATTCCCTTAATTTGCGGAGAGATGTGGGTGGTGGAAAATCCACGATGGCCTTGACTTTCTCGGGAAGGGGACGAATTCCATTTTTATCGACTATATGGCCGAGAAAATGAAGGGAAGCAACTCCGAACAAACATTTGGTAGGGTTGATAACAATTCCAAATTGACGTAGTCGTCCGAATAGCAGGTGAAGGTGTTGATTATGCTCTTCGTCCGAGTTACTGGCCACGAGTATGTCGTCTATGTAGGCATAGACGAAAGGCAAACCTCTAGTCACCATGTCGATAAACCTTTGGAATGTCTGTGTCGCGTTTCGTAAACCGAAAGGCATACGCAGGAATTCAAACATTCCGAAAGGTGTAGTCACTGCTGTCTTTGAGATGTCTGCAGGTTCGACTGGGATTTGGTTGTATGCTCGCACCAGGTCGATTTTTGAAAAGATGCGAGCTCCATGCAGCGAGCTCGAAAAGTCCTGAAGAAAAGGCACCGGATAGGCATCACTGATAGTGCTTTTATTCAGTGATCGATAATCGCCGCAAACCCGCCAATCGGTCGATGATTTTTTTGGGACGCAGTGTATCGGCGAGGACCAGTTGCTGCTGGAAACGCGGATGATTCCGAGGTCGAGCATGTGCTGGAATTCCCGCTTGACGGCCTGGAGACGATCAGGTGGTAACCTTCTGGGCCTTGCAGCAACAGGTGGACCGCTGGTTTTGATGTGGTGGGTAACGTCGTGCTTTATCGGCTGGTTATGAAAAACTGGCCGGGCGATATCTGGATAATCATTCAGGATGGAACTGTGACGAGTCGTTGTCGTAAGCATTACAGTTGGGCTGACTGTGTCCATTCGAGCGGCTATACCGCGCACAGTAAGCTTGGTGGTGGTGTCGACAAGTCGTCTGTTCTTTATGTCTACCAGGAGACCGAAATGATGCAGGAAATCGGCTCCTAAGATAGGGGTCGGCAGTTTAGCGACGACGAATACCCACTGAAATGTGCGGCGTAGTCCTATGTTTAATGTTAGGGACTGTTCACCGTAGGTTGGAATGGGTGAATGGTTGACTGCCTGAAGACAGACTGATGTCTCTTTTCTTTTTCCAGAAGTGTTGGAGACTGGGATGATGCTGACTTCCGCACCTGTGTCAACCAGGAAACGCGTGCCTGTTACACGATCGCAAACGAAAAACAGGCGACTGTGTGGGTGCGAACCAGGAACTTCCGTCGCGTTCAATTCCTGGCTGTGCCGTTTCCCGAACTGGGTGAGGAAAACGAGCACGGTACCGTACATTTTTGTGCCCGTGTTCCGAATGTTCGGTGGTACCAACACGTGTCATGTGAGTTTCGGGTAGCACTGGGGCTTCGAGACCGTCTGCCATCTCGTCGAGATCGGCTGGTGCTTCGATGCTGGGGACTAAACTTTAGGGCTTGTATTTGGGCTGTGAGAATTTGTATTTGCGCAGCTTGCTGCGTCATTAATGCACGCAAATCCGAAATCTCTGAAGAACTGGTTTGTGCACGGAAAGGATTGGTACTGGGAGCGGCTGGCGTCACCGTCGATACCGTTGGATATCTGTGCGGTACTTCGGCTATTTTGTCAGCTAGCTCCGCCAGTTCTTCAAGGGATGTGTTTTCTCTGGTGGACGCGAGAACAACCTGGGTATTGGAGGGCAGACGCTGGAGAAAAAGTTGCTTGAAGATTTTTTCTGGGAGCGTCTCATCTCCGAGAAGCTGTTTCATTCTCCGAAGAAGCTGGGACGGCGTTTTGTCACCCAATTCTTCCGATATCAGAAGCTGGTGAAGTCTTTTTTGTTGGGATTCTGAGGTTCTGTTTATTAACGTGGTTTTAAAAACTTCATATGAAACAGAACCGGGTGGTGCCATGATAAGGTCGCGTATCACGTTCGTTATTTCTGGTGACAGAGAACTGATAACGTGAGAAAGTCGAGCCGCATCGCTCGATATTCTGTGTGAGGCAAACTGTGCCTCTATATGGTGAAACCACAATGTCGGGTCGTGGGTCCAGAATGGTGGAATTTTTAACGAGATCGCCGCTTGGAATGCCATGTCGATGTTGGCCGCTGGGTTTTGTTCCGGGAGATTCATTGTTTTCGTCGGAATTTTCAGTTGCTTCGTTGCTGGTGATGTGCAAACTGTAATTCTTCGACACGGTTGATGAAGCTGGTTCCAGGGAAGGCGCGATTCGTTTTACGGGGTCACCAAATGTAGTGGATGCGTGGATGTATTAATAAATACATAAGTACTTTGTAATAAATTAAAGATTTATTATCACTACATCAATTTGTAAGCAATGTTACACATCGCTTGTACAAAATGCATATTAAATAGTGGTTGCAAATAATACATATTAAAGGAATGCATAATACAGGATACACATTAAAGCAGAATATGTTTGATGGTGTGTGTGTGTGCGTGTGTGTAAATCATGCATGACAGAGTCACCTTTCTGATTATTCTTTCGTCGTCCTCATAAATGCGTGGCGTTCTCTTAAACGTTGGTTCGGGTTCTCTCTAGATACCTATTTCTCCGTTCTATTTATAACATCTCAAATAGCCAGAAAAATAGATATACCGCAAGAGTGTTATTGAGTACAGTAGGTCGCTGGTCGTCCTGTTAAACTTCGCCTGACCTGCTCGGGTCAGAGGTCGAAGGGAGACGATCCATCATTTTTTGTCAGAACAAAGAGATTCTGATTTCGCGCCTTTTTGTGCATTGGTATTTTACGACCAATGATTCTTGGGTCTGATTTCGAATCCAAGCTTTGAGAAGGAAGTGCTAATTCTTACACTTTTGTCACTCTTCTATTACCCTCCATCTGTTCACTCCCATATTATGATACAATTGGCTGTGAGGTGTTTAGGGTAATCTCAGAACAATTCATAGCAGGAAAAGAAAATTAGTTTTTCATTACGATCTTGGATTATATCATGAACTGGTCTTAACATTCTCGATAGATTTACCATCTTTGGAGGATACGAAGTACTAAAATAGCGCAGTTAATCAAGGATGATGGTATAAGTCAAAACTAACAGTATTTTCTTAACTGAGACCTGTTCGGTTTAACAGGGTTCCTTTGAATAAGGGTAACTGTACATATGCATTCAGACAAGCGCACACATACACATATACATACACAACACAAACACCCCCCCCCCACACACACACAAATATGAGTAGTATAGTTTGCTTGAAGCTTTGTCAGGTATAGATATTTTTTATTTTATACACATACTAAAAGAGAAAAGTGAGCTCATAACACCATCTCTCCGAGAATTTCCTGAAGAAGGGATCCTGATCCCGAAATATTTAAACAGAGGGTAAAAGTACAGACCATCAACTTGTATTATTTCTTATAACTACCATTGTTTTGGCTTTGAAACAAAAAAATCTAAGCACACACACACACACTTACGCACGCGCGCACACACACAAGTACGTACGTACGTATCTGTATGTATGTAGAAAAGCAGAGAAACAAACAGACTGATGAATGTGTGTGTGTTGTACGAGTATGTTTATCATATGATGATGCATTGTGAGTTTACTGCATTAGTCAAAACTGCAGTGGAATTCGAGTATGACTCATTTCATAGCTGAGTGCTTACTCGTGGAAATACATCGTAAGATATCCTGCTGAGTAAATTATATACTCCACTTCATATGTTAATGTCAACGTTTACACAAACTTCAACTGATAGTGTATGTTCTATATATTTTTTGGAATAAGTAAGCATCTAATTGTATGCTTATTGCGTGTGTTTGTGTTTGTGCATTTATTTAAAAATATGCATATGCGTGCATGTCCCTATCTATCTATCTATCTATCTATCTATCTATCTATCTATCTATCTATCTATCTATCTATCTATCTATCTATCTATCTATCTATCTATCTATCTGTCTGTCTGTCTGTCTGTCTGTCTGTCTGTCTGCATATGTGTGTGTACTTATGGGTATATATATTCTTTTACTTGTTTCAGTCATTTGACTGCGGCCATGTTGGAGCACCGCCTTTAGTCGAGAAAATCGCCCCCAGGACTGATTATTTACCACACCTATATATATATATAGGTGTGGTAAACAATTTGCTTCCAGCCTCATGGTTCAGGTTTCAGTCCCATTGAAGTGTCTGGCCCGACCAAAGCCCTGTGAGTGGATTTGGTAGACAAAAACTGAAAGCTCGTAGTATATGTGTTTGTGTGTGTGTGTGTGTGGACGTGTATGTCTGTGTTGTGTGGATGTATCTGCGTTTGTCCCCCACCACAGCTTGACAACCGGTGTTGGTGTGTTTATGTTTCTGCAACTTAGTGGTTCGGCATAAGACACCTATAGAATAAGTAGCAGGTTTAAAAAATAAATACTGGGAGCGATTCGTTCCACTAGAGTTCCTCAAGGTGGTGGCTCAGGTTAGCCGCAGTCTGATAATATAGGAGGAGAAGCACACTCTAAGATGTAGAACAATTAATATTATGTTTGGGGCCTGAAGATACAGCGTGAGGACAACTCAGCTCCCAAACTAAAACAATTCTGTATGGAGCGTCCGAGCACGCAAGGTCATATTAAGGACACGGTCTCTAACTTAAGTAGTTGTGTCCATAAATTAGTAGGTTAATGTACATGCGATATTTCGGTTTGTATGGGTTTCGTCTTAGCTTAGAAGGAAGACTTTTTATACCGAAGCTAAAAAAAAACATCTGAATAGTTGCTCAGGATTTAACATATATTAGCATGTTTTTTTTAAAAATAAATATAGTGCATTCGAAACGGCTTTTATTCCAACAAATTGCTACCTATGATACTACGGAAACAGGCTATTATTGCTACCACTTAGACAACGCAGTTTGAAGTCTACATAGGTTCATCCATTTAATACTACCTACTTATAATCATTTCAGTAGCTGTTTTCTCCAGTTTGAACAGAAGCAATGCGTGGACCATGCGGGCAGTCGTACGTACCTCAGAAAAGGAGGTTTTCTGCCCCAACGGGTTCCATTACTCACTATGTGAAAAATTTTAAGTCTAAAACCATCACTGGAACGTAAGTAATGTATGTTCCCAGTTTGGAGAAAAATCAGTTGCGAACTTCAGAAGTTATGCAGGTTTACACATTTACATACACACACATCTTCAGTTATATATATATATGTATATATTCATCGGACATCAAACGTCTCGGGTGACGAACGGTGTCTCGAGTAACGAACACGCAATCCGCAACAACGGTTGGCGACAAGCTGGGAATATCAACGGGAGGGCGTCAGTTGCTGTCCAGCTTTCTCTCGGAGCACATCCCCGTTCGAATTCGCCCTGCTTTCTCTTGAATTTCCTATGGCAAAAAGAGTTTCACTTTATGAACATTTCAGGTGACGAACGGCCTTCAGGAACGAATCAGATTCGTAAACTGAAATTCCACTGTATTTGTACGTGTATGTACTGTAGGTATATATATATAGAGAGATGGATAAATAATTAGATAGGTGTGTATGTGTTGTTGCTTAGCCCTAGGATAGTCCTGATCGAGAACATCATGTTTATCCTCGCTTTTATTGGGAGTGTGTATATGAGACTATATTATCCAATATATTCTTTCGCTTTTTAGTAATAGGATGCGCTTTGAGTGAGAAATGGCTGTTATTTTTAACATGTCGAGTTTCCACGGACAGGCTTGTATATATACTCTCTGGATTAACGTTACTCGACAGTTTGCACAGCTCGGAGGTCAGGGTGCCTCTCCAGGTTGACCTACAACTTCTCCGCATTGAGACGTCATAGCTCCGATACTACAGACGTGATTGAAAAGTCACTGGAAAGAATCGCAAGATGGGTTCTTCAAGCCAAGTCAATTGGCAGGAGACCTAGGAGTAGACCAAGAACCAGATGATTTGATAATATCCATAATCTCAGCTGGTTACGCTTGGAAGTCCAACTGGAAAATATAAGAAACGTTTGTCTCTGATAGGACCATATGGAGGAGGTGCCTGAAGACTACACCTACGATCCTTCAAGGAACAGTGGTTGGAAAAGATGAATGAATGTTGCTGTTGTTACTGTTTAGTTTTACGTTGTACATAGTCGAGTAGACCTCCCCCACCTCAAGAAAAGAAGTGCACCCTTCTAAATAATGTTATTACGCCCTTTTCTCCTGGAATTGTATTCCCTTCTGACCTTGTGCCCTTCCTTCGAAAAACTCCTGAGACCGCGTTTGACTCTTTCCTGTCTATGTATCAAGAATGTCATTTGCCTATTCAAGGACCTCTTTCTCAAATTTTGTGGAAGCTTGAGTCATTACACTTTAGCTTGGCCTTGTTCAAGGCAAAATCTTAACAGCAAATGTTTTGATTTTCAAGTTCCATTTTGTCATTAAACTGACAAAAGTTGATCTTCATCCGTGCTTGTTTCTTAGTTTAGTTAATATTAAAACATTCTTTTAGCCACAATTTTGGATAATGGGACACTGTAAACAGTCAATGTGTATTCTGAGAAAGTTGGCAATCCTAAGTTCAACAACTACATTTCTAAGTATTGCTTCTTTACACCAAAATTCTAACTTGATATTCGGAATTTCATCTGAAAATATTTTGTCCCAGTGGATTGATAACAGTGAGCACTGCAGATTTTCCAATACTCCAATCTTAGATTGATCAGCTAAAGCTAAAATGAGAGTTGGAAAAGAAGAGCGAGTTTCAAATAAATATCGAGGTAAAGCTTTTAATCTTTTGAAGGGTTTCATTATTTCTTAGCACATTCTCCAAGGGTTCTTTCTACGCTCATCTACAAAGCTTATGACATCGTTTTATTTCTTCGTTCGTATTGTTCTTGTAACTTTTGTTTTGGTGAAATTTTACAGGTCAAAAGATTAGAGAGTTCGTGTCCCAAGTCAACTATTTTGACGTGAGAGGTATTCATTCAATGTTTAAACATGCTTTAAGACTCACATATTGAGGATTAAAATTTCTTATAAGCATAGACGGCTAAGTTAATCTAATATACATCCATTTCTTGTTGCTATGGCAATGAATTTTCTTAAATACACTCAACAAACAGGTCTCATAAGTGTTAAAGCTCATTAGTTGCATCTGATTTCACAGCATGTAATTCCCTTATATAATATTTGTCGCGACTAGAAGATGTGATTTGTAAATGTAATTTTAATGTATACCACTGGCTACGAATTCTTTTTACACAGTTGTTTCTAATTAACTATCTTGTAGCTGAAAGAAGATCGTTTTCAATGATTCCTCACCATTGCTGATTAATTTATATATTTGGTTGTAGGAATCTTTTGGCAGCGTTGATTTGTGGAACTGGTTGTTAAGTTTTCTGTTAACAGATAGTGAAAGTTAGAAGGTAATTCTTCAGCAGTATAAGAATATGCCAGAGGGAGAGAATGGCAAATGCATTTTATGAGAACCAAGTCTGAGATTATCTAATTTCATTAGCGTGTACAAAGAATTGCTAATCACAAAAGTTTGAAGCACCGTCTGTTGCAACAGTAAAACAGGTTTTAAGAATTTATTCTTACAGCAGCAATCCGGGGAAAATGCTTAGCAGCATTTCGTCCGTCTTTACGTTCTGAGTTCAAACTCCACCGAGGTCGAATTTGCCTTTCATCCTTTCGGAGATCCATAAAATAAGTACGAGTCAAGCTGTGGGGTCGATGTAATCGACTTACCCTCTTCTCTAAAATTTCAGGCTTTGTACCTATACTAGAAAGGAATACTAATTTTTACATAAGGCGGCGAACCGGCAGAATCGTTAGTCGTTAGCACGCTAGGCAAAATATTTAGCAACATTTCGTCTGCATTCACGTTCTGAGTTCAAATACCACCTCTCCAAAGCAGCTGGCCTTGACCAAAATTTGAAACCAATATTAATTCTTACACCACTCAAGAACTTTTCCTCGATTTGATGCAACACTTAGTATATTCTTTCTACGGCTTGTTCTTATCTAAAAACATCTGGGGTTGTCTTATAGAGGCTTGGACATCGGCTGCACAAATCCGAACATATCTCTTTTAAGTTAATTTTGTTCAGTTACGCTATAACCCTTTCATAATTTAGTCCATGAATTTGGTGTCTCTAGTTGTCTTTTTCCAGAGTATCCTCTTTGCCTTTGTAAAGACATCAATACACAGAGTATGACAACTTACTGATTGAATATGTGAGTTACTGGTGTGCGTCCTATTTCGCTGGATATATTAGTATCTTAGTATCTTAGCAATTATCTCTGATAGTACAACACTTCCCCGGCCTTCAGATCGGAAATTGCATTGTAAATTTCAATAACTAATCTCTATCGTTTGTTCAGCATCAGCAATGGTGAGTGTGTCACTATCGCTGCTATTGTTCCGTACATACTTTTTTTCTAACGATATTTTGATCCGCACTGACACATTGCTTTGCAATCGGAAACGCCAAATACCTGTGACCCTCTTGTCTCACAACATTTGCAAACCCTTTTCTTTCAGCTTCTCTCTATGCTATATATATTTCTTTACTACCCACAAGGAGCTAAACACAGAGGGGACAAACAAGGACAGACAAACGGATTAAGTCGATTATATCGACCCAGTGCGTAACTGGTACTTATTTTAATCGACTCTGAAAGGATGAAAGGCAAAGTCGACCTCGGCGGAATTTGAACTCAGAAAGTAACGGCAGACGAAATACGGCTACGCATTTCACCCGGCGTGCTAACGTTTCTGCCAGCTCGCCGCCTTATCTATGCTATATATTCGACGTCTATCCTCCCTTCTGGTTACATGATAATGTCCCGCCTTTCTTCCAATTTCACCCCGCCTGCATTTTGGCTTTCATATCTTTATTTGCTTTGCTAGTTCACCATGTCACATTCTGTGCGACTCTATCCATAGATCTGCTCTGTGGATAGCAATAAGCTATCGCAGAGACTCATAATTGTTCTCTCTTATGAACCTCTATTTTCTCCCCTTCAATCCAGATGATCTTCCATTTTGTTGAAACTGTTATCAATCCTACATCTTGAAAACAACGCACACGTCTTAACCCCTGCTCTAATATCTCTACAATTTCTCCAAACCTATCTTTTGTTGTGCTAATTGTTATGGTGATGACCCTGTAATTTTACCCCTGATTGAAATAGGAAAGTTTCCAGTCAGGGCCAGTCGGATAGCTGATGTTCGTTTTCTACATCTGAAAGTAGAAGATTTGGCACCATCCTTTCATGGTGCCTAGATGTTCTCGCCTGATCGCACCATTATGAGTGTATGTCCTGAATAAACAATTAAGCTTTTCGTTATTGTATCTGTGACTCTCACAACACGCTTACAGAGAGAGAGAGAGAGGGGGTCAGGGAGAGAGAGAGAAAGGGGAGAGGAAATGAATTTTTCTACGAATGAAGTATAAAGAAAATAAAAAAAAGGTGAGAATGCAATTTAAGAAAATTTACCCTATGAAAATAGGTAAACTTAACCAGTTTCAGAATTTGTTTTATCTGGAGTTTTCGCTTCATGTCAGCTGTAAGAGTCTAGCTTTCACATCTATACAGAAGGATCGAAGTCACCAGGGACTTGTATACTCTGAGTCTCGTTGGAAGACTAACGAAATTGCTTTTCCATGATACTCTGCTTCGTCATGGCAGTGGAAGCTAAACTCAATCGTTATTTTATTTTTTTGTTCTTAGGTCTGTCCCCCTTGGTCAAAGTGGATCCTAAGTATTTGAAGGCGTCCACTTCGTCAAGTCTTTCTCTAATTGTGTTTTGGTTGTTACTATTAACCAAGATCTTACTTTTTTCTGGGCAGATCGCCATCTTGTGTGCTCGAGCTCCTGTATTTCTTCTGTCCCAATGCTTCCCAACAGGTCAATATCATCAGCAAAACGTAGATTGGAAATGGGTCATCCTGCAATGGAAACAGAGGGGTAGAAGTCTTGAAGTGTTTCCTTTATGGTGTTCTCCTGGAAGATAATGAAAAGCACTGGAGACATCTTTGTCGAACACCACTGAAGTCCTGAAGAATTCTCCGATGTTGCTATTCGGGAGAACTGCACTGCTTGAATTGTCAGACAATGCTTGTATTATTTCGATGAGGTTGTTGTCGAAGCTGTAATTCTTCAACACCTACCCCAACACATCATGCCAAACACGGGCAAAAGCCTTTTTTAAGTCGATGAAGTTGTGATAGAGGCCAGACTGTGTCGCAGATGTTTCTCAGCGAGTAGTCTAATGTTGAATATCTGCTCCGTAGTTCTTTTTTCGGGCCTAAATCCTGCATGCACGTCTATTTGTGTGTGTGTGTGTGTGTGTGTGTGTGTGTGTGTGTGTGTGTGTGTGTGTGTGTGTGTGTGTCTGTCTGTCTGTCTATATGTATGTATGTATGTATGTATGTATGTATGTATGTATGTATGTATGTATGTATGTATGTATGTATGTATGCATGTATGTATGTATGTATGTATGTATGTCGGTGGCCTCTTAATAGACTTCTTTTTATTCCTTCCTTCAGTTGTTCTACAGAAAATTTACTTTGAAATGAGCAAAGAAACCATCATGAGGAATTTTCTAAAAATTTGCAAATCCTAAACGTTACAACACTGAGAAGAAAATAACAGTCTTGATATAAATGTTTGAAAACAAGGATAAACTTAAAGTTTTCAACAAGTTACTGGCTATGAAGTAAAATTTTAAATTTTTCAGTGTAATGACTGCACTTCGACTTCAATTTCGCCTTAAGAACACAGTGGTATAAAACAGAAGCAAAAAAAAAAAAAAAACACAACTCACACATTTCACATGACAGTTTATTCTGCATGAAGAAAGAAAAAATAATGATTCTGACTGACGATGTACCTGTTTAACCTTCGAAGTCCCACATGCATTCACATCCACATACACATGCGCGCGTGTGCGCGACCTGGTGTATATGGTTGCGTGTAATAGAAGAAAGTGTGTTTGGTATCCTTATGAAAATACATTAATTTAATGATTCCAGGCAGCCATGTAATTGCGGTGAGTATTCGTAGAATGATCTCGCCGTTAGCAAGAAGTCAGTAAGATAACTGAAACTGACAGATATGGCTTGGGATGTTAATGTATATTAATGAAGTGGATCACAACGAACCATATTTACTTTCAACACTATTTCTGAAATATCTAGACGGATGATGATGATGATGATGATGATGATGATGGTGGTGATGGTGATGGTGATGGTGATGGTGGTGGTGGTGGTGGTGGTGCGATGATAGTGATGTTCATAATCAAGATGATTATGATGATGATGATGATGATGATGGTGGTGATGGTGATGGTGATGGTGATGGTGGTGGTGGTGGTGGTGGTGCGATGATAGTGATGTTCATAATCAAGATGATTATGATGATGATGATGAACATTTATAATATGAAGCCTCTGCTTGCCAGTCTAAGGAGTGTTTTCAGAGTACTATCACACTATGTATGTTATGTCAAATTTAGAAAATTATATTCTGAGTTGCTAAAAAGATGGATCATCATTCTACTTTCCTTTTGAAGATAAATTGTTCGGCATTTTTATTTATTTGTTTCTTTGTTGCTATTATTAGGTTTGTCTTTGTGATTATAACTAAATCTTTACCTTTGTGCTTTTGTTTCTTCTTACCAACTTCGCACACACATACACACACACACACACACACACACACACACACACACACACACACACACACACATATTATATATATATATATAAGAAAATGAGATGACAAAGGTTTAAACACTTTTACTCTTTTACCTGTTTCAGTCATTTGACTGCTGCCATGCTAGAGCACCCGCCTATCGTCGAACAAATCGACCCCGGGACTTATTCTTTGTAAGCCTAGTACTTATTCTATCGGTCTCTTTTGCCGAACCGCTAAGTTACGGGTACGTAAACACACCAACATCGGTCGTCAAACGATGGTGGGGTGACAAACACAGACACACACACATATATATATGACAGGCTTCTTTCAGTTTCCGTCTACCAAATCCACTCACGAGGCTATAGTAAAAGACACTTGCCCAAGATACCACGCAGTGGGACTGATCCCGGAACCATGTGGTTAGGAAGCATGCTACTTACCACACAGCCACTCCCATCTTATGAACATCATTAGCTTACAGCTGTTTCTGCAATAAGATGCCGTGGATTCATAGTAACTCAGGCACTCAACTAATGAGTCTACTGCATCTTATAACAGAAACATAATCGTTTTTTTCCTTTGTCATCTCGTTTTCTTATTACCGCTCTGTATCCGACTAACGCTTCGTTGTGAATTATATGTATATTGAATTCTACCCTAGGTTATTAGTCTCACAATGCCCAAGCGAAATATGTGTGTGTTTGCGTGCGCGCGTTTGTATATGTGTGTCTGCATGTGTGCATGCGCACACGCACGTAAATAGCATTTGAAATAAAACATCTTTTAAAAAATCTTTAAAAATAGATTGACATAAACCTTATGGAAGGAAACTGTCGTTTTGCGTAAGCGCTTTTCGCAGATTTTGGCTTTTCAAACACAGGTGTTAAAGGTATTTCGTATAGAGATAACTGTTTTAGTAGCGGTGCTTGACTTTCTCCGGTTTTGTTTCGGATTTAGAACTCTTATAAAGTATTCTTCTTTTGCTTTCTGCGGTTGATGATTTTCTTCCTTTATAATGTAAAAAGAAAATATTTAAAATTGTCCTTTTGCACAGATGCCTAGCTGTTCTCTGCATGGAACATTTCTATGAGATGAATCTTTGATTTGTTGCTTATGTACCCTAACCCGCTGTATTAATTTTGATCCTTTTTGACTAAAACAATTCTCATTTCATTGTGAGTATGTAATGTAGTAAATGAGTTTTTGTTTTGTAAGTCATAATTACATTAACCGTTAATTCCCTTCCATTCTTCATTTTTTAAATTTTTGTTTTTCCCTATTTAGTTTTTCCCACGTCCTACAACAAAAGTCTCCACATTTTGTGATCCGCATTATTTGTGATGAGAATTTCGCCTTCATTAAGAGACTTTTAAGACTTAGCGGTTGTTTTCAGCAGTAAATCATTTGTGATTTTTAAAATCATTTTTCTAAGATTTGAGGATTGGCATTGAATTACAAGGTATCGTTTGACAGATTGTAAGGTGTGGTTTCTAGTCACAGTAATCTGGAAGCTAAGTCTGTTTTAACTTTTGCGTATTATAAACAAACGTAAGCTAAACTCTTTAATACTGAATTCATAGTCAAGAATACATAGATAAGAATTTTGGGCTCAATAACAATCGATTATATCGATCCAAATACTTATCTGGTACTTTATTTTATTATCTCCAGGAGAATGAAAAGCAAAATTGACCTTAGTAGGGATTGATCTCGAAACATAGAGAACCGGAATAAACACCACAAAGCATTTTGTCACACCTACTTACGATTCTGCCAACTTCACTCATTATAAACTCTAAAGCAGTTTTTTTTTTATCACGGTAAACAAAGCATCAGTGTTCTTACCTAGATGCTTCTAAATAATTTATATTATTCACTATTTTAAAATAAAGCAGTATTTATAACTGAGTTTTATGTCTGACAAGTTTTTAGTTTTATGTAGACTTAAGAGAATTGGAGGGTTGGAGAAGGGTGTGTAACTGTATGAGAACACTGAAAATCATCTCCATTGACGACTGTGACATACTACGTGCTTTCCTAGGTAAAACATTCACACCAGTCTCGATAGATTTTTTTTCTCCTTTGGAGCATTTGGAAAACGTTCAAAATTTCAATATAATCTAGTTGTAGATTATTGAAATCGATTACTGCAGAATGTACCGAGTTATGTTTACTTCTGTGAACTTAAACGTGACTAAATAGTGAGTTTCACTAAGAAGTGTTAAGGTCTACTTTTGTGTCGATTTATTCTGAATAAGTCTGACTTGTTCTACTCAGTGTCAAAACTCTATCCGTCTTCAGATTTTATAAAACCGATAAATGAGTGAGATAGGATAAACACAAGAAATACCTACAAAATTGTAATTCCGAGTAGATGTCTCACCATTGAATCAGAAACAACAACGAAGGAACCTCTACATGGTCGCTCGACCTACTCGAAATATCAGTCAAGTGTCTTCAAATCATATCCGAATGTGTTTTAAAAAATTGAATAACGATCCTGCCAGCTCGCCGCCCCATCAAAATAGGTAATATTCCTTTCTATTATAGACACAAAGCCTGAAATTTCGGAGGAAGGAGTAAATCGATTACATCGACCCGCAGCCCACTGCTGGTACTTAATTTATCGATCCCGAAAGGATGAAATGTTAAGTTTATCTTGGCTGCATTTGAACCCAAAACGTAAAAACTAACAAAATGCTGTTAGCATTTTTCCCGGCGTGCTAACGATTCTGCCAGCGCGCCGCCTTGAAAATAAGTAATATTGAACAGACGATCAAAACCGGAATAAAAATCACAAAAACTATACAAAAAGAATAAAAATGATCAATAAGCGTATGAAGTCATTGTAATAATGTTGCAGAGGAATGGATAGAAGAAAAGAAAATAGAAATAAAAATGGGATCACCCACAATGCCTGGAAACAAACTGATATGGTTTGGTTGATTGAAAAGTTAAGGGCTGTCAGATTTATAAATGTAAAAACATTATAATTTGATCATAGAACATTTCCATTAGGACTAAGATCATCTCAAGTAACCAGCCAGTGTGTAATTACTCAGAGTTTTCAAGTGCTAGAGGAAAAATCGTCATATGTCTGGAATTTAAAAAAGATATGCAGACAAAAATAGGAAAATGCAATATACAAAAGTAGAGAAAGAAAAACCATTCCCAAGTACAAGTCTCACTTCCAGTATATAATGTCACATCTGGCTGACAGACATCACACCCGTTTCCTGTTATAGGAGTGCCAAAAGTTAATCTTGCCTAGGGTGCTAAAAGCTGTAGATCGGATATATTTCTTACAGTTACAGTTTAATGATTTAGAACAAGGCGGAAAAATGTGCAAGGGTAAGGGTACAATTATTTGAGTTAACTCATTGTGTAACAATGGTACTTAGTTTATCAACGCTGGAGAGATGAAAAGCAAAACGAGCTCAGCAGGATAGATTTTTTTACTTGTTAGGATTTTGACATTCTGTTTTGTGAACAATAGAGTCATTGGTTACATACTTCCAACATGAAAATTATTGGTTGACTGCATTTAAGACGGTGGGAATGTCAGGAATTATCGGAGTAACCCGAGCGTAATAAATGTCGGTTTCAAATTTTTGTACATGGCCAACTATTTCGGGAGAGGGGTGAGTCAATTACATCAACTCCAGTGCTCATCTGATACTTATTTATCGACCCTGAAAGAATGAAAGGCAAAGTCGATACTGGCAGCATTTGAATTTAGAACGTAAAGACGCTATCTTTTTCGCCCGGCTCGCTATCAACGATTCTCCCAGCCTGCTGCCTTATACAAGTTTCAACTAAGATTTTAGCGAAACGAAGTCTGTACATGGTCATTCGACCAGCTCGAAATGTCAACCAAATTTCCCTCAAATCACATTACACTCTTCTATTTTAGAAAGGACACGTTGTATTGTATAGTTTTTCAACACACTCAGCCTGAAATTAAAATAGGATGATCAAGTCCTACCTGAGGCTAAGCCCACAACAAAGCAACTAGTAAAGGGGTATTGGTTGTGTCCTTGCTCTTCATCTGTCTTTTGTATTCATGAATGAACCAATTGCGTACGTGGGTGATAATAACTATCTAATCTATCTATGCTCGTAATGTCCTCCCAATCTTTAGGCTTCCCTCAAACCATTCTCTGCGGGAAGTGTATTCCTGTGAAGCAAGATAGCCATTGTCTACTGTATGAAAATAAATGCCTCGCTTTGCAACCACGTGGGTTCGGGTTCAGTCCTACTGCGCAGCACCTTGAGCATGCTTGTTTTCTACTATAGTCCCGAACAAACCAATGCCTTTTGAGTGAATTTGGTAAGTGAAAATTGTGTGGAGGCCCGTTGTATGTACAGTAATACCCCACTTTACGATGACCCACTTTACGAGAGCCCGGGTTTACGAGTTTTATTTTATAACTATAAAAAGTTAAACTGCCATTTTGTATGTGTAGTAACGTCGCAACACGCGGCAACACCGGTTCTGACGCGTCTACTCAGCTGCATATAACGACGGAGTAAAATGTCGGCATAAAATTTCAATGTCTCAGTTTGCGCGTGCGCTTTTGTGTAGAGAGATTATTACAAGCTAGTTCTTTGTGCCACATATTTTATATTGTATACGTGTGTTTACGAAGGGGTACTCTAAAGAAACCGGGATTTTGCAATGTTATTTTATTCACTTAATTTTACATGTTTACACTTTTATCGCCTTCAAAGTATTCTCCATTTGAAGCAATGCATCGATCTAGACGCGTTTCCCACTGTTCGAAGCAGTGCTGAAATTCTTGCAATGTGATACCTTTTAATGCCTCCGTCGTTATTATCTTCACCTCTTCCACATCTGCAAATTCTGTATGCCCAGCTTTCATCACCGGTGATGAGCTTCAAGAAAAAAAGTCCAGATCAACTTCCAACTCTTCTTCTAGTTCACGACACGCATTCAGTCGTGACTGCTTTTGATCTTCCGTGAACAAACGAAGCACAAATTTTGCTGCAACTATCTTCATTCGCAATTCCTCGCTCAAAATTCGTTGGCAGGAGCTCCAGGACATACCAACCAATTATATCAACAAGTTCGTTAATTGATCAGTGGCGGCCCTTCAGGAATTTTTATGATGTTTCCATTTGTTCGGGAGGTCGACGGTCGCCCTGAACGAGGTTGGTCTTCAAATGACAAGTGACCTTTCCTAAAGTGTGAACACTACTCGTAAACTTGTGTTTTGTTCATGGCAGCGTCCTTGTAAGCTGTTTGAAGTATCACAACTGTTTCAGCCGCCATTTTTCCCAGCAGAAAGCAGAATTTCACGGATGCACGCTCTTCCTTCGTTTCAGCCATCGCAAAAATCGACGAACAGTGGAGAATCTCTGCAAAACAAAGACGCACCACGTGACAGTACGACCTCACTCGACGACGCCTGAGGGTTGCATCAAATCACTTCTAGTGGCGGAAGCCCGAACTTCAACGAGATTGTTCCACAGAGAACGTTTCCGGTTACTTTTGGGTATCCCCTCGTATACTATTATTTTCGGCATTTTTTAAACCTATCTAATATGTCTAAACGAAAGCGTACAACGGATACCGATGGGAACAAAAAGAAACGAAAAGCCATCACTTTCGAAACTAAGTATAAAATGCTTTTTCTAAACAAACAACACCAGACTTGTTTTTTTAAAAAGAAATCTGCAAGTCCGTCTACGAGTACTTGTGAATCAGCGATCGTGTCTACAAGTAATTGTGTGCGCGAGTTTAGTGCGAGGAAAAGTGATTCAGAAAACGATTACAATAATAATTTTTTAAAAATCATAAATGATCTTGACATTCTTTTTACTTTACATAAAATATTCTTTACATTCTACTGTTGTTTTATTGCCATTTGTTTACGAGTATAATAAATTTTATAGGTAAAATATTTTTCTGGGAATGAATTACGTTTTATAACATTGCTACTATGGGAAATTATTACTCTTCTTTAAGAGTTTTCACTTTACGATCGGTCTTCTGGAACAAATTAACTCGTATATTGAGGCATTACTGTATATGTGTGCGCGCGTGCGTACATGTGTGTATATGTGCGTGTGTACGTGTGTGTAATGCACGCGCGTGCATGTGTGCATGTGAGTGTGTGTGTGAGAGTGCGTGTGTGTGTGTGTGAGAGAGAGAGAGAGAGAGAGAGAGAGCGTATGCGTATGTCTATGTTTCTGTCTGTCCTCCTCTACAACTTGACAACAAGTGTTGGTTTGTTTACGTCCCCCGAAACAATAGTTCGATAAAAAAAGTGGCTGATACAATAAGTACCAGACTTCAGGAAAATTAATTCTTCGGTCGATTTGTTTGTCTAAACCCTGAAGACAGTACTCCAGTATGGACTCAGTCTAATGACGGGAACAACACACACACACTCACATGCACACATGCACGCGCGTGCATTACACACACGTACACACGCACATATACACACATGTACGCACGCGCGCACACATATACAGTAATGCCTCAATATACGAGTTATATATAACCTTTTGCGCTTATTCTTTTACTTTTTTCATCTTTGTGAATTTAGAACGATTATAATAGGGGTCCAGAGTCTTGAAGGGCATTTGATACTCATAAAAACAACCCTTCTCAAATACGCAACATTCCATTTGCAGCAATCTCATTGCGCTCTCTTCCGAAATAAAATTACATACCACATCCAGAAGCAACATAAAAACTAACAATTTGATCTACGTTAATCTCCTTTTTTCCATCTCATGTAAATTAAATTTAGACCTTTCCAATTTGCTGTGAAATGCATTCAGACGCTGGGATGTCTCATGAATGATATTTGCTTGCCAGTATTTTACAGCAAAATTACGATCATTTAGCTCTTAAGCCAAAGAGCAGTGCATTGAACTAAGTTTTAAATCTTAACGCTAAAATATATATTTATTCCTATTTTAATCTTTAATCCTTAATATTTTACTATTTTCAGTCATTAGACTGTGGCTATGCTGGGGCACAGTCCGGAAGAATTTTCAGTTGAATAAGTCGACCCTAGTACTTATTGTTTGTTAAGCCTGGTACTTATTCTATAGGCATTTTTTGCTGAACCTCTGTGTTATGAGAACGTAAACACACCAATACCGGTTGTCAAGCGGTACTGGGTGACGGACACAGACACAAACAGAAGCAAACACACACACACACACACACACACACACACACACACACACACACACCACACACACACACTTCTTATCAGTTTCCGTCTACCAAATCCACTCATAATGCTTTGGTCGGCCCGAGGCTATAGTAGAAGACGCTTACTCAAGGTGCTACGAAGTGGGACTGAACCCAGAGTCATGCGGTTGGGAAGCAAACTTCTTATCAGTTTAATCAAAGATCTTAACAGTGCCATTTTCCTACTCTAGCATTTTTTCTAAGTCTCTCCTATAATAAATAAAATGGGTTTAGTGTTGTAATATATTTATTGAACAGCTGCATCAGCAAAGTTGTGGTTTAAAAGATTTAGTTACGTTTATTAATGTTTTAAGTTCCAAGCCCCGCTGAGATAAGCTTTGCCTTTCGTCCCGTTGGGGAAGTCGGAGTTAGTAAAAGCGTTGGATTAGAAGCCTGGCGATATTCGTTCTGGCTGTCATGCGCTCTAAGTTTAAATTCTGCTAAAGCCGATTTTGTCTTGTTTTTCACAGTCAGAGTCGATAAATAAACAACCAGTCAAATAACAAAGCCATTTCTCTCCGTCTTTGTCTCTGTCTGTCTGTCTGTCTGTCTGTCTGTCTGTCTGAGGGGGCTGATAAAAAATATATAGCAGTAATATAATTGATTTCATCGATTATACTCCACTGCTTATGAGTTTCTGGATTTGTGCCAATGAAAAATATTAAAAGAATGGGACGTTATTCATGTGGGAAAAAAAGTTAAGTTGATGTTAAAATATTTAAATATTTAACAATATTTAAGTTCATGTTAATCAATTTAGAATGAAAGAGCTGAACAAGACAAAAAAAAAAGCGATGTTAGTCATTGATTAGTCGATAGACACTACTCTTAGCCGTCACTCGCAGACAAGTATGACCTGGTATATTGTACCATGCTTTTGATAGTTGTTTTAGGTGCATATATAATCAAAAACTGACATAGACATCATCTCGGCCCTTTCCTGTTTGACACAGAGGAATATGATGCGACGGTTGGATAGCGAAAGCTCTGCACCAGAAGTTGGTTGGTACTTATTTTCAGCGGACAAGAACTAAGTCGTCTTGGCCGATCTCTAAGCAGCATCCAACCACTATGTTTCAAAACCAACGTCCATAAGCTGCCAACGCGGAAAAACATACATCCACCAGATCAAATAAACACAATTGTGATTGCATATTTTAACGAGACAGTCCCACTTTGTGCAGTGTTTCAGCACAGATTAACATGAATAAATATAGAAACACTGGTCCAAGCAAGACAAAGAAATACAGTTATTCTCTGAACTAAACATACAAGGCCAATGAAGACACACCATTTAGGTATTTTGTGCCTTTTTCGCAAGCATTTAATGAGCGTACTTAAATGCACTAATATTCAGAACACAATATTCAGAACACAAACTAAATAAGTTTCCCATACATGTATCGAAATTGCAGACTTACACATTTTTCTTGTCCCCCACCTCACACCGCATGGATCAGAAACTGAGCCTGGGGCCATGAACATATGCAGAACAGCTGGAAAAAAAGTTGGAAATTTTCTGTAAGGAATCTAATTTGCTACAGCAGGGATTCCTAACCGCCGGGTCGCACAGAAAGAATAAATTTTAAAACTTTATTTCGCAGTCTGCAGAGTGCACTTGCATTATATACATATTATGAGACTTTTTCTGTTGGTGTCACAAGTTTTAGTTCTTTTAATTTTGTCTCAATTGTTTTCAAATTTGGTATACTGATATAGTTTTGTATGCTAATTATGGAAATGAAATTCATTTTTGCAATAGATAAATAAATAAAATGTTAATAGCTTTTAAAGTTTGCAAATTTTAGGTAATTTTAGCCAATAGAAAGCCAAAGACATATTGGTGCCTGTTTCCATGGTAACAACCCAAGATATAGTCTCCCTGAAAACACAACCATGTGTATTGTCTTTACCTTATATATATATATATATATATATATATATATATATATATATATATATATATATATATATATTGACAAGTTTATGTGGCGCAGAAAGTACAAAAATTGTAATTTGTTTGAGGAAAAACTCCGAGAATGTATCTCAATTTATTTTTTTAATTTTTCACACAAAAAAAAAGTTATTGAGGATTCTGATGTCGTAATGTTTTGCTTTCATTAAAAGTTTGTCGTAATACTGTTGTGATAGACAGTTATCACGCACGAAATGCCACCTTTCAAATCCTATTTCCTGATTGGGTAAAAATTATCAAATTTTAAACCTCTGTAAACATTTTTTACCAGTTTTTTTTCTTGAACAAGTGAATAACAAAATCAGAGTCAGCGTGAAAAATTACATCAGTATACCAAATTTGAAAATTTTTACTTACGAGGGGCGTTCAATAAGTAATGCCCCTGACCCACTTGCAGTTGTTTGATCTAGCTGAAATTTTGCATGTGCACTTATTTATACCTCTATAGATTACAGCTCTGAACTAATTGTGGTTTCTGATTTACAGGTGTTTGAACTGAGTCAAGTGTGAAATGGAGCCTGTTGAGTGTCGAGCAACGATCCGGGTTTTGTATTTGAAAGGACGCACACCACGGGAGACTTTTGATGAAATGAAAGTAACTTATGGTGAAGATGCCCCATCATATGACCTTGTAAAACGCTGGCATTGTGAATTCAAACATAGTCGGAACTCTGTGGAAACAGCTCCCAGATCTGGTCGCCCCCTTCTGCCGTTGATGAGACGTCTGTCCGTCAAGTTGAGGCTGCCATTTTGGAAGGTCAACGCATAACTATTCGCCAAATAGCCCATAAGGTCAAGATTAGTACCGGGTCTGTGGAAACTATCATTCATGACCATTTGCATATGCAAAAGGTGTCTGCCAGATGGATTTCCAGGTTGCTCACACCTTTCCAGAAGCAAGAACGCGTTGAGTGATCGAGGATGAATTTGGAGATGTGCCAAGAAGATGAGTCAAAATTTTTCAAAAGACTGATCACACAGGATAAAACCTGGGTCCATCACTATGATCCATAGACCAAAGCCCAGTCAATGCAGTGAAAGCACCGTGACTCACCTCCTCCAAAGAAGGCAAGGGTGCAGCCCTCCGCTGACAAGGTTATGCTCACAGTCTTCTGGGACCAGGACGGAGTAGTGATGACAGATTTCCTGGCAAAGGGTACCACAATTACAGGAGCCTATTATGCTTCACTTTTGAGGAAATTAAGAGAAGCTATCAAAATCAAGAGGCGGGGCAAGATCAGCAAAGGCATCCTCCTCCTGCAGGACAACGCTCCGGTCCACAACTCGCGTGTCGCCAGATCAGAAGCACAGGCGTGCAGCTATGAACTCCTCTCCTTGCACCCTCTGATTTTTACCTCTTCCCAGCCATGAAGTTGATTTTGAAAGGAAAGCGTTTCCCAGATGATGCAGCCTTGATTTCTGAAGTCACGTCGTGGTTGGAGGACCAAGCTGGGGTCTTCTACAAAAACGGTCTCCAGAGCTGTATCAAACGATGGGAGAAATGCTTAACTCTGGGTAGTTCCTATGTAGGAAAAGACTAATAACTGTGCCAAGTGTCGTTGTGCTACTGCTATGGGAAGTGGGTCAGGGGCATTACTTATTAAACGCCCCTCGTACCTTCAAAATTTCAAAAATTGTGACAGTAACAGAAAAGATTCACATTCAAGATGCCAACGTTTCTGCGGCGAGCTGGCAGAAACGTTAGCACGCCAGGCGAAATGCCTAGCGGTATTTCGTCTGCCGTTACGTTCTGAGTTCAAATTCCGTCGAGGTCGACTTTGCCTTTCATCCTTTCGGGGTCGATTAAATAAGTACTAGTTACGCACTGAGGGCGATGTAATCGACTTAATCCGTTTGTATGTCCTTGTTTGTCTCCTCTGTGTTTAGCGCCTTGTGGGTAGTAAAGAATTAGGTATTTCGTCTGCTGTAACGTTCAGAGTTCAAATTCCGCTGAGGTCGACATTGCCTTTCATCCTTTCGGGGTCGATTAAATAAGTACCAGTTACGCACTGGGGTCAATATAATCGACTTAATCTATTTGTCTGTCTTTGTTTGTCCCCTCTGTGTGTATCCCCTTGTGGGCAGTAAAGAAATAAGAAAAGATTCACATACATACATACATACATACATACATACATACATACATACATAAAGAAGCACTCCGTCGATTACGACGAGGGTCCCAGGTGATACAATCAACGGAACAGCCTTCTCGTGAAAATAACGTGGAAGTGGTTGAGCATTCCACAGACTCATGTACTCTTAACGCAGTTCTTAGGGAGACTCAGCGTGACACAGGGTGTGACAAGGCTGACCCTTTGAAATACAGGTACAACTCATTTTTGCCAGCCGAGTGGACTGGAGCAACGTGAAATTAAAGTGCCTTGCTCAAGGACACAACGCGTCGCCGGGAATTGAACTCACGACCTTACGACCGTGAGCCGAATATCCCAACCATTAAGCCACTCGGACATACATACATACATACATGCATTCATACATACATACATGCATTCATACATTACATACATGCATACATACATACATACATACATACATGCATTCATACATACATACATACATACATATATACATACATACATACATACATGCATACATACATACATGCATTCATACATACATACATACATACATACATACATACATGCATACATACATACATACATACATACATTACATACATACATACATACATACATACATACATACATACATACATACATACATGCATGCATGCATACATACATACATACATACATACATACATGCATACATACATACATACATGCATACATACATACATACATACATACATACATACATACATACATACATACATACACACACGTGTGTTTGTGTGTGTATGTGTGTGTGTTGAAAAGTTATTTCAAACGAGACTGCATTACCGTAGACCTTTACTTACAATCCCATGGAATTCCATATATGTCCAACTTCCAATTAGATATCAAATAGTTTGTTCTTTGATTTTTCTTCGGTGTTATATATAGTACAATAAATTACAATGTTTACAGAGCGTTTATTCAAGATCGGAATAAAACTTGAGGTTCGGTAGTAACTATTTTTATATCATTACATCATACATTTATGATATAATTTTTGAAAAAATTGTTACATCTGAATCTTCAATTTTATTCTGATCTTGGCTGATTGTGTGTGTGTATGTGTTTGTGTGTATGTGTGCATATATGTACGTGCATTTCTGCGTTTGCGTGTGATTATGTGTCATTGAATGTGTGTGCGTATATGTGTGACTGTGTGTGCGTATATGTGAATGTGTGCGTGCGCTGTGTGTGTGTGTTGTGTGTGTTTTTGTGTGTATGTTTGACTGTGAACGTGTACGAAGAAGATATTTTCCCTTTTTTTATACTGATCACAATTTTTATTACTTTTTCCTTTATTAAGTGATAACATTTGAATAGAAAGAAACAGAAGAAAGTGAAAAAGTTAAAATAAACGAAAAGAAGGTGGGGGGATACCTACAGAAGGTAGAGAGGGTGGGACAATGACCATACATCCCCAAAACAAATGGTGTGCTCCACTGCGCCCCACGGAAGTGACCACGATGGCTGCGAAGAACGGGCAGCTGCGGAGAATAGCCAGCGACATTCGCTGCTGCAGCATCGCCAGTCTCATTTCTCCACGTCGTAGGGCTCATTTCTCAGACGAGCTGCCGTTGTCCCGATTCTGCAGAGGAAATCGGTAGCACGGGGTTCGAGAACATCTGACGTCTCGACAGCGACCGGCACTAACTCATAACGGCCGGTGAGGCCACTGTATTTATTGATTTTTCTCTCTTCTGCATTACGGATGGCGACACCCGGGTTTGCAGCTGATGCACCAAGGATGAAGCTGAAGAACGAGTCACTGTACGGTTGCGTCTCAGATTAGGGATCTGCCTCCCTAGAATAGGAAAAGGATAAGGCGGCGAGGTGGCAGAAACGTTAGCACGCCGGACGAAATGCTCACCGGTATTTCGTCTGCCGTTACGTTCTGAGTTCAAATTCCGCCGAGGTCGACTTTGCCTTTCATCCTTTCGGGGTCGATAAATTAAGTACCAGTTATGCATCAGTGCGTAACTGCTACTTAATTTATCGGGTCGATAATTAAGTACCAGTTACACACTGGGGTCGATGTAATCGACTTAATTCCTTTGTCTGTACTTGTTTGTCCCCCATATGTTTAGCCCCTTGTGAGCAATAAAGAAATAAGAATAGGAAAAGGGTTATTCCGTCGGGGTGCTTACCGTCCCTGTGGTGGAGACTTACTGGCTCCAGTTGAGACGGGAAGCCAGCCGCGTCAAGATCCCTTGTAACTATAATCGGCTCGAACTAAGGCTATAGGATAATGAATGCAGACCGAATTCATCGACCTCCCGCTCAATAACGATTATGTTTCGTCCCAGTAGTAACTTTTTAATCGAAGCAATTATTTTTCCTTCAATTCTTTTTTACCTTCTTATATTATTTAAAATTATATTATATCTAAAACAATAAATCTACCAGCTCCATCGGCGTTCCAAAGCTCTTCTACCCGGTCTTATTTTCTGGATGGAATTATATTAATGACAGTTATTATTGCCTTCTTCATTATTGCAAGAATCGTGGGAACGCTGTTGTTTTCGTTTCTTCTTTGTTATTACCGGAATTAAAAACTTTCTGACTGTTAGTATCATGTTTCTTTCACCACCCGGAAATGGTTTGGTCGAAGTGTCTGGTATTAGTTTATTACTGGGGTGCATTGTCTGCTGGTGTGTGTATGTGTGTGTGTGTGTGTGTGTGTGTTTTGCGTGTGTGCAAGAGTGTATGAGTTTTTGGTTTTATGTACATGTCTATAAGTGCATGCATGGTTCTGTGTGTTTTTCTGTGTATATGTATGTGTGCATGTGTGTGTGTGTGTGTGGGGGGGGGGAAGTGTTTGTATGTGTGTGTTTATAGGCGTGTGTGTGTGTTTCTGTGTGTTTATAGGTGTGTGTGCGTGTGACTGCGTGCGCGTATGTATATACATGTGTGTGTGTTTGTGTGCATTGGCGTATATGTCTGTGTGCGTGTATGTGCGTGTGTGTGTGTGTGTGTGTTTGTGTCTTTGAATGTGTGTGAGTGTCTGTGTGCGGGTGCGTATATATGTTTGTGTGAGTATACGTGTGTATGTGTTTGCGTGTGTTTGTGTGTGTATGTGTGTCTGTTTTAATGTACTCTGCGTTTTACTATCAATAATTATTTTGGTATTCCAACATAAAATAATTTTATTATTGACGAGTTATTTTTCTTTCTTGCTTTTGTTTTTTTTTGTTTTATTTCGTGTTATGTGATATGATATGTTTCAATAGTTGCTTCTATTCATACGTACCAACACATTAATAAATACTTATACATGCACACAGAACTAGAGACACCAACCGTTTCAATAGATAAAAAAAATTTCAGTTATAAAATTCTTGCCTAGAATATGTATGTATATATATATATATATTATATATATATATATATATATATATATATATATATATATATATATATATATATATACATGAAAAGAAAAAATAAAACCTTTGGGTTTTACTTCATAAAACCAGCAGTTATCTAAAAAATTAATTGGATAGGAACAAATGCTGTTTAGTGACATTCAGATAATTTAGTAGTTCACTGTGTTTGTACGCTGAAGACAAAAAATTATAATGCAGCGAGAAATGTAATGCAATTAACATCACGGATACAATAGAAATCAAATGAAACGCATGAACTTTATTAGTTGCAAGCATATTTAATGATTAAAACAATAATCAGCTAATGTAACTTTTATGTTTTTATATTTTATCTTTTATCTTTAATCTTTTACTTGTCTCAGTTATTAGACTGCGGCCATGCTAGGTCACCGCCTTGAAGGGTTTAGTCCAGTGGTACTCACTCAATCAGGGTCCATATGAGATTTTTCGGGGTCCACACAATAAATTAGAAAATTGGTGACCCACAGTAGTATTATAAGGGCCCTTGAAAAAAATTTTGCTTTAAATGTATGTATTTATATATATATTGCAAGAAACAGCTCGGTTTCTTTCTGATATTTTACATAAGGGAGTGTGTGAAAAAACAAAATAGGAATTTTAAAAGAAGTTTCTATAAATCTAGCTTTTAAGCATTGTTTGACTGTGGGGGTCCGCCAAGATAAAATAGTAACCAAAGGGATCCACAGATAAAAAAAAATGGTTGAGAACCCCTGGTTTAATCTGGTACTACTAATTATATTGGTCTCTACCTATTCCACCAGTTGACAAGAGGTAGTAGATGAGGACAAGCATTGTACAAACACACAATCACACACGCATACACACACACACGCATGCACGCGCGCACGTACACACACACACACACACACACACAGTTCCTCTTTCTACCAACGTATACCAACATATACTAAATATGTTATACAACGGAGAATTTTGTGAAGAAATTCTAATCCGATCTTGTTTTGAGTTAAAAGGTTTATGTCAATAATCCCTTTATTTTTCAATAAATTTCTTTTTATTACTTTCCACTATGTGAAGCAGCAACAATGATATTTTTTTAAACCTTTTCATCAGTGCTAAGCTTTCCGTATGTTTCCCAGAGATCGAATACACTTTCTTCTTCTGATTAACTCTTATTATCCCAAGGGTAGAAGGAATGTATCAAAACCTGCGAAATTAGGCGCTCAAATCTGTTTTTATGAAACTTAGATATTGGTGAAATTTCAACTTCATTTAATTAAAGGGTCCCTATTTTCTCGAAAGTTTTACATTTCTAGACATTGGGACGATGCGGAGTCAAAAATGGAAGAATTACAATTATGTATGTGTTGTAACCTTGATCAAATCTATTGATTTTACTCCACCACATAACAAAAATAAATGTTTATAAAAATAGTTTTGCAACAAAAGGATAATACTTTTAGTGTTTTCGTGATTTTTATTTTTTTCAAGTTTGCAACCAAACAAGAAAATATTCAAATGACTACAATAGTCTGATTTTCTGCCAAAAATGATTCGAATAGCTCTTTGTAAGTGTGTATCACTCAATTTAAGCCTGTTGGTTGACAATAATCTGATCTGTGGTAAATAATATGCAAGGCTTATAGTCGTAGACATTGGGATAAAATGGGTTAAAAAGACTGATTCGTATTTCGTGAAAGTAGCGGGCAACAAAAGATGCTGTCTTCTTAAGAGAACAAACAAGCCATGAGCGCTTAAATTTTTCTCCACCTCCGTCTTCCCAATATTCATTTATACCAGGGGTCACCAAAGGGGGTTCGAGCGACTCCTTAGGGGTCGACGAGGAATTACAGGGGGTCGATGATAGCCAAGAGGTCGAATGGAGGTTGGCATGCGAAAGACAAGGTCACTCAGATGAACTGCTTGAAATACTTAGTCAGCGCCATGCTCATTCCTCACATTGATGTTATCAGTTTCAATAAAAGATATTCCAGCAATATGATGCGTTTTTCACATTTTTTAACCATGAAAACAATTTCATAAAAATTGCAAGTTTAACACTACGCCATATGCTCGTGATGACAAACATCTGTCAAATATAAATAATATAAATAATGCATTGTGACCATTTTTTTCCGCGAGGCATTTTATAGCACATTGTAACGGTTGGTATT
Source organism: Octopus sinensis (assembly GCF_006345805.1). Taxonomy (NCBI): domain Eukaryota; kingdom Metazoa; phylum Mollusca; class Cephalopoda; order Octopoda; family Octopodidae; genus Octopus; species Octopus sinensis. Next base: position 65,248,622 of record NC_043000.1, on the reverse strand, counting down.
ATGATATAGTTTGGAGTTGGCAGTTAGCGATTGTAACGGTGGTTGCTGTTGCAGATTTGTAAGATGGGCGAAGAACAGTGTTCGAAGTTATAAAGAAATATTTATTTACCGTTACTTGATATAATACCATGCCTCAACAGGCAGGAGTGTGATATAATATAAGTGGAAGGGCATGCGAGATAAAGGAAGTTAACTTCTTGTATAGTTGGTGTTTTCGTCATTGTGTAGTAGTAACCTACAGATAGAGATGGAGTAAAGTTCTAGAGAAAAGAAAGTGAGCTAGTGAGAGTGAGAGAGTCGAGGGAAGTTGTCTGAAGTCGCTGATTGTAACCTTCTTTCTCCTTCTGCCCGATTGTCTTTAGTCACTGCCTGATTGTGGCCATGACTCTAGTTGTGCTCTGTTCACTAACTGATGGTCGCTCTCTCTAATTGATTTTGCCGTACCAAATTCTAGTATTTATAACTATCCAAAACCAGCTAGAAGGATAGACATATTGTCGAGAACAATAGATTTCGTTGGTGTACCTATTATCTCAATTCTAACGTTTGGTGGCTTAGAAGAGGTTAGAAGGGTCAAGTGGCAAAGACATTATTTTGCTGATCGAAGGCATCTGGCAAATGTAACTGCTGTCACTCACAGAAAAACTATTGTTTTACCGTGAGAAAAGCGCTGTTGAACAGTTAAGCGAAATTTGTCGATCGCGGATTGAGTCCACGCTAGGCCTGCATAAACCACTACAACATCCACAGCTTGGTATAGGGTAAGTTATGCTATCTAGAATTGATATTAGGGTTTGTGTATGGTGATATGTTTATGCTATATGTATATATTGATTATGTATAAATGATATGTTTATATATATATATATATATATATATATATTATATATATATATATACTAGCAGAGATATCCAGCGTTGCTAGAGATAAAAATGGCATAGTTTTTTTATTATTTTAATTGTTTCAGTCATGTGACTGCAGCCATGCTGGGGCACCACCTTTAGTCGAACAAATCGACCCCAGAATTTATTCTTGTAAGCAATTATATAACTGACAAACTAAAAATTACATAACTAAATTATATATCATGACAAACTAAAGTTATATAATTTTAGTTTGTCATGTCTTTATATAGGATGTAAATAACAAAATAAGTTCATATAATCTGGACCTGAAGATTGGCAATATAATCGTTTTAATATGGTATTGTACTTCGAGACCTTCTATTTCAGCAATATTGAGGAATTTGTTGTCATGAAACGCGCGTAGTCTATATAATGTAAAGTACATGATTTAGAATAAGAATTGAAGGTATTAATTTTGATAATTTTAATATTATCTCTCTCTCTCTCTCTCTCTCTCTCTCTCTCTCTCTCTCTCTCTATATATATATATATATATATATATATATATATATATATATATATATATATATATATATAAATGGATGAATGAATTATCCTTTGTTTACCGTTAAGATGGAAAATTCAATAATTCAATAAACAGTTACCAGGGTAGCAAAATTCACGCAGTAACACGGATGAAGTGACCTCTTCATATTAATGATAGCAATAAAACCATGGTTTTGGTCTCTGAGGACAACCCCAACAGAATTAAATTTATGTCTAATAATTCTAAAATCAAGAATTCTATATACCAGTGTAAAGTTTCTTGCGGTAACGATGTCTACTTCTACATAGGTGCATCCTCTTCCCAGTTATCTAAGAGAATTTCCAATCATTATACATCATTTAGGGATAGCAGTAAACGCCATAGCACAGGGCTAAGTAAATTGGTTTGGCATCTTAAAGACAACAATAAAGATTTTAAGTTAGATTGGTTCATCCTGTCCATATCTTTTCCTTGCGATAAAGGTAAGGGATTTTGTAACATTTGCAACTCTGAACTCTTCCATATTCTCTTTTCTAAGAATCACCTTGTTAACACACTTATAGAGCGATCTTACAAATGTAAACACTGGCAGAAACATACCTTTAGCTCATATAAGTGATTTTGCCAGCCTTTATAGTTTTAACAGTTAGTTTAACTTGCACTTTACTTCAATGGAGAATTCTACTTCTAAGCCTTTGAACATTTGTTCAACCAACGTATCCCTCTTTATTTGTTCTCTACTTATTATTTCTTTAACCCTTCTCTCTCTAGTATCTCCCCTTGACGTTGAATCTACTAACGTTTTTTTTAAATACTTAATAACGTTCTGTTTATCATTTAGGCAGTTATCGTAATTGTTATAATGTCTTGTTGAGATAGGCTCACTTTCTTTCCTGATGAGAAGATTGCATTTTACACCGTTTATTCCTTTGGAATATAACCAATGTTGTCTTTGAAACATATGTCGAAAGTAAAAGAATTTTAATAACATCTTCGTTCAACTCCATTTATTTACTTACATATATATATATATATATATGAGCCCGGAATCTACGCGCCCTCCTGGTCCATAGCACCCTCTCTCCTTCCCCCTCAGCCCCACACGGATCATTCCCGTGCTCTAGATCCCGCTGCAACACCTGCCCCTTCATCACCAACACCACTGCTGTCACCGGCTCCAACCAGCGAACTGTACGTATCAGACATTCTTTTACGTGCACTTCGTCTGGCCTCATATACTGTATTAAATGCAACCTCTGCGGAATGCTGTATATAGGACAGACAGGACGCCGTTTGTCAGACTGATTCGCCGAACATCTGAGGGACGTTCGCCTACGGTCTTTTTCTCCCGTCGCACGTCACTTCCGCTCGGCCAGCCATTCCCCCGATGACATCTCAGTGTTTGGTCTCGCCCCACACAACAGTCGTCCACTATCTAGGCTCCACTTGGAGCAATGCTACATCTTCACCCTACAAACCACTACCTCACACGGACTCAACACAGTCCCCTCCTCTTAGTGTGTTTTCCCGGAAACACACACACGCATACCCACGTATCCACGAACACCCCCACATACCTACTTCCAACACACCTACCTCCAACACACCACACACACACAACCTACTTGTACGCACACATACTTCCACACCTATACACCCCCCCACACACACTCGCACACACACACACATACATACGTATACACACATACATACATTCACACATTTAATCACACATACATACATACACACACAAACAAACATGCACATACATACACACATACATACATACACACATACACACACACATACATACATACACACACATATACACACATACACACATACATACATACATACATACATACATACATACACACACACATACGTACATACGCACATACCTACACATATACACACACACACACATACGTACATACATACTTTACATACATACATACACACACACACACACATGCACACATACACGCATGCACACACACATACATACATACATACCTACACACGCACACGTTTACACGAATGCACGCACACATACATATATTTGCATCCAGGCGCACCCCCTTTCTTTTGGGTTGAGGGGTTGATGGATCTCGGTTCTTGTGGTGTGGGTGTACGGGGGTCCGCGCGCAAGCGCGCTTTGGCACGATCCTGGGGGTGGGGTCGGCCCCATATGCGTGCGTTGTGTTGTTTGTGTGTTGTGTGTGTGGGCGTGCGTCGTGTGTGTGTGTGTGTATACATACATATACACACACATGCATGCATGCACGCGCGCACACCTACATACCTACATACATACACGCACACACACTTACACACATACAGACATACATACATACACACATACACACCCCCACACATACATACACACACACACATACACACATACACATACATACATACGCAAGACATACATACACACAGACATACACCCATACACTCACACACACATACATACACACCCACATACACACGCACACGCATACATACACACACACACCTACACTCCCACATACATACATACACACCTACATACACACGCACACGCATACATACACACACACACACGCATACATACATACATTACATACGTACACACACATACTTACATACATTCATACCTTCACTCATACATACATACATACATACATACATACATACACACACACAAACATACACAGCCACACACCCATACATACATACACACATACATACACACATACACTTATACACACACGCCTACACACATACATACACACACACATACATACACACACATACACACACATATACGCACATACACATATACTTACACACATGCACACACACACAGATACATACGCACATGCATGCATACATGCATACATACACACACATACACGCATGCACACATACATACATACACACACACGCATGCACACATACATACATACACACACATACATACATACATACATACACACACACATACACACACACACACATACATACATACATACATACACACATACACATACACATATACACAAACATACTTACATACACTCATACGGACACACATACACACAGACATACACACATACACACTCACACATACACACATACACACACACATACCCACACACACACTCGCATGCACGCGCACACACATGCATGTGCGCGCACACGCACATATACATACATGCATGCACGCACGCCTGTGGGTTCTGGCTATATCCCGGGTTCGTGTCTGGGCCGGCGCGTTGTGCCTGGGGTTTCTCTTACGCCTGTCACCGCAGGAGTATTTTCCATCATTCCCTCAGTTGCGAAGTGTTTCCTTGCATGCATATATATACACACACATAAACATATAAGCACACATATAATACCCCTACATTTTGTACACACACGCACATACATACATACATCCATTCCCACGCACTCACACACACACATTTACATATATATATACAATACACGCACACACACTTACACACGTACAAACACACATGAATTCACATACACACCGACACATACATACACACAACATATACCTCCACGCGCACGCACACATACACATACGTACACACATATAAGCACAGACACACACATACATACGCACACCAAAACATGCGCACACATACGCACGCACACATACGCACGCACGCATACATACATGCACACAATTATACATATACGCACATATAAGCACACACATACACCCACACATACACTTAGTTAAGCACAGTTACTCGCCATACACACAAAAAAACGCACACGTGCACACACATACTACAACTAAACACACACACGAGACATATTACACGCACACACATATTCCTTCTTGTTTCTGACCTGTGACTCGCTAGCCTTCGCCCACCATATACACACATACACACACACGCACACATTCACACACACACCCTTGTCATCTCGCACACCGTTGCTACTGCTGTTTGCCCTAGCCTTCGCCCACCATATACACACATACACACACACGCACACACTCACACACACACCCTTGTTATCTCGCACACTGTTGTTTACCTTCCTTCTCTTTCCGCTCTCTTGTCTTTGAAAACCTGCACCCTCTTGTTTACTACTTCCGCCTTTTCAGTATGTTGACCTCGTGAAGACCACTTGCATTTTTTTCCCTCTGTCCTCCCACCTCGGGATCTTTCTTTCTCCTATGTTTCCGACAAAGAGCTCTGCTCGAAACGTCATACCCTCCTTCTTCCCTTTTTTCCTGAGCGCCCAATAATACTTTAATTGTTCCACATCCTCGCATTGTTGTCTTTTTGTTTTCTTGTTTGGATTAACTTTATATATATATATATATATATATATATATATATATATATATATATATATATATATATATATAGGCGCAGGAGTGGCTGTGTGGTAAGTAGCTTGCTTACCAACCACACATATATATATATTATATGTGATTGCGTGATCAACAATTGATTTGAATTTTAGACATAACCCTTATTATCTTTTGACAAATGTTAGGGAAATCTTTTCCCGTTTCCTTGTTTATGTTTATAAAAGCAATTTTTAAACCACTTCTCAGTGAAAGCAATGTGTTCTTTCGTTACTTGGTTGGATTTTAGCACAATATATTAAGACCCCCGGGTAGTAACTAGCGTTAAATGGGCAGTTGTTTGAGAACAGTACTTACAATTAGAAGTTGGAAAGATTTCTGGCAATAGAATAATCAAGAGAGGTTATAAATTACTTACAAGAGTAGCTGATCTTAAACAAATTTTCATCAAAATGTTTATAGTATCTATTATATAATGAAAATGATAAAAGATTAAATTTAAGACGTTTTGGCACTTCAAACTAAACACCGAATTGTACAAGATAGTTCATGGTTTTTAAAGGGAAGAGGACCGGTGATTTCTAAAGTTCTGTTATCAATTCTAGACAACTCTCACCTATATTTCCATTGTTGTTTTCGTTTAATTCCATATTGTAAATTTCGCTTAATTCCATACTGTAAATTTCGTTTGAGCTAGGAAGCATTTGTTTTATTTCCAAGCAAACAACGGACTTAACGAATGATACCGAATATATCCTGGAACTTTTTATTTCAACTAAGAAAACGTTTTCCGTCTAGACAAAAATATAACAAATCCTTCACATCAATAACGTTAAGATCAGTTATTTCTGAGTGGATACCATTCCTTCATAGATCACACACCACAACCGAAAACATGCATTTTCGGCCACCACCTCAATAACCAATTTTTCCGCTCTGGGGATCTCTCTCCAAAACGGTGATATATAAAGCATCTATAATACCTTCAGACAACACTGAAAAGAAGTGTACGATTCTCACAGATAATACGTTCAAAAGCCGATACTGCCAGCATCTACACTCATTTAGGTCACAGGATAAGGCAAACTGCACCTTGTTTCAATTCAATTGGAAACTCAGGGTCTGTAGATCAGAATGTACTCCAATAGCATGAATCAGCGTCGACAAGGCCATTCACTATTTCACTGGAGTAAGAAATTGCAGTCTATGCCTAATTGCAAAGATCCACATATTAAAACAACCAATAATATAATAACTCAACCAGTGATCAGAGATTTTGTCTAGTTGTGGCCACCGGAGGCTATTCATCTTGAAAAGCTTCCATACTCCTGAAAATTTACGCCTTAACGCTGCAGATAATTACTCCTTGATACTGCAAGCCTGGACGGAATGCTTCCTATTGCACCACAATTTTTTTAGCGAGCAACTGCAATAATATTCCTGCTTCACTAAATATTCGACCATCTAATCAGTCTTTACCAATGAGAAATAATCTAGTAGTTGTTCTGTTTACCGAATATTGCTTAAATGATAACGTGACAAATGCACCTGCTGGTAGCGCTGAGCAGCTACAGAGTGAATCATCAACTGATTCTAAATATACGTACGTATTACAAGCGCGTGCACACAGACATACACAGCCGGAGAGACAGACACACGTGCACACACAAGCATATCTGTGTCTATCTATCTATATATCTGTGGTTGTGTTTGGAGATACTTTATTCTGTAAACGTGTAATTAAATTTTATCATGCTCTAACGTTACTTAATAATTGTTCATATTTGAGTTATAAGGAGTTATTTTATTGTGAATTGTTTAGAATATTAATTCTTCTAAGTCTATTGTCACATTAAATATTACTTGTTCTTAATCCTATCGCTATAATTTCCTTTGAGAATAATACACTCTTTTGAAAGTGAATTTCATTTAGATCTTATACTGTGATATATTATTAACTATTTCGCCCACATGAAGCAGAAAACAAGCACCGAAGTGTGCGAACTAATTGACAACTTATAATATTGATAACTTATTATTAAATTAATGAGGTGTACTGAATCATTGATAGCCTGACGGCAATGATTATGGCTGTTGTTCAGTATTTTCTGTACGGTTTTTATTTCCCGAGCACCCTACAGTTATTCGTTAATTCGTAAGATTTTGTTTTCGAGCAAATCATGAATACCTTATGTACTGCCGTATAGTGGTAAGAATTTACAATGCCTGATATTGGCCATAGAATATAAGAACAAAAGCAGTTTTGATAAATTCAGAGCGTATAATGGACTTTATTACGAGCCATGGACTGTTGTCCTGAATGCTATCACTTTTGTATTGTTGATGAAATAAGTTTTCAATATTGAGAATGTTTACCAAATGTTTCATCGCTTCCAATGGTATCTATGCTTGTTCCTTCTCGAACCACGCCTGGCTCATAAGGGCCGGTTTCCCGGTTTCCTTGGCGTATAGGTTCCCCACCTGGACGGGACGCCGGTCCGTCGCGGTTGAGCTGCAAGATGCGGGAGGAAACAGTGAGAGAAAGTTATGGCGAAAGAGTCAGCAGAAGTTCGCCATTACCTTCTGCCGGAGCCGCGTGGAGCTTCGGTATTTCGCTCATAAACACACACATCGCCCGGTCTGAGATTCGAATCCGCGATCTCTCGACCGCGAATCCGCTGCTCTAACCACTAGGCCATGTGCTTCCAATGGTATCTATGCACATATGATATTCTAAGGTTTCACGTAAAGCAAGAACCAAGGTGATTAGGTTTTGACATAAAGTCAGTTTTACAAGAACACCATTCGACGTTAAGTTTACAGAAAATACAGTCAGCCAAAAGATAACTACATAATAAATTAGGAAAGATGCTTTCCTTATATGTTTTCTTATGTGGTTTTCTTACAATTACTTAACTACCGAAGAGGTATTTTGACTCTGATCGACAAGATAAAATGATGAAAAAAAGGGTTCATTTCTGCATCAAGTGATTTTTCTCCAAATACAGTGAAATATTACTTGAAAGATTCGACCCAACAGACGGTTTGGATGTCATCCTTGGTAAGCATTCTCCCTACGAGGAAAATGCTAATATTCATAAATACGAAAACCCTCAGCTATAATTAAAAATCTAGTTAAATGCATCAGCAGAAGAATATTCAGTCTATCAGTGAACCGAGTGATCTTCAACAAGGCTACACCACATCATAAGGAGGCACTAATGAGGATTGTTTGTTCTGGTAAGATAGACGATATGTAAGATTGCTCATCCCAAACTTCAAAACAGTTTGAAAGTTAAGTTGGTTTAAGCCTCCATTCTATCTATATCTTTTCACTTACTTAGCTAGGAGCAACTTGTTGCTAATTAGATAGCATTTCTCAACTTATTGGTATCGGAATTTTGAATCTCCATAACGTCAAGGTTAGCTATTCATACTTAGATGATGTTGTTTCCAACATTCTGCACTACAACAGAAACAAGCACTTGTCCACTATCTTCAAACTCAGGCTTCACCCTGTAACAAACTGCCTAAATCCTACCAACTCTCTACCGAGAGCATCCCGCTTTACAAAGGGTGTGATCTGTGGAGACACCCTCATATCAACCGATGCTATTACTACACAGGCTTAACAGCTAATAATTTCGGGTGCTAGGACAGAGGAAACTTCACCCCCTTATCTCACTTCATCTGGATACATGGGAACCAAACAAACGATTTCCCCACCATTACATAGAACACCTTTGACTGAGTCTCTCCTTACTTAGCTGGAGTTCGTAATTGCTAACTCTGCCTTAATGAGAAACTGTATGTGCTACAACCGCATACACTATCCATCAACAAGAAGACCGATCTAATGCATTGTTGTTGCCAAAGATATACCCTGTTTATGAACTTCATATCATTGACCACTTATAATCCAGAAAAATCAGTTCAGCACAATTGCAGGGTATGTAATCCCTCTTTGCCTATAACGATTATTTCTTCTCCTGTGTATAATCACTGTGGCCTGCTACTATCTGGTTATAAGTATACCACACATTCATGCCTGATGCACAAACTGATATGTAACTTGATATCACGGAATCTACTACGCCACATGGTAACTGTCGTCCCTGGATTATTAAATACTAAAAATCGCTGACTACACGAAGACAATTTACCGTTTACATTACCACGTGGAGCATAAAATGGAATGGATTGATGAAACTGCTTCGTCAAAGTATCTATGTGACCTAAAGTGACCAATGGGGACTACTGTAACCTTAAAATAATCTCATTTAGAAGGCATTTTAATTGTTTTGAAATTCTCTTCACTTCGACTCCGTATATCTGAGAATGTGGGTGTATTCTGTGCCAACAAAATTTTAAGTAATAGGAGCTAAGTCAACTTGTTATTAAATACTTACAACTCCTACTAAAAGTGATGAGTGCTCCTTTCTTTCGTTTGATCCCCTACTCGTGTGTGTGCATGTGCATATGTAATATAATATAATATAATATAATATAATACAATATGATATCATGTAATGCATATATATATACACACATACATACATACATACATACATACATACATACATACATACATACATACATACATACATACATACATACATACATGTAGCTGTGTAAATGCATCCACGCTCATTTATGTATGCATGTCAGTGATGTGTGTGGTGTCTATATGCATGTGTGTCTGCAATAAACGTGTGCATATGAAGTGTACATGCATGTATGATAATACGATCTGGTTAACATGTTCGTTCAATTAAAGCACGCTGGAAACTAATGTAATATTGTTCTCGTTGTATAAATTACGTACAGTTCTATTCATGCAACGGATGTCAATGCTTGTGAACTATGAGAGTTGCAGCTGCAAAGGCTACAGGTTGGGAGTCGTTTCACTGTTGTAATGACTGTCACTGACTGTGTTATTGTGTAGCTGCAATGGATGGCGTATCAGTTTGCATCGACTACTGGAAATGTCGGTTGATCAGTCGACGACAGGAAATGACCTGTTATTGCCATTCTCGAGTCAGGTGTCGACTTCTCAAAATGGCCGCTAGTACTACTATCAGAATTACGATTATTGCTGATTGCTTGAAAAGAGTTCATTCAATTTAGCCGTAAATTAGATTTGGAGTTCCCACTTTTTTTCAAGAGAGATTAGTTACAAGCCTATTGACTGAGAAAAACGCCCTTTAAAGTTTTATATATCAACTAGTCTATGAGCTCATTAAACTCATTAATGTCTGATAATGTTTTAACGCTTTTTAAATATTAATAAATGCTAATATTAATAAAGGCGGCGAGCTAGCAGAATCGTTACCGTGCCGGACAAAATATATAGCGGCATTTCTTCCGACCTCGCGTTCTGAGTTCAAATATCACCAGAGTGGGCTTTGCCTTACATCCTTTCGTGATCGATAAAGTAAGTAACAGTTGAACGCTGGGGTCAACGTAATCGAGTTATCCCAGAAATTGTTGACCTTGTGCCAAAATTTGAAACCAATATCAATGATAGGTTTGATTAAATTGTATTACAATTTCGAAGTACCAGATCATATTCTTGATACTGTATCATTATTGCTTGTTAAATGAATCTGTTTGGCAAAGTTGATAGTAAAGTAGGCGCTAGTACACTTGATGGAGTCAACCAAGAAATTTTTATAAATAAAAATTGTACTCTTAGCTATGAGAACCACTTTCAACTAAATGACAGTTTCTGTTTCAAAAGAGACGCGAGAGACAACTTCCCGAAATTTTATTCCAAATGTATCTAATATGGAATGCTGAGAGAAATGGGTCTGATCGTAATCAGTTGGTGACAACTTTGGACATGTTTTAGCCTTGTAGATTTCATCAGTGATGTATAGTCTAACTGTAGCTACAAGATCTTAGAATGAATACTGAGTGGTTAGATAACTTAAGAGAATACCCAGTGTTGCCTGTTGCATAAAGACCTCATAATAATGTGGGTATTAGAATATTTGGCGTAACAATTCGAGAAAGTTTATCGAATTAAAGTTACCTCTTTACAGGAGAGAACAACTATTTTTTTTTAAAATGACTAATTCTGGTTTTAAAAAACAGCAGTGAGAGATAACCTCGAAATTGTATTCAATGAAAATATATAGAAAGTAGTGCTGAGTGAGTTGTCAAGAGAAGTAACCCTGAAAATTTAAAAGACGTCCACAGTTTTCTTTAGACTGCTAAAGATCCGGTTTACTTCCCAATAATTCTATATTTAATTAATTTAATTAAAATCCTTAGGTTATCACCCTGGGCATGTTTGACAGAAGCAGCCACGTAGGTAATCTTTGTTCTCACTATTAAGAGTTTTATTTTGAATTAATTAAAATATTCTGGTTTGCTACCTCTTTGCTATTTAGTAATGTTTTCCTTTTCACACTCTGATAAAGCTTATTCGGGACCTCTATGTATATCGTGAGAATATGGAAGTGCACTCAAAGAGTTCTTCCCCAAGGTGCAGGCCTAAATAAAGTTTTGTTCTTGGAAGACCAATAGTCGTTCATAAATACAAATTTCTTCTCTACATCTTATTTATGACGTCAAGGGAGAAGGAAACGGCCGATACTGTTTAATATCAGCGTTATCGCTAGGCGTTTCTGTAAGGACAGAAAAGCATCAGAACTGATATTGCAAGACATCCCACCCAACGCTCTAACAATCTCACCAATCCACTGCTAATGACGACCACTTTATTAATTGACCCGAAAGGAAGAAAGACGAAGTTGGAATTTGAACTTAGAGCACATAGACTCGGAACAAAAATCTCGTGATATTTTATCCGACACTCTGAATAAAAAAGTGAAAATTAGAACAGAAGAAATCTTTAGCATACACTCCATGATTGTACAGGTGAACGTACTATGGATGATTAATATGCATGTAAAATAAGTTAACTTGTGGTGTGAAGGGTAGCAAATATGAAATGTGTTAGTAAAACATTAAAATTGTTTCCAGTATAAATATTGTTTCAAAATAGTTATTCTATATAGCACTGTGATGTTATCTGCTAATGTCTGCTTCCATAATCTTTTCCATCTAAAATTATCGAGACATCAAAAAATTATGTGCTATAGTTTTGTCACGTCTGTTTGTTTGATTGCCTGCTTCAATGTCTGTTTCGGCTTCTCAAAAACTATTGAAGTCCCAGTTTTTTATATTATCAAAGATGATTAAATAATATAACGTTTAAATAGTTTCATAATTTTTTCATTTTTCACAAGTTATCCGGATATATATTAGGTGACCTATAGGTTCTGTTATCATTTTATTGCTTCCAGTCAGTGAACAACGGTCATTCTGGAGCACCTCCTTCGATGGTTTAATCGGTCATATTGATTCAAGTACTGAATTAAAAAAAAAATTTTTATTGATTATATTTGCCGAATAGATGCATAATGGGGCATAACAGTAAACAAAAATTCACTCGCATACACGAACACATACAGTGATCTTCCATACTGTTTCCGTTTACCTCAAATTTTAATTACAAGGCACGACCTGAAGCTATTGTAGATGACACTTGTTCAATGTGTCATGCAGTATCACCGAACTCAAAATCTTGTAGTTGGGGAACGGACTTCTTAACCACACTTTTATTTCATCGGTCCTCTATGCAAGCGATAAAATAAAATAGATAAACCAAACACAATAAACATACCTTCACAAATTTTCGTTCATTTATATTAATATGCCTAATGAGGTGTAAAATGCATTCTGAGAACGATCACAAAGTCGTTTATTTTCACTGTTTCTTTTGAGGGATGTGGTCATACTGAACCCTAACCGTCAAGTATTTTACTCGACTATATCAAACCTGGTGCTATGTTTGCTACTTATTTTATCAATATCTTTTTCTTAAATGGGTAAGTCCAAGAGACGAAAGTCGGACTACATCCGTATGGAAAGACTATTTTCTGAAGAAAGACATGACGATTATTTATTACTAAATGTTTAGATAAAATATTTCTTAGATAATGTTAAGGAATGAAGTTTAGGTGAACATAAAAAGTAGCCTTGTTATTCTGTTTAGATTTTTATGCTATTGTATGTACTGTTGGTACGGTTAAATGGTTACGAAGTTCAATTCATAATCACGAGGTCTCATATTCGATTTTATTGTGTGGGGTCTTGGATAAGTGAGTTTTACTGTAACCTCGAATTGATCCAAGTCTTATGTGTGAATTTAGATAGACAGAACCTGTGAAAACCTGTTGAGCAGACTGTATATGTATACCAACCGACCAATATTGACGCGTTATTCCTGCTTGCAGATTACGTTAAGGGTACATGTGTATTTGAAATACTTAACCACTTACGCACTAGTACCATGACTAGTACCGCACTAGTACCATGACAGTTTCGTTGTCTAACAATTTTATTGAAGGGATAAGTCTAAGAGGCATAAATAAGGCTATATCTGCATGGAGAAATTATTTTCCTTTGGTTTTCATTCTGTTACATAATCTGATGAAATATATGACCTAAACATTTACCAATATTTAGGTCAAATATAAGTCGGTGAGCTGGCAGAATTGTTAGCACGTTAGGCAAAATGCTTAGCGGTATTTCATCCGTCTTTACGCCCTGAGTTAAAATTCCGCCGAGGTCGACTTTGACTCTCACCCTTTCAAGGTCGATAAAATAAGTACCAACTGGACACTGGGGTCGTTGTAATTGACTTACACTCTACCATGAAATCGCTGGCCTTGTGCCAAAATTCGAAACCAATATTTAAGTCAAATATCTCTTACGTTGTTAGATAGAAGAAAGTGTTTAACTTGCAAGGACAATGTTTACTCCTGGATGTCAAGATTAAAATCGAAAATTCCCAAATTCAAAATTACTTTTATTTTATTACATTAATAATTTGAAGTATGATCCACAGGTTAAAGTGTCTTGCTGAAAAATAACTTTAAAAGAATTCTTTTTAATGGTAAATTTTGTACGTTAATTTTATTATTAGAGTTTAAATTCTGTCAAGATCATATTTACTCTCCATCTTTTCGGAATTGATAAAATAAAAGTGCAAGTAAATTCTCGAGGTCGATTTATATTTCATAGATTCATTGAATGAAGTCACTCTAGATAATTTATCTCAATCCTCATAAATCCCCTTGTCATTCTGTTATTCTTAAGGATAGTTTAAATTGGAAGTGATTTCTGAACAGGAATAATCATTTAGGTCAAAGTCAGGAGCTAATTGTATTGTTTTATATTGTTCTCCGAGAAAAATATTAAGATATGTAAGAGTGGTTCTATACTATATACACTTGTCTGAAGAAGAAAAAAAAGATAACAATAATAATAATAATGATAATGATAATAATAATAATAATAATAATAATAATAAGCAAGGTCATGTGTTGTTTATCTTGATATGATATCACCATGTCGCGCACATATGGTTGTGATGCATGTGCCTGGTGTGCCCTTATCAGACGGGTAGTCATGATGGATATATTGGGCTTCGTATATTTTACCCCAGTGTCACTTTGATGGCATGAACTGCTCTCTCACTCAATAATAATAATAAGAATTATTATTATTATTATATGAAAACTCTCAGCTTATTTTGCTGGGTATGATGGAGAATGTCAGCTTTCAACAGCCAGCAGACTAAGGTGACACTTGTTTATTGATCAAGCTTCAAGAACCCTGCGAAGAATTCTTGCAGTTTCAAGTAATGCTGATTTTTGTAGGTGTTCAATCTTTATAATTGTACCACTCTTTTTGAGCCATGTTGGTAGTTGAGTGCTGATACTTCCAAGCGCGCCATTTACCATTAGTATCACGTCCGCTCTCTTCATTGCCCACAATCTGTATTCTTCCCACTTCAAAAAAATTATCATCCTGGAGTCTTGCATATTATTATTATTATTATTATTATTATTATTATTATTATTATTATATTATTATTATTATTATTATTATTACTATCATCATCATCATCATCATCATCATCATCATTGAGTGAGAGAGCAGCGCATGCCATCAAAGTGACACTGGAGTACAAATATACGAAGCCCAATATACCCATCATGACTACCCGTTTCTTAAGGGTACGACAGGCATATGCATCATGACTATATGTGCGCGACAGGGTAACCTTATATCAAGATAAACAGCGAATGTCCTTGCAGGTGGGGCCCCAGTTAGAATTTTCTTCAGGTCGAGGAGACCAATCCGCTCAAAAGGTCTCTGAATGAGGGTTGTTTAAGAATGTTGAACGAAACACCTATGTTTCCAGAGGTGAATTATTTAAACCCCAAAGAATTCTTCTCAACACATGGCTATGATGCTCTCCTACGACTCCTGCTCGTGATTAGAGATGCACATATCGTCATCCACTAACGGACATGCTCAACGGGTTAAGGTCTAACAACTGACAAGCAAATCTGTGGTATTGAGCAGAATATTTGCAGTAGCCCATCTTTTTATACAAAGACAAAACAAATCCCCACAAATCACATGACTCATAAGATCACAGTCTGTATTCCTGTTTATAAATGTTTATATATTCCATCCAAGGAAAACTATTATTATTATTATATTTACCTTACCCAATATATCAGTACAACTAGATGCAACCCCGAAAAACTGGCTCACTAGTCAACATCATTAGACAGTGGCCGGCAGAATGGAATAGAAGCTTTATTTGCATATTCAAAACGTTTCCCATAAACAAATTATATATATATATATATATATATATATATATATATATATATGCATATTTTTGGTTGAGAATCTTTGAAAGTATTGTCCCTGCATATATATATATATATATATATATATATATATATATATATATATATATATATATATATATATATATATATATATATATATATATGTATGTATATTTTTGGTTGAGAATCTTTGAAAGTATTGTCCCTGCATAGTCACAGTTCAATGGCTGAAATCAATCAAAAGACAAAAGTTGTTATATCCTGTATTTGGGACACATTATTTAAGAATGGTTCTTAAAGAATTGTTCTGGGAAACTTTTGATCCAACACATTTGTTTAAATGTTTTCTTTATGTCCTCCGAAATCTGAAAACTGTTTTCTACAAATTTTGCTAATTCCCAGGAACTGTCCCTCTCATTAGTTCCGTCCCACCAGCAACACTAATACTTTATCGATTAAAATAACAAATACATTGTCTGCTAGTAATTTCAGCATATATTTTGAATCAGAATATCTTTGCTATTTTGACGATCATCAACAGCTACTGCTGAAAACCAATAA
>NC_043000.1:65194120-65226620 GCF_006345805.1 Octopus sinensis | reverse complement strand
GGGATATGCCGATACACACAGATAAAGAAATTAAGGCCAACAGACCAGATATAGTTGTCAGAGACCATGAAGAAAAAAAATGCTTTCTAATTGATGTATCAGTACCGGCAGATGACAACGTGTCTCTAAAAGAAATGGAGAAACTCTCAAAATACAAAGACCTGGAAATAGAGGTAACTAGAATGTGGAATCTGAAAACAGAAACAATTCCTATCATAGTAGGTGCATTAGGCATGATAAAAAAATATTCAGACAAATACATAACAAAAACACCAGGACTTACAAACACATATAACATACAGAAAATTGCACTACTAGGCACTGCACACATCCTACGCAGAACACTTTCCATACAATAACCATCAGAGCATCACAACAAATCACAGCACATACCCAAGGCACACAGAGCTGCGCTCGGTAGTGAAGTGAAAGCACGCTATAAAAATAAAAATAAAACTACTGAATAATAATAATAATAATAATAGTAATAATAATAGTAGTAATAATAATAATAATGTTGATAACATAGACCAATCTCTAACCTCTCCTTAGACAGTATTACCTCCTTCATTCCTGAGAGTAATCCCCACAATGCACTACCATGTACCTGCCGCCCTGGGACCATCTGCCCTCTACAAACCTGTGTATTTCTATTTAAGACGGTGAGTTGTAATGTGGCTGATATTTGGCTTCTATTTCTATCAAGTTAAGCAACTGCGTACATCATCCCTTGTTGACAGTTGATGAGATGTTCGTTGGAAGACACTCATTGAAATTATATTTTGCATTAGTAACGATCTCCATAGAGATAGCATATATTGAACATATGTGCGTCATTTGTTTGTCGTAGCGTTATACAGTAGTGGTCTTGTTCTGCTTTGATGAGCATGGTTCAGTGTCGGACTTACGATGATGAGGTAGTGAGTTCGATTCCCGGGCCGGGCTGTGTGTGTTGTGTTCTTGAGCAAGACACTTTATTTCATGCTGCTCCAGTTCACTCAGTCGTAGAAATGAGTTGCAATGCCACTGGTATCAAACTGTATCAGCTTTTGTCTTTCCCTTGGATAACATAAGTGGCATGGAGAGGAGAGGCTGGTATGCATGGATTCCTGCTGGCCTTCCATAAGCAACCTTGCCCGGACTTGTGCCTCAGAGGGTAACTTTCTAGGTGCTGTCCCATGGTCATTCATGACCGAAGAATGATGATAAGTTCAGAAGTTGTGCTGAAATTTACTCACTAAACAAAACTACATCACAACTGACTGACTGAATGACTAACAATAGACTTTCTTTATCAGTCCTAATGTAGTTAGTGGAGTGGGGTGGCGTGGGGGCAGAGGGAGTGGTCTGCCTCAGGTGGCACCACTGTTGGGTCTGCTGTACGCAATATGTATTTTTCGTGGTGGTGGGGGGGGAGTGACAAACTGAAGGGACGCCCCGGGCGGCACACACTCTAGCTACGCTACTATTGTTAAGTACAGGGAAACATCTTTCACATCTTTTTCATTTGCGTTATCTCACTTTTTCATTTCTTTTTCTTTTCATATCTTTAAATGTGTGAATGTATATATAAATAGTTCTGTGACTGAACATGTTGTACTGGTATAGTGTATTACATGTACAGGGTACTTGCTACTCATTTTTATTCTATAGTTCCGGTTAAATCTTTAACAATGAAACGCGTGACTACAGATGTTTCGGTCTTGAACATCTGTTTATTATGTATATCAGGGACACCACTATCCAATGTGTCTTTCTCTCTGGAGACAGTATGTTGCGACCTGAGGAATATTGGTGGTCATTGTACGCAATCAGATGAAGCCTGTCTGTTTTACGTAGTTATACGTATGTTACAGTGAAGGCGCGTGGCTTAGTGGTTAGGAATTTCGGCTCACGATCGCAGGGTCGTGAATTCAATTCTCGGTGACGCTTTGTGTCCTTAAGCAAGACACTTTATTTCATGTTGCTCCAGCCCAGTCCACTCAGCTGGCAAAAATGAGTAGTACCTGTATTTCAAAGGGCCAGCCTTGTCACACTGTGTCACGCTGAATCTCCCTAAGGGTACTCGTGTCTGTGGAGCGCTCAGCCACATGCACGTTCATTTCACGAGCAGGCTGTTTCGTTGATCGGATCAACTGGAACCCTTGTCGTGGAGTGCCAGTTAGTTATCTATGTTATGCTCCATGTAAATGGTTACATATACCCACCGCTGCATATATGTAGTCATATTCATCTTTTATCTTTTCTTCGTTTCAGTCATTTGACTGCGGTCATGCTGGAACACAGACTTCAAGGGTTTTAGACGAACAAATCGACCCCAGGACTTATCTTTTAAAGCTTAATACTTATTTCATTGGCCTCTTTTGCCGAACCGGGAACGTAAAGACACATGCACACACACATACAACTAGCTTCTTTCAGTTTCCGTTTGCCAAATCCACCCACAAGGCTTTGGTCGACCCGTGGCTGTAATAGAAGACACTTGCCCAAGTTGCTATGCAGTGGAAATGGATCTGGAACCATGTGGTTGGGAAGCAAGCTTCTTTCCACACAGCCACGCCTGCGACTCCACAGAGCCATGCCTGCACTTTTAGGGCATTAATATTCAAGTAATTGACACATATTCCAGCCTGTGTGTCATTTCACTTGTCATCGTATGAGGATTCTGAGATCTACTGTATCACGGTTGCATGAGGATTTTAAGCTCTACTATAGCACGCTAGCCCATTGCATGTTGGTACAGAATGGTAGTCAGTTACATCATTTAACCTTTTAGCATTCAGATTATTCAATGAAATGTGATGCTTATTTATTTACGTAGTTTTGAATTAACCACGCTTTATCTTGCAGTTTTGAGGTTTTGATGATGTAAATTTATTTTTATAATGACATTGTAGGGTTGGTGCAAGAGGCCAGATAGGCCTGGTTTGGGCGTAAAACAGGTAGAATACAAGGGCAGAATATGGCCTGTTTAAATACTAAAGGGTTAAATCGAGCACTGAATTTGACTCGTACGTTATTTAGCGATCCTGGAGGGATGAAAAACAATGTTGACCTCGGTAAGATTTGAACTCAGGACGTAAAAAACCGGAAGAAATCTCGCAAAGCATTCCGAGATTCTATCGATTTTGTTTACGTACAAGGAATCGCCCTGATACAACGTGCGAGCGCGTACATGCATATATGTGTGCGTTTTTGTGTATATATATGTATATATGGCGAAGAACAAAAAACATAACAAGACGGAATAAGTTAGCAATCAATAGTAAGAGCTCGAGTCTCAGAGAAATAGAAAGAATTGATTACTGTAACCTTTCCAATATAGTTTTTCTTCGAGTATAGGAAAAAAGGGAGATGAGAGAGAAGGATCCGGAAAAAAGAAAGAAGAAAAACGAAACGGTCATAAAGTCAAGTCAGGTGGTAAAAAGAACCTTGTGGAGTTGTGCTAGATGCCGACCTTTGACTGACCGGAAGTTTGGGGGTGGGCTAAATGTTTTAAAACACAAGAGCGAATGCAAGGAAAAACGTGTGTGTGTTGTGTGTGTGTGTGTGTGTGATGATGTAGTGGTGTCCGTCTGTCATATAGTATTGAGAGTGTACATATATATGAGTGTGTGTGTGTATGTATGTATGTATGTATGTATGTATGTATGTATATATATATATATATATATATGTTATATACATATACAGGCGTACTGTGTGTATATGTGTGTATACATGCATGATTATATGCATGTACGTGTGTCTTTACACACAACAAGCTTCTGCACAGTCTCTGATAATCAAATTTCACTCACAAGGCATTGGTCAAATTGAGGTTATTCTTAAATATAGTTGTCGAAGGTACCGTTCCGTGGAATCGAACCCAGAATATCTTTTTTTAACTACAAAGCAGCCATGATGCAATTTCTCAATGAACACGTCAATAAATCAAGATATATCGATTAACATACGTGGTGGAAACCGAGATAATGAAATACAATCGCATTCAGATTATTAGATTATTCGACAGCAGTGAGAGGGATATGATGTTTATGATCTCGAACCAACGCAGTTGCTAATAGAAAATTTATTTGGTACAAAGACTTTTAATATATTTATAACGTAGAACTTGTTTCTTCTCGGTTGCCTCCTTTATCTTATTAATGGTTCAAAGTATCACAAACCATTGAAGGTTTTTGACTGTTTATAGTAATTATGTCTTTTTTATTATATATTTTATCGTTTTTGGATATGAAGCTTCTGTATCAAACAAACAGAATTCATTATTTAGCCCTCTTATACAAGGCAACGCCCTCGACAGGATACAAACTTAGCAGCCAGTTACGTTATCTATTCAGCAATTGTGATTTGCTTGTAATAGGAATAACGATTTGCATCTGATTAAAATTGCCTCCAACTGCGATGATGATGTTTGCCATTCAGTTTCTACTGACATATGTTTAGTAGTTTGCCAGTTGTCCCCATTCTAAAATCATAACTGTAGTTTGTAGGCGACAGAGCCAGTGAGGTCGAAATGCTTCCATTTGGATTAGAACTTTAATGTATACACACCAGATCCTCAAAGCTTCAACAACAAATGTTGGCACTTAAATTTTACTATTATGTTATTTTATCTCGTTTCTAATTCCCAGATCAACTGCGGTACATTTAGTTATTGATGCTAACTTCCTCTAATTATGTTTTCAAATAATACTAGATAATAAAAAATATCCGGACATAACGAAACAATATTATTAATTCCTTAGTATAAAAATAAAAACAAGTATTGGAATGTCAACTATGGCTGAGGACAATAAAACTAGATAGATAGGCAAAGTGACGGCAGAACCAATTTTGAGAAATTACATCCGGGCTTTTGAATGTCAAATTATTTGCTTCCAACTTGTAACTGACAGAAAAGTATTTCAGCAAATATATATTGTTTGCACTGCGTAAATTCTCTGTTGTTGCTATTTATTGAAGAGATACAGCTCTGATATTACTGAAAATTATTTCATTGTGTAGCTTATTGGTAAACTGCCAGTAATTCTACTGAAGGAAGTTTGATCATATTTGAACAGAATTAAAATTTGATCTCCTCTAATCTGCTCAAAGTTAACAGTGAAAGTAGCAGTTAAATGCAAGAAAGTTTCAATCCACCCACGAAGGCTTGCATTTTCGTATTCCGTCTCTGGTGAAGACACACGACAATAAATGGCCCTGGTTAACTATCAATAATTGTAAATAAATAAGTATTGGAAAGATGTATTTTTTTCTGTGTATAACTGAACAGCATTTCGTGTACTCTAAATCAAGAGTACTCTAATGAATATCTATAGTATATATATGTAGTGGATCTTGCAGGCAATAAGTGGATTCGATCCACCGTGGCCAAATTAAAATTAACAGTTCAACAGAACTTTTCTCACGGTAAAACAATAGTTTTTCTGTGACAGCAGTTTTACATTTACCGGCTTGCCTTAGCTAGGCCGAAATAATATCTTCACCACTTGACCTTACTAACCTCTTCTACATCACCAAAAGCTAGAATAGAATATCGCAGTACCACCAGGGAAGCCCATTGTTCTCAACGATATGTCTATCCTTCTGAATAGTTATAAAAACAAAGAACTCCCAAGCAAAAATCAGTTAGTCACTTAGTAACGACTCAGTTAGTGAGAACGGAGACTGGGTGACCGGCTGAACAAAACGCCATCTCAGAAGAGAAGGGCAAAAAGAACAACTATGGTATCTCGCCAACGAAGCAGTTATTTCGTCCCGCATCCTCTCACTCTCACTAGCTTACAACATCACTCTATCTCTTTCTGTGGATTACTGTTAAGATAATGTGTACACAAACTTTACAAGAAAAATCTACGACATCTATGTTTACTTCGCATGCTTTACGATTTCATTCACCTGCTCGTCGAGGCAATGTATATTCGATGTAACGGCAAATAAATATTTTCTTCATAACTTCAACCACTGTTCTTTCATCTTTACATAATGGCAATCAACGAAGAACCAATCCTTATAAACTGATTACGACTCCGACATTTCATATTATTGTTTACTAATTAATACCTTCTGTTACAACTTGGTGACTCAACCGATGCAAAATAAATCTTAATCATTACATATATATCAGCCAAAAGAAGGAAAAGAAATCGACTATAAGTTATGTTGTTGTTTTAAATCTGTTGACCGATTTAATACCATTGCTTGACAGATTGGTGGCGTCAAGCAATGATGCTAATGCTTGCAACATAGTGGAATCTGCTAAAGACCCCTTGTTGCCTTTAACGGAGTCCACTATGTTGCAAGCGTTCGGGCCTGGTTTCGGGTTAGAGGCTACCTTCCTCCCTTCCTCCTACCGATCTCGGAGCTTCTTCCCGACTAAAGCATAAAAAATAATGGCAATTCAGCTATCATCAAACAGGCCTAGAATCAAAACCATCCCGCTGTAATCATACCTTTTTTTTTCAGAAAAAACTGTATTCAGGACCACATTAGCCAGTATATCCTTTTCCCCTTTAAGAGGGTAAAATATGACTTGAGGGCGATTTGACTACTGTTTCCAGCAAGTGCAGCGATCACGTAGAAGCTGCTACGTTGGCTCAACAACTAGTTATTCATTCCAATGGAACAATAAAACCCAATAAGACACTTTATCAGGGTTGTGTTTCAGAAATTATTCTTACAAAGAGCGAAGCTTAATCAATTTATGAGTTGGGCAATTGTCTACCACTTCACAGATTTCCGATATATTATACTAAATCTTGTATGGAAAGGATGGTAAATTTGCCCGCTGAACCTTTAATTGACTTAGATTTCTAATAGCATCAAAACAACAGTGCTTCAAAAAACACGGACAGTACAAAATATCAAAATTGCAATCTGCCATCTATAATACTCATCTAACTATTCTTGAATTGTATTTGTTAGAGAAAAAGAATAATATTGATCTTTGGTCAGTTATAATTGGGAATTTTGGAACCGTTCGTAAGATAAATCACAAGTGCATTGTGGTTTCTATTGTAGCAGCTGCTTCCTTTTCTATTATTGATTAATTTCGCTCAGTTGCAGAGAAAGATTTTGAATAAAGAAGCAATTGCTTTATCTTCTTGACTTAGAGTAGCTTCTTGTGCTTCGCCCGACACATTTATTTCAAGGATTATTATTGGATCATTTAAATCTGGGTCAGCTAAGGCATCTTTAATTAATTGGGACTCTGTCTCGTAAATTGTACCATGTTAATCTTACAATAATTGTGTTTATTCTGGCAAAGAATCCTTATAAACTGATCGTCTATTACGTTTGGTCATTTTAATTATCACAAAGTACTTTAACAGATTTTTATGTGTGTATGTATCAGTATTCTTTTCTCTATGTTCTGTATGAATAGAACATTAGTTCTAGGAAAATTAGTTCTACCGCATCTTAAACTACTTTGCTCATTTATAAAAGAGCTGCATTTCATTAGATACAGTTTTTGCTTGATCACAAATAATAATGTTGTTGAATGAGTCAAAGTACCAGGATGGTAACTCTTTAATAATAAGAACAGAGGTGATACCATCAAAAGACAAATGTCAAAACTCAGTTTACTATAAGTTCCAACAGAAGTCGAAGATGTATCTCTTTGTCTGGGTGATACTTGATGATAGGCACTATTCATATTTATTGTGCTACGTTTGGACTCTCGAGACTTAAACATTTAATTTAGCGTATCTGTTAATATTTCAGTTTACTATTGACCATAAAACACAGAATTCACTATGGACGTTTGGAATGTTCTGCTATACCCTTATCTAGTATATATTTTTTTTATAGCTAAGTTTGGAAAAGAGGCAGTGCTCGTAATAGTTGGAGGGCCTGAAGGGTTCTAACGAGAACTTATACCCTAGGGTAAGGCTTCAATTATGCAAGGGTGGAGCAGGCATTTAACTTCGCAAGGCGTTATATACCAGCATACAAAAAGTATCTACCTAATACACTTTTGAATAAAGCAACGAGATTTTTGCAATCAAACACCTTTGAATTTCCGTAATGGATTTTCCCTCAAAGCTACGTCTGCGATGGGCCAACAGTTGTGAACATTGCATAGTTTACCATTGTAATTATACGCTTATGAAATGGATATGGAATAAGGTTCTACTGCTTAAATTTAGACCACCTTTGACTGATCAATTGCTTTACAATCGAAGGTTCCTCACTCATGCACCGTAGCCATGAAGGTTCCTTAACATTTTGCATTATTTTAAGGCGGCGAGCTGGCAGAAACGTTAGCACGTCGGGCGAAATGCTTAACGGTATTTCGTCTGCTGTTACGTTCTGAGTTCAAATTCCGCCGAGGTCGACTTTGCCTTTCATCTTTCGGGGTTGATTAAATAAGTACCAGTCACACACTGGGATCGATATAATCGACTTAATCCGTTTGTCTGTCCTTGTTCGGCCCCTCTGTGTTTAGCCCCTTGTGGGTAGTAAAGAAATAGGTACTTAAAGGCGGCAAGCTGGCAGAAACGTTAGTACGCTGGACTAAACGCTGAGCGGTATTTCGTCTGTCGCTACGTTCTGAGTTCAAATTCCGCCGAGGTCGACTTTGCCTTTCATCCTTTCGGGGTCGATTAAATAAGTACCAGTTATGCACTGGGGTTGATATAATCGACTTAATCCGTTTGTCTGTCCTTGTTTGTCCCCTCTGTTTACCCCCTTGTGGGTAGTAAAGAAATCGGTATTTCGTCTGCCGTTACGTTCTGAGTTCAAATTCCGCCGAGGTCGACTTTGTCTTTCATCCTTTCGGGGTCGATACATTAAGTACCAGTTACGAACTGGGATCGATATAATCGACTTAATCCGTTTGTCTGTCCTTGTTCGGCCCCTCTGTGTTTAGCCCCTTGTGGGTAGTAAAGAAATAGGTACTTAAAGGCGGCAAGCTGGCAGAAACGTTAGTACGCTGGACTAAACGCTGAGCGGTATTTCGTCTGTCGCTACGTTCTGAGTTCAAATTCCGCCGAGGTCGACTTTGCCTTTCATCCTTTCGGGGTCGATTAAATAAGTACCAGTTATGCACTGGGGTTGATATAATCGACTTAATCCGTTTGTCTGTCCTTGTTTGTCCCCTCTGTTTACCCCCTTGTGGGTAGTAAAGAAATCGGTATTTCGTCTGCCGTTACGTTCTGAGTTCAAATTCCGCCGAGGTCGACTTTGTCTTTCATCCTTTCGGGGTCGATACATTAAGTACCAGTTACGAACTGGGGTCGATATAATCGACTCAATCCCTTTGTCTGTCCTTGTTTGTCCCCTCTATGTTTAGCCCCTTGTGGGTAATAAAGAAATAAGAAACGTTACTGGGCCG
Source organism: Octopus sinensis (assembly GCF_006345805.1). Taxonomy (NCBI): domain Eukaryota; kingdom Metazoa; phylum Mollusca; class Cephalopoda; order Octopoda; family Octopodidae; genus Octopus; species Octopus sinensis. Next base: position 65,217,277 of record NC_043000.1, on the reverse strand, counting down.
GGGAAAATGTTTAGCGGTATTTCTTCCGACTTAACGTTCTGGGTTCAAATGCCGCCAAGGTCGATTTTGCCTTCTATCCCTTTTGGGGGCCGATAAAATAAGTACTACTTGAGCACTGAGATAAATGTAATCGACTCACCTTCTATCTCGAAATTGTTGGCCTTGTGCCAAAATTTGAAACCAATATTTCTAATTTTCAAGATTTGAGAATTAAAGCTTGCGAGGCGATACTCTGCAGTAGAGACACAACTCCTTTTTACCTGAGTGAACTGAAGCAATCGGAAATGAAGTCCAAGCACATAACGCACATTCTAGTCCATGAATCGAACTCACGATTTCTGTTAAATTGATCAACACCACAGAAGTTGACATGATAATATAATTGCTGATTTGGCTGATCTACCTCATTTCTAAATGTTTCAATTTTAGCTTTAATCACTACGAGAAGGATTTATTTGATTAGCAGAGAAAATACAAATAACAAAAAAAACCCCAAAAAAACTCAAGTCTTCAGGTTTCCACATCATTATAAGAGACCCAAATGATAGATAAATTTCTTACAAAATTTTTACCGTCCCCAGCATATCTACTGCTGTCACCAAAATGATGTAACTTTTGTAGTCAGACATTGAAGTCATAAACTGAATAAAATTATGAAGCATCATAATTTGTAAGCTTTTATTCAATATAAAGTGTTAACTTTGTTATCCTAAATAAAGTAGATTGCGGTGCAATCGGAAACGAAACTTTTGCAACGGAAAATAAAACATTAACATATTCAACAGCATAATACTGGGATGAAATATTTCTACTAGATAAAATGTGCGACTACTGACATAATGGTGCAAGTATTTCTTAATCGCATTCTTAATCGAAAAATGGAATAAGCCGTGTCTGTAATGCCTTCAGGTAAAACGGCAGCGAATTAAGTATAAAGTTGAAAGCTGTCTGTAGTGGAAGGACGTAGTGAGTGAAGACATTTAAATTGTTTATAATTGAGAATCACAGTAAGTTCCTCCAATATTTTATTTACTCCTCACGTCACTACAGAAACGAAAGTGATAGCATTCAGAACTTTTAATATATTTTTTAAGTAACCAACACAAGTATATCACTTCATTTTCCGCTTTAAATGTTTCTTGTCTATATCGTGTTGAGAAAACAATACTTTAAGTCAATAACAATATGGTTGAGCAGAAAAAAAAAACATCAGTAAAGCGTTCAGAATACTAAATACAAATACGCTGGGGCCTCACATATGTAGTGGAAAAATATTGGTTAGCAACACAGGCAGTATCAATACCGAGGGGTGAATATTTACCCCTACTTAAACATGAATGTTCTGTTAGAACAAGTTATACTTTATTATTTAGTGCAAAATGCACTCTCGTTTATATGGTTTGCTGATAGATAAACTCTCGCCATCTCCAGTACTGAGACTCTGCTAGCGATATAAACAAGTGTGTATTTTTCATCAAAAAGTCAATATGAGGGTTCCTCTCATGATAACTATAATAATAATAATAATCATAAATGCGCCCTTTTAGAGCCTAGCCAGGATCATAGGCACGGTTTCCCGGTTTCTATGGCGTATGAGTTTCCCAGCTGGACGGGACGCCAGTCCATGGCAGCGTTACTCATTTTTGCCAGCTGAGTGGACTGGAGCAACGTGAAATGAAGTGTCTTGCTCAAGAACACAACGTGCCACCCGGTCCAGGAATCGAAACCACAATCTTACAATCATGATGCTGACACCCTAACCACTAAGCGACGCGCCTTCACTCTCACGATAACTACTGCAATATAATTTGTTCTAATAGAAAATCCCTGTTTAAGTCGAGATAAATATTACCTCTCGGTAATATAGCGGGTTTAGAAATTAAATCAAGTGAAATTATCAACAGAAGTAGAAGACCAAAGCTTCCTCTGTGGAAGGTGAAAATCTAAAACAACAATCAAGAGAGATAAATCCAATGAATTTAGGGAACTGAAATTTTTGAAAAATATAGACAGTACGGATGAGAATGAATCTGGTCTTTAAAGCCGACCAAAGAAAGCAATGTATCCTTTGCTACTCGCGGTCAGCTTTAAAGATAACTTAACAAAAACTATATAGGATTACTTAATGCACAAGTTTCTATGTGCATGCCGGGAGTAGAACTAAACCTGGAACATTATTTTATCAATATTTTGCCTTTTCTAAGGCGGCGAGCTGGCAGAAACGTTAGCACGCCGGGCGAAATGCGTAGCCGTATTTCGTCTGCCGTTACGTTCTGAGCTCAAATTCCGCTGAGGTCGACTTTGCCTTTCATCCTTTCGGGGTCGATAAATTAAGTACCAGTTACGCACTGGGGGGTCGATGTAATCGACTTAATCTGTTTGTCTGTCCTTGTTTGTCCTCTCTGTGTTTAGCCCCTTGTGTGTAGTAAAGAAATAGGTATTTTGTCTGTCTTTACATTCTGAGTTCAAATTCCACCGAGGTCGACTTTGCTTTTCGGGGTCGATAAATTAAGTACCAGTTGCGTCCTGGGGTCTATCAAATCGACTGCCCCCCAACCAAAAAAAATAATAATTTCGGGACTTGTACTTAGAGCAGAAAAGAATATTTTGCTTGTCTGCCTTAGTGTATCCTTATATTTTTAAGGGTTTCTTTTTTTTTTTTAAATATAATAAAATCCACGCGTCAAAAAGAAATGGAGGTAGAAAATGGTTAGAACGTTAGAATGTAGGATAAAATAACTTGTGCTGGCTGTCTGCTTGCTGTAAGTTCAAATCTTATAGAAGTCAAGTTTGCTTTTCATTTTTTCCTTCAGGATCAGTAAAACAAAGTACCCCTACAGGGCGGCGGATTGGCGGAATTGTTTAAACATCGGAAGATAAACCCCATGCTGTTTGTAGTGACCCTGTATTATGAGTTCTTGTTGGTTTTAGAATAGCTTTAATCCATCACCCCTTCTCTTGCAAGCATTCGGTCAAAGTGTCCGGTTTGAGATTACTCTTTCTCACACTAACCGTGTAAACTTTGTAAACTAACCTTGCAAACTTTGAAAACGTTTTCAGTGATGATGCCATTCGCTCCCTAAATGGTAAAATGCAAGTGAGAAGCTTTTTTATGTTTAAGTGAAATGAGTTCTAGCTATAGCCGAGTAGTTAAGAAATTTTACGATCATGAACTCCCAGCTTCGATTCAACTAAATACCAACTTAGGCTAATGTATTTTATATAACCTCGAGTTGACCCATGCCTTGAGAGTGAAACTGGGTAGACGGAAACTAATGTGAAAGACCGTTAAGTAGACTGCACTTCAAATTGTTTCAAATTTTGGTACACAGCCGACAATATTTTAGGGGAAGGGAGTTACATCGACTCCATTACTTGATGAATACTTTATTTTATCAACTTCGGAAGGATGGAAGGTAAAGTTGACCTCGGCGGTATTTGAACTCAGAACGTAAAGAACTAAAAGAAATGCTTAATTCTTTATTACCCACAAGGGGCCAAACACAAAGGAGACAAACAAGGACAGACAAACGGATTAAGTCGATTACATCGACCCCAGTGCTTAACTGGTACTTAATTTATCGACCCCGAAAGAATGAAAGGCTAAGTCGACCTCGGCGGAATTTGAGCTCAGAACGTAACGACAGACGAAATGCCGCTAAGCATTTTGTCCGGCGTGCTGACGTTTCTGCCAACTCGACTGTTATCAAAGCGTTCAGCCATGTCACATATCACGCAGACTCATAATTACGTTAAGAATAAGCATGCCTGTAGAATACACAACCACTAAAGCATAAAATTTAACGCATGGGTAGTTCGAACTTCTAAATACTCATCGCCGATAAATTTTATATTTATGTACAAAAGTATCTTTCTTTTTAATTCTTTTTCATTTCACTTGCATTCCTCCTATAAAGAAATAACGGGTTTCTAAAACAAATAATGCTCCATCGCTGGAACGTAGATAACAAAAGCGATGAGTTGTTACATGTTCAAGTTTAGATTTTTTACTGTTATGCTTACAGATTATATTTACAAAGTGCGTGCTCGCTAGTAAGTTTCTTTTCCTGCAAACGCTAGTATTGAAGCGTAAACGAGAAAACCAGATCTATTGATATATATATGGCAGTATCTTCCTCCCTCTCTTTGTCTCTCAGTCTGTCTGTCTATCTCTGTCTCTCTCTCGCTTTTACGCTCGCTCTGTCCATTCCCCTAAAAAAGGTGAGAGCTCTGATATTATTGATTCTTCCCTTGATTACTATTTCCAACCAGAGTGTTGTTGTTACCCGTCATATGTTACATAATACTGAGAACACTTATCACTGTTGTTAGCATCAGTTAATGTTTCTTTTGTAATTGTTTAATATAACATTTCTGTTCTTGATAACATGTATTTATTGAAAATATACAAATGAGAAATGTGTTTAATTTAATTCAATTTTAATGTAATAAATATCTTCTAAACTCTATTTGCTTCAGTCATTAGACTGCAGCCATGCTGGGGCACCACTCTGAATAATCTTCAGTCGAATGAATCGACCCCTGTACTTAATTTTGTTAAGTCTCATACTTATTCTGTCGTTCTCTTTTGACGAGCCGTTACGTTACAAGAACGTAAACACACCAACATCGGTTGTCAAGCGGTGGTGGGGGACAGAAGCTGACACAAACAAACATAACACACACACGTGCACACACGCACGCACGCACGCACACGCACACATATACGACGGGCTTCTTTCAGTTTCCGTCTGCCAAATCCACTCACAAGGCTATGGTCAGCCGGACGCTATAGCAGAAGACACTCGTCCAAGGTGTCACGCAGTGGGGCTGAACCCGGAACCATGTTGTTGGAAAACAAACTTCTTACCACATAGCGTCTGAAAATATATATCCACTTCATTAGTATTCATTCACCCTAAAATTTGAGAAAAATTAAATTATAATCTTAGAACTATTGCATTTCTAAATCTCTCAGAGAGACTTATGCAGTAGCAGCACAATAAAGTGATGGTTTGTTGCCAACTTAACGTGGCAGTCCCAGGAAAGGGAAGAATGCTACTGCTATTTAACCCTAGGAAACATCGTTTCCAGTTGGCTACGTGACACAAGCGTTCTGTGTCCTTAAGTTTTTAAACAGAGGAGATATATTATAATCATTATACATATAATCCTTATACGTGCGTAGCATTATCTGATATTACCCACAATGGCAAAAGTATATTCCCAATAGTATCCGACATATGACACGTGTACACTCTTGATATAATCTTTATTCATATAAAGAGAGATTAAATTCTGAAGAAAAGGTAATGATAGTTGCTTGAATTCGGGAACTTTACAGTGGCCCTGTTTGCCGGTGTATAAGATTCGCTCTAACAGAAGACAAGCCCTTACATTTCTGTGGAAAAAAAAAAGTATATTTAGCGGCAAAAAACTAATTTAGTACGTTTCATAATACACTCTTACACGCATACACTCAGTATTTCATCCATAATACGGTCGCATTAGACGTATAGCAAGGTTTTGTTACATTTAAGAATGCACATCTTATACACCAGCATATATTGCATGTGAACTCGAACAAGTGAGAATGTGAAAACAGAACATGAAACAACAATAACTCTAGGAACAAATGGTCGCTTCTGAATGGCATGGTGGAATGATTTTACTTTTTTTCTTATAAGTGAGAATATTTAGTTATGTGTGTGTGTGGGGGGGAGCAAAGTAAATTCAAGTGGGGTTGAGAATAAATTAGAGTTTGACACTTTGGTGACATTATATTCAAAGAGGGATTCCATTAACGCTTTATTCAAAACACAAGATGGATTTTTTTCTGAAGCCAGCCGCAATTTCAGTGACAGGCTTGACATTAATGGTTCCTGTGATTTTAGGAATGTCTCTGAAATGTTATGTAATATATTCATTCTTTACCAACACATAATACTACAAATTTACGTATTATTATGTATGTATTCATATGTATGCCTTTTGTATGTATAGTTGTATTTATTTATGAGTGTGTGTATGCATACTTGTATGCATGTAGCCATTTATGTACGTACATATCTCTATATATTTATGAATGTGTGTGTATACGTGTGTGTTTGTGTGTACATACATACATACATACATATATACATACATACATATATACATGCATGTATATGAGTAGGTAGGTATGTACTAGAGGTTCTCCCAAACTTAGGAGGTTTATCTTCATCAGGAGGGGTGTGGTGCACGCTCAGTCCGTCCTGAGTCTTGCTAAACTTCGGTTTCTAGTCGATCCACATATCTCAAATCCACCGTCGCTGCCCTTATGGACATACATACGTCCCAGTGAAAACCTCAATAAAGGTCATAGAGGTCAGCTGTCCTGCTGATGTGAATATCTCTTTAAAAATCAAAGAGAAAGAAGATAACTTTGGCCAACTGCTTCGAAAACCCCAGCTTCTATATCCGGATTGCAAATTTACATTTATACCAATAATAATGGAGCACTTGGTTTTGTAAGTAAATGCCTAACTATCAGTCTGGATAAACTTCGATTTTTCAGAAGAAATCAACCAAGTGACTCGCACATTACAAATATAATCTAAGCGGTACAGTCAAACTACGCAAGACTTTTCTCAGGTTTAAAATATGACATCGTTTTCGTTATCTACATTCGGACGATGAAGCTTTGTACATTTGTTAGAAACCAGCTCCTTCTTCAAAGGAAGATTTTAAATGATTATAAACAAAAAAGAACACACATTATATATATGTTTACATATATATATATATATATATATATATATATAATACGCACACATACGTACATACACACAGATGCATTTAATTATGTATGCATGTATGTATGTATGTATATAATATATGATATATGAAGATTATATATATATATATATATCTATATATATATATATATATATATATATATAATCATGCACATTTTTGTGATGTTCAAAACTATTTTTAAAATATCCGAGATAATTTCAACAGCCACTATAATCTTAACGCTACTTTGTTGATAAAATATACACTAAGAATTCTGTACAAGATATCGTAATCCTTCAGTTTGTTTTATCAGTGTTCAGTGAAGAAGAAGGTGTAATATATACGATGTTAAAAATGAAGTCTGGTATGGAGTACACGGAATTTCGGGGAGTTAAGTGATATCTGAGTGGAGTGAGAGTGGAAATGAATTACTAAGTATGAATTAGAATACTTACCAAATGATATTACTTTCCTAGCTCTCACTCTCTCACTTTAAAGTTAAAGTAAATTTAAATTAAAGTTACTTCCATCTCATTTTCCCTACAACAGTCAAACTCACATAAAAAAACTGTGTACATAGTGACTCACGCGTACACACATGCAAGTCTATAAATTGCGGTAGTCTTTTCTTTCTTTTTTACTTGTTTCAGTCATCGAAATGCGGACATACTGAAGCACCTCTTCAAGAGTCTTATTTCCATTACGCGCGCGCGCGCGCGCGCGTGTGTGTAAGGAAACAATAAAGTTCAAACTAGAAACGTTAACTACCCAGCACAAAAAGATTTATATGAGACAAAATAACAAATTAAAATAAAAATCAAAACGGTATGCCGAAATATATTATAGAATATGGAAAGAAAAACCATTCCATGGCCTATATTCCGCAAAATTGAACAGAGAAGAAGTAGTCAGAGTAAAAAATAGCAATGTCTCAAAAATTCTGAGCTAAAAGTAGGAACAGAAAGTTTGATTTTAGCTGTAGGGAACCAATCAATGCGTAACCACAAACAATTATGAATAGAAAACATTGAAAACAGATGCGAACCAATCCAGACTATGCAGCCAGTGCAATGAGACAACGGACAGCATCATTTCCGATTGGGTAGTCCTAGCCAATTTCGAATATACTCACAAACAGGATGAAATCGGTAGTTATGTTCACTGGGCAATATTCCAGCATCTCGATGTGAAGACCAAAACAATAGTATAAATATGTACCAAACACAGTATATGATAACAACCTGGCCATAATGATCTTGAACATGCCCATTCCGACGGAGGTAGAGATCATGGCATGATGTTCAGATATTATTATTAAGAGCTGGAATGAAAATGTTTGTACTCTGAGAGATATCTCTGTCCCTTTTGACCAAAACATTTCCCGAAAAAGGTGCAAAAACTAACTGTCAAATTACAAAGACCTAGAAGCTGAAATAATCATGATGTGGGGCATGAGAACAGTACCAATAATAATTGTAGTGCAGAATATGATAAAAAATGCATGAGCAAAAGCATAAAAACTGTACGAGAGCTCACAACTCAGTAAGTTGCCTATATTCCACGACCTGAAAATTCCGCGGGAACGACTATTGATGCCACATTCGCTACTAATATCCTCTACCAAATCTTCTACAGCAGATATAGGCAACCTCGTTAGAGAAACAAGCTGCATGAGACATGGTTCATCATCATGCGGGCCGCACTACTGAAAAGATTCGAGATAATTTTTTGCTTGGTATGCTATTCAAAGAGTCCCATGGGCTGCAGTTTGCTCATGACTGGTCTATAAAATCCGAGAACTGACTTTCCATCGACCACATAGCGACAGTTTAAGACTAGTGGGAACTTTTATCACGAGAGTGTATATTTCCTGAATGCTCTCCAAAAAAGAAAAACTCTTTAACACACTTTTTAAGTATCAGTGAGTCCAAAAGAGACAAAGGAAAGAAGAAAAACGCAACATTTGTTGAAGGGTAACACTGATGTATTTAGGAAATGCACTGATGCATTTTTGAAATGTTATTGCTCTTTACATGGATGTAATTTATGCATTACTAATGTCCATACCGGTCGGTGATCGGACAGTCAACGCGTGTAAGCAAACACTACAAAAGCTCAAGTCATCATATTAGCAAATGTAGACCTTGAAGGGAGAAGACATGTCGTTGAGGCGGTCGTGAATAGCGAAAAAACGACTTCGACAAACGAACAACCGATAGACCAATCCAGTTGTTATACACACAAAAATAACAAACAATGCAAAAACTGTTTTGCATTATTCGTCGGTTCAAAGGTAAAGAAAAAGGGGAATATATGAATTAATGCAATAAATTTATCTGAATTAAATGAAGTACAAAGAAACAAATAAACTTGTTTAAGTCATATATTTCGTTCTATAGTAAAGGTTCTTAAAGGCATAACACTTGAACACATCTCGTGACTGGTATGATAATAACGCTTTCTGTTATAAGCACAAGCTCTGTAATTTTGGGGGAGGTGTAGTCGATTACATCGACGCCATTGCTCATTTAGTACTTACTTCATCGACTTCGAAAAAATGAAAGACAAAGTCGATTTCAGTGGAATTTGAACACAGAGCGTAAAGACTTTGGAAAATTACTGCTAAGCATTTTGTGCGACATACTAAGAGTTCTGCTAGCTCGCCGTCCTATAATAATAATAATTTTCATAGACATAAAGCCAACCAGAAATTTCAGGGAAGGAAGGTCGATTAAATTGCCATCAATACTTAAATAGCATTTCGAAAAAATGACAGGTAAAAAGTAGCTTCGACGGGATTTGATCTTCAAGCGTATAGAACCAAAACAAATATCGTAAAGCGTGTTGTCCTATACTCTAACGATTCTACCAATCTACCCTTGTGTGTTTATGTTTGTGTGTGTGTGTTAGTATCTGTGTGTGTGTGTACTTTGATTATTGATGGAAGGACTGAAATGCACACCTACACCTACTGTCAATTGGAGGAAAATATCCAAAACTTTTGTCAAAAACTACGACTTGTGGAGTTTTTTATTGATAAAAATAATGAGAATGACGAATCCTTGGCGAAAAATAAATCAAAATTTAACCCACCAAAAGGACGAAATACACATCTAGATCAGTTCATTGATATCCTCTTCAGATTTCCACTGAGGCATAACATCAACGTCAGACCAAAATTTAAAAACTAGAAAAGTCGGCCCTCATACGTCTTAAAAATGACAACACAATTGTCATCAAACCAGCGGATAAAGGGAGTGCCATTGTTATAAGCCTGTCGTATATTATATATATATATATATATATATATATATATATATATATATATATATATATATGTATGTATTTGTTATTTGTGTCTGTATTTGTTCCCCCAGCATCGCTTGACAACCGATGTTAGTGTGTTTACATCCCCGTAACATAGCGGTTTGGCAAAAAGACACCGATAGAATAAGTACTAGGCTTACAAAGAGTAAGTCCTGGGGTCGATTTGTTGTACTAAAGGTGGTGCCCCAGCATGGCCGCAGTCAAATAACTGAAGCAAATAAAAGAATATATAATTATGTATGTGTGTGTGTGTGTGTGTGTGTGTGTGTGTGTGTGTGTGTGTGTGTGTCTGTCTGTCTGTCTGTCTGTCTGTCTGTCTGTCTTCTCAATACTTGACAACGTAAGTATCGGATTTAAAAAAATAATGTTTTGGGCACGATTTTTTTTCACAACAATCCCCCAAGGCATTATCTCAGCATAGTCGCTGTCCAATGACTGAAACAAATAAAAAATAAAAGTTTCTATGAACGCTCTTATTTCTATTTTGATGCATAAGCTTATAGATTTTTCTTAACGTTGTTTTATTGCATTAATGATTCCGTTAACGATTCTGTGTCATAGATCAGGTTGTTTAAACAGTAATACTTGAACTTGTTTCATTATGCTTCAAATGGATTGCAATCCTCACTCAATAAAAAAGCAAAACTTACACACCACATACTCTACAGAATCATCATGCAGTAACATAACACGACACAAACTCGTATATAATCGACTAGCAGTATCGCCCGGCGTTGCTCGGGTTTGTAAGGGAAATAACTATATAAGCATTTTCAGAGAGTTACTTCCCTTATAGATGCCAATTCGGGCTTTCTTAGCCATTTCTGTTTTGGTGTCTTCAAGCCATGAAGTCGTTCTTCTAAAAGAACGCTGGTCTCCTTGACAACGCTTTACGACGTTGATTTCCTTACACTCCCTTCCCCACAGCTTCACGAGAGAGGGAAGAAGGGGGAGAAGCAAACAGGTGCAGGTGTGACCATGGACGCCAACTCCGCCGCCATCGACACACGAAAAATTATGCATTAAAATGGAATAAAAAATGATGTTAAATTATTTTTAAAATCGTAGACTCATCGTAGACGCGCGCTAATACGCAGACGGGCTTGATATGAACCACGACTATAAGATACCCGAATTTGGTTAAACTGCACCGCAAAATGTGGGAGTAGTTAGGAATCTAAATCGAAGGGGACAGACTCTCACACAACTACAGTTTTATATATATAGATATGTAATGCTATAACAATCCCACACGTCACCAGCAGCTCGTACAACTCACATACTATACAATTTCCATTCAATAGTAAATACATATACCCAGGCCTATTCCCCATTTTTTAGGAGTGGGTAGCCACAAGACACACACCAGACATTCCATTCATTTCCCAGCTCGAAGATGCGAGCCCCGTCCTATGCTCGGGTCAAGGCATAGAACACAATCCCCAATATTAGCAGCAGGGCCCGACAGCATATGTTGGTTTACCCCCGCCGCATCATACTGGTTCCGTGCCTCTTTGAGCAACTTCAAATTCACTCATCCGTCTACAAACACTCTCCATGCTTTCCTATCATTTATAAACTCTTTTGTCTCTCTCATTCCAACACATCTAACCACCAAAGCTTTCCTCACTCCATCCATTCACAGAAACCAAGGTCTGCCTCTGGTTCTGCTGCCTACCACTTCTGCCTTCATCATCCTCCTTACCCTTCGCTCCTCATCCATCCTCTCCATGTGGCCAAACCACCTCAACATTCGTCTATCCATTTTGGTTGTTAGTTTTTCTCTCATTCCTTCTCGCCTTCGCACTTCCTCATTCCTCATCCTGTCCATCCATGTCACACCAACCGTAGCCTTCAAACATCTCATCTCAAACAGATCTAGTCGCCGCCTAGTAATTTCTTATTCCTAAAATGATACGAAGAAGACTGTTCAATAGTATGTATCACAAACCACATAGAAGAATGGGTGCCCAATCACCTCTCGACACTATAAAATATAGCATTTAACATCACGTAAACAACACATAAAGTGCATTCCAGAGGTTTTGAGACATTTTTCAGGAAAGACAATAATTTCAAAATAGAATCATCTGATTTCAACAGACTTGTAGCGCTCCAGCCACTTCGTGAAGGCTCCATGGAAGTCCTCCAAAGTGAACGTGTCCAGAACTCTTGTCACGGCCTCCTTCACCTTTTCCTTCATCTTGGGGGAACTACTAAAAGTCGCAGGGAGCAAGGTCTGGATTGTAAGGAGGGTAAGGGACAGTAGTTGGTTATTAGGATGAAATTGTGAACTGGTTCATTGTGCTGGTATAGCCGCTCTGGCCTTTTGTGACGAAATCTCTTACCGAACTCCCTCCAAATCTCTATTTAGTACACTTTGTTGAACGTCTGGCCAGAAGGAACACAGTGCTGTTGAAAAAGAGCATCATTATGAGCTTCCTGGTGGACTTGCTTTGTCTGGTATCTTGTACCAGCGAAAAACAGATGCTTGGCTCGTACAAGTTAATCCATAAACTGCCTGGGGTATTTCATATGCTTCTGTAGCGTTTTGCTAAGTTTAACACAAAACTTTGTTGCATAGCGATCTTCCAAATTGTCTTCACGTCTCGTTTGTATTTTGCAAACTAGTCAGTTGTGACAAGCAGTGTTTAGTAGAGTGTGTTCAAAGTATCTTGCGGCCGTCTCCTTCAATCTGAAATAACAAAAGTTGGCAGGTCAGCTTGTTAGATGTATTGTAATGATATACTAAAATTACAATAATCTAGGACTGTTATAATTGCTTCCCCCCCCCCACAAAAAAATTTCGAAACTTATGGAATGTACCATGCATAGTACAAGTTTTATTTGACAAAATAATATTGGAAAGAAAATCTAAAATAACAAAATACAAAAAAAAAAACTTTAGATAAGCAAAATTGCTATAGCATACACACTCGGTTCCATACTCCTCAAATTCATCGCTATACACGCCTTAGAAACACGGTACAGCATCTACATGATGATGATGATAAGGATGACCGAGGATGATGACAGCAGCAAAGCCACCAGTTTTGAGGGGAAGGGATTGGTCCTCTCCTCCTCCTCCTCATCATCATCATCATGAACATTATGATCATCATCATCATTGATATTATTATTGTTTTTATGAAAAAGGCATCGAGCTGACAAAATCGCTAGCACGCCAGACAAAATGCTTAGCGGCATTTCGTCCGTCTTTACGTTCTGAGTTCAAATTCCGTCGAGGTCGACTTTGCCTTTCATCTTTTCGGGCTCGATAAAATAAGTACGAATTGAACACTGGGGTTGATGTTATTGACTCTTCCCCTCCCCCCAAATTGCTGCTCTTGTGGCAAAATTTGAAACAATTATTATTATTACTATTATCATCGTAAGAAATAATTATTATGAAGGCGGTGAGTTGGCAGAATCGTTAGCACGTTGGGCAATATGCTTAGCGGCATTTCGTCTGTCATTACGTTCTGAGTTCAAATTACGCCGAAGTCGACTTTGTCTTTCATCCTTTCGGGGTCGATAAAATAAGTACCCGTTGAACACTAGAGTCGATGTAATCGACTAAACTTCTCTTCCAAAACTGCTGGCCTTGTGACAAAATTTGAAATCATAATTATTATTATGAAGGTGATGAGCTGGCGGAATCTATAGCCCTCAAAATTGCGGGCGTTTATATAATAATAATAATAATAATAATAATAATAATAATAATAATAATAACAATAATTAATATTAATAATAATAACAATAATGATAATGATAATTTCTACTATAGGCACAAAGCCTGGAATTTGTGGGGTGGGCGTAAGTCGATCACTTCGACCCCAGTACCTGACTGGTACTTAATTTATCGACCCCGAAAGGATGAAAGGCAAAGTCAACGTCGGAATAATAATAATAGTAATAATAATAATAATAATAATAATACTTGCCCTGATACAGTATATGCCCTAATGCAGTACATGCCCTGATGCAGTACCAGGCAGTGGCTCTCATGGCTTCTGATCTTAACTGATTGGAAGTGTTGTCATGTACATTGTTTCGTCTTGGTATAAAAGGTGGGCCACAGCAAATAATGGTGTTATTTAGATTGGCTTATCCCATTACTAAGGTTTAGAAAGAGAACGTGTTCCACTTGGCTATGCTACTTGGTAAGAATTTAGAGGCGACAAGAGAGATATACATCTCAAGGGCCTTAAGTAGTCAATTATGTGGAACACTATCAAACGCTTTCCTGTAGTCTATCCATGCCATACTCTAGTTCTTTTTGCTCCGGCAATTCTCTACGATCATTTTACATATGAGTGATTGATCTTTGCACTCATAAGAATTCCTTTTACAGCCCTTTTCGAGCTTGTGAAAAGATAGACTTCTGTTCTCTTGTTGCTGTTGTTATCATCATCATCATCATCATCATCACCACCATCGTCGTCGCCGTCGATGTTATTATTGTTGTTATTATTATTAAGGCAGCGAGCTGGCAGAATCGTTAGCAAGCTGGACAAAATGTTTAGTCATATTTCGTCCGTCTTAAAGTTGAGTTCCAGTGCTACCGGGTTCGACATTGCCATTCATCCTTTTGGGGTCGATAAATTAAGTACTAGTGAAACACTGGGGTCGATGTAATCGACTAGTCCCCGTCCCCAAATTTTCAGGCCTTTTGCTTTTAGTGGATAATAATAATAATAATAATAAAAATAATATGCCCCGATGCTGTATCAGGCAGTGGTTCTCATGGTTTCTGATCTTAACTGATTGGAAGTGTTATTATGTACTTTGTTTCGTCTCCGTATAAAAGATGGGCTGCGACAAATATTTTGCTCAATACCACAGATTTGATTGACAGTTGTTTGACCTTATCTAGTTGAGCATGTCCCTTTGTGGCTGACGATATGTGCATCTCTGATCTACGAGCAGAAGTAGTGGAGGAGCATCATAGCCATGTGTCGAGAGGAATTCTTTGGGGTGTGGATAATTCTCCTCTGGAAACATGGGTGTTTTGTTCATCATCCTTAAGCAATCCATATTCAAGGACCTTTTGAGCGGGATGGGCTACTCGACCTGATGAAAATTCTAACTGGAACCCACCTGCAAGGTCATGCGCTGTTTATTTTTATATGATACCAATATGTCACGCACATATGGTTGTGATTCGTGTGCCTGGTCTGCTCAAGGCCCTTGAGATATATATCTCTCCTGTCGTCTGTAAATTCTTATATATCTCTCCTGTCGTCTGTAAATTCGTAGCATAGCCAGTGGAACACACGTCTCTTATCAGACAAGTAGTCATAATGGGTATACTAGGGTTTGTATATTTTACCCCAGTACAACTTTGATGGCATACACTGTTCTCTCACTCAATAATCATTATATTATTATTATTATTATTATTATTATTATTATTATTATTATTATTATTATTATTATTATAAAGGTGGCGAACTGGCAGAATCGTTAGCACGCCGGTCAAAATGCTTAGCGGTATTTGGTCCGTCCTTACGTTCAGAGTTCAAATTCCGTCGAGGTTAACGTTGCCTCTCACCCTTTCGAGGTCGATAAAATGACTACCAGTATAGTACTGGGGTCGATGTAATCAGCTAATACCCTTCCTCCATATTTCAGGTCTTATGCCTTCAGTAAAAAGCATTGTCTTTGCATTGTCCACCTCATCCTTCGCCCTTGTTGTAAATAAATGAAATTATTATCATTATTATTATTATTATTATTATTATTGAGTGAGAGAGCAGTTCATGCCATCAAAGTGACACTGGGGTAAAATATACGAAGCCCAATATACCCATCATGACTACCCGTCTGATAAAGGTACACCAGGCACATGCATCACAACCATATGTGCGCGACATGGTGATCTCATATCAAGATAAACAGCACATGACCTTGCAGGTGGGGCCCAGTTAGAATTTTCTTCAGGTTGAGTAGCCCATCCCGCTCAAACGGTCCCTGAATAAGGGTTGCTTAAGGATGTTGAAAGAACCACCCATGTTTCCAGAGGTGAACTATTCAAACCCCAAAGAATCCCTCTCAACACATGGCTATGATGCTCCCCCACTACTTCTGCTCGTGATCAGAGATGCACATATCGTCAGCCACTAAGGGACATGCTCAACTGGTTAAGGTCAAACAACTGACAAGCAAATCTGTGGTATTGAGCAGAATATTTGCTGTAGCCCATCTTTTATACCAAGACAAAACAATGTGCATGATAACACTTCCAATCAGTTAAGATCATTATTATTATTATTATTATTATTATTATTATTCAGTAGTATATTTTTTATATCGTGCTTTCACTTCACGACCGAGCCCAGCTCTGTGTGCCTTGGGTATGTGCTGTGATTTGTTGTGATGCTCCGATGGTTATTGTATGGAAAGTGTTCTGCGTAGGATGTGTGCAGTGCCTAGTAGTGCAATTTTCTGTATGTGTTTGTAAGTCCTGGTGTTTTTGTTATGTATTTGTCTGAATATTTTTTTATCATGCCTAATGCACCTATTATGATAGAATTCTTCTTCTTCTTCTTCTTCTTCTTCTCTTCTTCTTCTTATTATTATTATTATTATTATTATTATTATTATTATTTTATTATTATTATTATTATTATTATTATTATTATTAGTAGTAGTAGTAGTAGTTCATAAATGGCAGCTACACCACCCAGCGAAGATGTGCATCTCATTGTCTTTTGCAAGTGTATTCCATAATAGGTTTGAGAAAAACATGTGTATCCTTACCGACTATTTGTAGTATACCTGTTCTTGATTGCAGAGAGATGAAAAGATCCTTTGACATAGGCGGGGTTTGAATGATTGAACCGTTGGCTCTGAACTCATTACCAGTAATGTCTTAGTTATGATAAGAAATATAAGGAAAGACAAGAAGAAAAAGAAGAAGAGAAGAAGAAGAAGAAGAAGAAGAAACGAGAAAAATAACTCAGGTAATGATGATGATGATGGTGATGATGATGATGAGGAGGAGGAGGAGGAGGACTATGACACTGAAGAAGAAGGACGAGATGATGATGAAGAAGAAGAAGAAGAAGAAGAAGAAACGAGAAAAATAACTCAGGTAATGATAACGACGATGATGATGATGATGGAGAAGAAGAAGAAGAAGAAACGAGAAAAATAACTCAGGTAATGATGATGATGATGGTGATGATGATGATGATGAGGAGGAGGAGGAGGAGGACTATGACACTGAAGAAGAAGGACGAGATGATGATGAAGAAGAAGAAGAAGAAGAAGAAGAAACGAGAAAAATAACTCAGGTAATGATAACGACGATGATGATGATGATGATGGAGAAGAAGAAGAAGAAACGAGAAAAATAACTCAGGAAATGATGACGATGAGGATGATGATGATGAGAGGAGGAGGAGGACTATGACGCTGAAGAAGAAGGACGAGATGATGATGATGATGAAGAAGAAGAAGAAGGACGAGATGATGAAGAAGAAGAAGGACGAGATGATGAAGAAGAAGAAGAAGAAGAAAAAAAAGAAGAAGAAAATGATGATGATGATGATGTAGAAAATACAAAGTTTCTTGTCGATCAAATGTGACTAGAATTAATAAAGAAACTGATGAAGGCGGAGGAGATCATTAAGGAAGCAATTATGAGACACTAGAATGTTTGATGTACCGACATAACTTGGTCATGAAAGAAATTACTGATTTCAAATTCTAACAGAACCTATCATCTTTAGATAGTTTTGTCTTTGGTCCACTAGAAGAGAGTGTAATATTATCATTTGGGTCACGTCAAGGTGGAAAATAAAAAACGTTTTGGTTAGTAGATTGCTTTTGATGAGGTTACAGCCAGACCAGTTGATGGGTGCTGTTTTTGACATCAATTAAGATTTTGTGTTATTATTAATTAATAATTTATCGATTTTCAACAGATCCAGCCACAATGAGTGAAAATTGAAAATTTCATTTGTGTATTAATTTTCGATGAACTAGAAGATATAACAAGAAATTCCTAATAATCATTTTATCGATTATCCTAGTATATATTTAATGATTTAAGTTGGAAATCAATGATACACTTTGTTTCTTAAGACTCGATGATTCTTTCTCAAAATGGAATGGCTGTCTTATTTACTGAAATACACAGAAAATCAAAAGCTAGATTACAAAAATGATATGTTTTAACGATCTTCATTCTACTGTTGTTGTGTACATAAGTCAGTCTAATATCAATTTATCATATATTTTATTGTAATATTACCCTATAGAAAATATTACATCACTGACTACAACCTATTCTGTACATACATTAACAAACAAGCCCCGCCTACATTTACATTTTCAAGTGAACTATGCAGTAGCTCGACCCTCTCAACATAGTAAGCAAATAGCATTACTTTCTATAAAATGGAAACCGCCAACAGAGTAACACAACCTTTGTTCTTGGGTAGCAACTGTTATTTGCTTAACTTGGAAACTATGAAAATTGGCTAATATTTCCTCCAAATTCTGATTTTGTTACGATATTTATTAAAATCCAAAAGAATCCTTCTCAACAAATGGCTATGATATTCCTCTGCTACGGATTGTGATCAAAGACGCACAAATTGTCAACCACTAAGGGACATGCTCAAGTGGTTATGATCAAGCAACTGGCACGCAAATCTGTGATATTGAGCAGAATATTTGCTATAACGATATTTCTGCACCAACAACTCAGTACTGAATCTGTCTGAAATGGAAAATAGTTCAGTTTCAAAACATTCATGTCCAGATCATAAAAGCAAAGATTGAAGGGAATAGTAGTCATGTCTCTTAATTTCTAGATAGAAGCAAATAGGAAATATCATTTAGTGACCAAAGACAAGAAAAAAATTGTTACACTGTTATCGATGCATCAGGAATTGCAGCGTTCGATTACTTAGTTTCATGCTTTAGGTCTATTTTTTATCAGAGCTGACTAAGTGTACACAACAAGAAACCTGTATATATCATTATATGTAAGATAATATCAAATACTTGTATATTCTTTGTGCAACAGCACGTCCATTTGAGACCACTTCACGAAAATTAGCTGTAGAAATTTTAACTTCCATAAGCAAAATCATATCTCACGAAAGAAAAACAGGCAAATCAATTCACCTGGCTGCATGAAAAGTCTGGCGGAGTTTCCTTGAAATCTTCAGAAAGTCTATGACTTCACTTATAATGTAATTGTTACTGCTGTGTTAAGATATGACCAATAATCTTAAATGCAGGTCTGTAAGATTTTGTATCCTCATTGCACACTTTTAGGTTGGCCTGATTCAGAAACTGCCTGTCCAGGTCATTTGGCAATGTTATATACAAATGTCATTGAGTTCAAGATTGAGTGGCAGCTTAAAAGCAGCATGAGCCATCCTGCAATCTGTGAGAACATTAGTTGCAGCAATTCCAGACGAGGTCAATGTAATAACAGTTTGAATTTTCCGAATTTTTGCCAAAACTAAGTTCATCAAAAACGTTTTACCTTGTCCACTATAGGTATCACAACAATCTTTTCTCCTTGAGTTACATGTTACAGATAGTTTGATCTATTTATTATTTAAAGTTTTTATTTATGTGTATATTCTTTTATTTATCTGGAACCAAGAGTAATTAATTCTAGTGGACATACTATTCCAGTCATTGAATCTTCTGGCTGGTTGCCTGTAGAATCTCTCGACTGAAAGTTAAAGCAGCAGTTTGTACTGGAGCTGGTAGTCCACATTAATGAAGAACCTTACAAGTCATAGTCTGTATAGTATTTTCAATGAAGGTCAGTGCTTGATTGTAAATCTCTCTCTCTCTCTCTCTCACTCTCTGTATATATATATAAATATATATATATATATAAGTATGATAAAGGTAAACATTTCTGCTCACTTTGTAATAGCGAAATGTTTTATATTCTATTCACAAAGAATCCCCTTGTAAACACATTTATAGAACACTATCGTTGCAAGCATTGGCAGAAACATACCTTTAGATCCTATAAGTGATTTCTACTAGTTCTCTTTTCTCTTTCACTTGTTTCACTCATTTGACTGCGGCCATGCTGGAGTACCGCACTTAGTCGAGCAAATCAACCCCAGGACTTATTCTTTGGAAGCCTAGTATTTATTCTATCGGTCTCTTTTCCCGAACCGCTATGTTATGGGGACTTAAACACACCAGCATCGGTTGTCAAGCGATGTTGGGGGAACAAACATAGACACACAAACATACATACACACACACACACACACACACACACACACACACACACACACACACACACACACACACACACACACACACACACACATATATATATATATATATATATACGACGGGCTTCTTTTAGTTTCCGTCTACCAAATCCACTCACAAGGCTTTGGTCGGCCCGAGGCTATAGTAGAAGACACTTGCCCAAGGTGCCACGCTGTAGGAATGAAACCGGAACCATGTGGCTGGTAAGCAAGCTACTTACTACACAGCCACTCCTGCGCTTATTTCTATATAATTTGACCTTTGATTGTCTTCTCACATTTCAATTCCGCTAAATATATCTAATTCCACGCTTTTACGCTTTATTCTAATTAAACCCATCGCTCTATATTTCGCCACTATTAGTTTTCTGCTAATTTATTTCCTTCTCCTCCTCTTTCTATATGCTACCTTTGACGCTATATCTACTAACGTTTTTTTTTTAAAACTTAATAGCGTTCCCTTCATCATTATACGCAGTCATCACATCACATTCTGTTGTGTTTGGTTTATTTCCCTGATGAGAAGATTGCATTGTTTTACACCATTTTAGTCCTTCTGGAATAATACCAATGTTGTCTTCGAAACATATGTTAGAAGTAAAAGAATTTGAATAACACCTGCGTTTAATTCCATTTATTTATTTATTAATTTATCTATCTATATATCTGTCTGTCTATCTGTGTGTATGTGTGTCTGTCTGTCTGTCTGTATGTATGTATGCATGCATGCATGTATGTATATATGTATGTATGTATGCATGCATGCATGTATATATATATGTATGTATGTATGTATGTATGTATGTATGTATGTATTTGTGCGTTTGTGTTAGTCGCCCCCACCCCCACCATCGCTTGACAACCGATGTTGGTATGTTTACCTCCCCGTCATTTAGCGGTTCGGCAAAAGAGACCGCACTAGGTTTACAAAGAATAGGTCCTGGGGTCGATTTATTCGACTAAAAGGCGTTGCTGCAGCATGGCCACAGTCAAATGAAATGGCTGAAACAAGTAAAAGAGTAAAAGAGGGTATATACTGCATATATATATATATATATATATTATATATATATATATTATATATACATACATACACACACACATACACACACGCACACACACATATACACCATATATATATATATATACACACATACATACATACATACATACATAAGAATTCCAAGAAAGTACTCAGATACCTGAAACTTTACAAACGTGACTTAGTTTCGCTTTCCGGTTTCCCAGACAATAGTAACCTGGTTCAATAGCATAATAACAAATAATAATACAAATTACTACGGTTTTATATAATAATACATTATTTCCACTCTCTTACTATAGATTACTCAAAAAACATCACTTGATTTAGCCAAAAACTACTTATAGATCACTGATACGAAGATGGATATTTCAATGTTGCAAGAGGATCGATACCGACTTTGGATAATGTTTCATAGAAAATACATTCTAGATTTACTTGACGAATATTTATAGATGTAGTTCCAATTCTGAGATCTAAATTTTATATCCGAGTTTGTAGAACACTCTACTGCAGATAATTCTATTTCTAAGATTTTGCTCAAAATTTACATTTCGAATTTGTTTACGCTATCTCATATGTTGCTTTATGTTTGTCTTTAATGTATTTAAAGGTATATTACTTGGGGTAAATTTCTCTTCTGTGGCCCTGTTGCTGAAGTGAATATACGTGGGAATTTTTTTACATGTATATCCTAGAGGAACATAATTATGTCCCCTACAAATACACGCGCGCGCGCAGCAGCATACACACGTACACACACACCTATCTATCTATCTATCTATCTATCTATCTATCTATCTATCTATCTATCTATCTATCCATCTATCTATCTATCCATCCATCCATCCATCCATCCATCCATCCATTTATCCATCTATCTATCTATCTATCTATCCATCTATCTATCTATCTATCTATATATCTATCTATCTATCTATCTATCTATCTATCTACATATGTCCAGCATAGTCACCTGATAAGATCGGTATTCAAATATCGATATTATCCTTATTTATATAAATTTATATACATATGTCCATACACACACACACATTGATATGTGATGTTATATTTTCGTTTCCATTTGTATTATACCTGCGCGTAAGTACATACATACATACATACATACATATAAACGCTATGTGTAATACACATGACTAGTTTCGCTTGGTTATTGCTAGATCAATAGAAGAGCCAACTTCGTGCTATTGAGAAACTATCATACAACTACGAATGACAAATGTTATGAGTAACAAGCAAACAAGGTTAGTAATACTTATTTAGTAAAATACTAAGAGAGCACACGCGCAGTGTGCAGTGTATGTATATGTATTTGTGTATGTGAGTGTATGAGTATGAGTGAGTAACTTATAAATGAATTTATATGTGTATGTTTAATGATCGTAGAATTAATATCTTGGAGACAAGCTCGTGTTTTAACTACAGATCTGTTTACATAGCTAAGTTAAGTACATGTTTATTAAGTATACCAATGGAAACTTATTTATAATATATACACACACACACAAACACACATACACTCCACACATACGCACTACCTTTTTATTCCTTTCGGTACATGTTTCGAGGACACGGCAAGCCAATGGTTGTTCTGTGTGTTCTTCATCTGATGCTGGCAGAAATTCTTCTCGTCTGAGAAAAATCAAAGCCATGTTCGGTTGGAGGGGATGCTTGAGTTGTTCAAAAGCTTCGTAGCGCGGTCTTCCTCTTGTCTTG
>NC_043000.1:65182245-65194020 GCF_006345805.1 Octopus sinensis | reverse complement strand
AGTTGAAAATTTACCCAAGTCAGTTATCGGTCCTTTTGACATTTAATACCTGAAGCTGTCTAAAAATGTCTTAAATATATCTGAATATTAACAGTTTTTCTGTACTCTTCTCCATCAGTTCCTTATTCTGAGATTCTAACCGATCAAAGAACAAGAAGTTAATTATTTTTCAAAAGACCTTGCGAAAAATAGAATATATCGCTGCCAAGCGGTAAGAAACAAGAAAATAATTCCCTAGTCTAAACTATTACAGGATAAAAGAAGAAACTATTAAAGGTATGAAAATGAAAGGATGTTAATATGAAACATTATACGTAGAGTTAATCGGCTTCAGTAAATAAATCATCAGCTATAAGAATGTGTTTTTTGAAGTTTTATAATAGAAATAACGTTAGAAAGTTTGCGGTATTTAAAGTAATTATACTTTTATGGCATATTTTCATTCTAAATGGGAAAAATATAAGCAGTAAAAATAAAAGAGAGTGAGGAGAAGATAAGAGAATTTAAATAGCAAAAGGGAGCTAGATTTTAGTATATTAAGCTCGACAAGTTGGTAGAAATAGTAGAACGATGGGTTATGCACCATTTAGTATTTAAAGTGTATGCTTACTATTTTTAGAGTTCGAATCACAGTAAAGTTGTCTACTTTTCATCACTTTATAGCAGATAAATTAGTTTCAAATTTTGGCACAAGACTAACAGGTTTGGGGGAGAGGCTAAGTCGATTACATCGACTCCAGTGTTCAACTGCTACTTATTTTGCCGACCCCGAAAGGATGAAGAAAAAAGTGGACCTCGGCGGAATTTGAACTCTAAACATAAAAACGGACGAAATGCCACTAAGCATTTTGCCTGCCGTGCCAACGGTTCTGCCAGCTCGCCGCCTTTGATAACGTAAATACAGTAACGGTAAATAAATAAATTGAAATGAATTCCCTGTCAGTTAAATAATGTGTATTTCAGTTATTCGACCAACGGAATTCTTGGCATATAAGTGACCGAGTATTTCACAGACACTTGCACTTACTTAAGCCTTTTACTCCCTATGGAGTGTAAGCCATCGACGACTTTTCTATACTGTTCTCGACTCTGGGTTGTCTTTTCTGCTTTTTTCCGCATGGAGTCCTGTCTATTCAGCTCAGCTTCAGTATTTCACATTCAGCTATTTTTAGGGTGTCTTCTCTTCCACTTCCCTGATAGTTTTCGGCCAGAGCCTGACGTGTCCTTTAGGATTTTGCAGTTCCGCATCATATTTTCCCTTAGAGAAGGCCTTTCCCGTCTAAGTTTTGTTGGGTTTGGGTTTTCCTCGATGCTTCTATCTGTTATTATTTTTTTTTCTTCGTAGAGACTTTGGCCCCACGCAAACTCATTTTTAGCTCTGGGAAGAGATGGTTCGTATCAGCCTGGTCCCAACACTTTGACCTGTCCAGTATGGATGGCCCTAACAGGAGCTTGCGTCCTGCTAACATAGCTTTCAGGGTCATGGGGACATACAAACCACCACATTGAAACAGGGACTGGACCTTTTGGTAGAGAGACGCGTGTACCTTTCACATAATTCTCAGGTATAACCAGTGATACACTGTGTATAACAAAACTGAGTCTTTGAACACAATTTACTGTCAATCCGACGAGCTTCCACATCATTTCCATCTGCCCCCTTTCATTCACAAGTCTTGTGTGGACTTAAGTCTACATTAGAAGACATTTGACTGATCGAACCTGGTGCCTTATAATTAGGAAGCCGACTTTTTAACCACTCAGTCATGCCTACGATCACAAGTACTAATGTACTGTCCAACACTAGCCTAGTTGTTTTAAAAAGTCACTATTTCAATATTCATATTGACAGCTAAAGGATTTTGTTCCGTTACAAACTCATTGTGACAAAATTAATTTGTACATGTTAAGATCAATCTTGGGAAAATAATAGGTAATGTCGACCTCCAACCAGGATTTGATGGCGAAATCACATGACGCTCTGTAGGATTCTTTGAGGGATTCGATATTATCCGTTATTTATCAATAGGCTATTAAACAATTATTTTAAATACATACATATAGGCATACAGACATGCATAAATGCATACATACATACTTCAGTTTACATTAGAAGACATTTGACTGAGATATCACGAAATAGGATCGAAGCTGGTGCCTTATATACATGCATGAGTACGTACATGCGTATATCTACATACATGCATATATATATATATATATATATATATATATATATATACGTGCATACATACATGCATACATGCATATATATATACGTACATACATGCGTACAAACACAAATACACATACATACGTGCATACGTACATACACATAGATAACTACATACATATATGTGTTTGCGTGTGTGCACGTCGTATGTGAGTGTGAGTATGTGTGTGCGCGCGAGCCTATGTGTGCATGAAATTGCACGAAAGTCCGTCGCTTTGATAATATTTGTAATTTAACAGTCTGATATCGTCACAGTGTTTCGCTGACTCCGCCTGACAATTACATTAAGGGTACATGTGTCTGTGAAGTACTCAGCCACTTACACGGTCAGTCAAAGAATAGGTAGTTCAGTTGATCAACTAAAAACATCGTCGAAATTGCCGGAGATCCATTACATGTGTGTGTTCACTCACATACACAAATACATATACATACACTGCACACTGCGCGTGTGCTCTCTTAGTATTTTACTAAATAAGTATTACTAACCTTGTTTGCTTGTTACTCATAACATTTGTCATTCGTAGTTGTATGATAGTTTCTCTATAGAACGAAGTTGGCTCTTCTATTGATCTAGCAATAACCAAGC
Organism: Octopus sinensis; assembly: GCF_006345805.1. NCBI lineage: Eukaryota > Metazoa > Mollusca > Cephalopoda > Octopoda > Octopodidae > Octopus > Octopus sinensis. Next base: position 65,191,198 of record NC_043000.1, on the reverse strand, counting down.
GAAACTAGTCATGTGTATTACACATAGCGTTTATATGTATGTATGTGTGTGTGTATGTATGTATGTATGTATGTATGTATGTATGTATGTATGTATGTATGTATGTATGTATGTATGTATGTATGTATGTATGTATGTTTGCATTCATGTTTGTATGTTTATTATTCAGTTTTATTTCTAGACTTCTTGCCAATAGAAAAAGAATCGGTTTCTAACCTAGATCCAAGGCTTCATCATTGGATTTTTAAACAACGCCAACAAAGTATTTGTGCAAAATTTGACTCAGTGCATGTGCAGATTTGTATGTTTTGTTTTATGTACCGTAAATCCTCGAGTATAGTCTGCCCTTGAGTATAATATGCAGGGAATTTTTAGGGGGCGGTACTTCTGAAAAACCGAAACCTTGTATATAATACGCACCCCTTCTCTAACTTGAGTCGTGCGATGACAATCCATAGGTTAAGAGAGAGAAATAGATGCTCTTCGGCTCGGTGCCAAGTGTCCAAAGAGATAAAACCGATTTGGGGTTCTGTATTTATATTTTTCTAATTAAATTAGGTCAGGTTAGATAAAGTATTTTTCGTCTCTTATCTGCCTGAACCCTATTTAACCTAAGAATGTTCACGTGTGATAGTCGATTCCCATAAATTTCTAAGTGCAAAAACCGAGAACAATACAAAGAGAACTGGTTGAAATATGTAGATTTGGTTTCGAATCCTGGATCAGAATCTAGGAAGCTTTTCGTTACATATGTATGCATATATAGATAAATGAACGTATTTATGTATGAATGTAGTCATAGACCGAACATCTTCAGAGAAATATCACTTGGACTTGTATACCGACAAGTGACCTGCTACGTTTTTTTATGGTTATCTAGTACTACATTATCAAAACGTGTCTTTTACTTTTTAAAATAACAAGTAGTATGACAATAAGTAGTATCAACATAATGTGTGAGAGATATAGTTGCTATTTCTAGCAGGTCAAATGGTCATGCCACATAGAGGCGTCCTCACTAGCGCGCATGAATGCAGTTGGTTACATTTGATAGCTTGTCAGCATCATCTGGGATGTCTGTTACAAAATTGTGCTTCTGAATTTAAACTGCAGAATGAAAGATAAGAAAGATCAGAGAGCAGAAAATTAGAACCTTATATTAGAAATAAAGATTTGCGGAAGAGATAACGAGATAATTGGCCTGCAAAAGGCGAAAGTGTAACTGATATGGAGGTGGAATTTCCTGTTGAAATATTATCTAACAACAGAGACAGAAGCGTCTGGAAGCGAGCGTAATATTCATCCTAGAACTAGAGTTAGCTTCAACACGTTGACTAACATAGGCGAGAGACAAACATTTATGCATGTTATTTTCTCTTATCTCCAAACGAATTTATTTCTCTGGATATACTGTTAGTCACAGTTGAGAAAATTTACTAAGTAAATGAAGTCGCTTGGTTATCATGATATTACTTAACCTCGACTTTCTTTGTATATATACATGGAAATACGAGGAATTACATAAATTTTATTTTATATCGGAAATATTTGTGTCAGATAAAATGTTGGTGATAATGAGCTTTTAAAAGTTTTCTTTAGTGTCAGCTATTAGTGTTAACTCTCATCAGTTTGTGATATATATATATATATATATATATATATAACGATTTAGGAGTGACCCCAACAGGTCACTGGTTGCGATAAATTTCTATTGAATTTTTTTGCTACCCTAAATTGACTATATATATATATATATATATATATGTATACACACACACACACACATATATATATATATATATATATATATGTATACACACACACACACATATATATATATATAAATAATATATACATATATGCATACATATATGTACATATATATATATATATATCTATATATATATATATATATATATATATATATATATATGGGTGCAGGACGTCACAAACCGTAAAACAACATGAAATACGAAAACAAATGAGTTGAATACGCAAACAACGAGAGAAACAAATGGGAAACCGGACAAGTAACATAAAGAACAACCCTTCATCAGTTGTCGTTTGTCCATGTACTCTTCATTTTGAGCATTGGACGACAATATGACACTTCGAAGGCAGTTGCTCACGCAAAAACAAAGATAAGATTTTGGATTTGCAGAGGTTCAAAGTTAACAAAAACAGGACAAAGGAGACATACAAGGAAACCGAACGAAAACAAACATGGAGAGGTAAAGTAGCAAATGCTGGAGAAATATTGTCTTTGACAAGCGAAAAGATAGAAGAGAGAGACAGATAGGATACGTGCAGTCTCTACTACAGCACTGAAGGAAAAGAAAGATGATCAAGTGAGGAAAAGAAAGATGGAAGATGGTCACGTTTGAGCAACGAGAGAGGGACAGAGAGTAAAGGAGAAGAGGAGAGAGAGATCCTTTACTCGTTTCAGTCATTAAACTTCAGCCTTTTTAAGTTTGGTACTTCTAGGTGTCTTTTGCCGAACAGTTATGTTACAGGGACGTAAACGAAACAACGCCAGTCGTCAAAAAATGATGATGGGGACAAACTCAAAGGTAAGCAACACACACACACACACACACACACACACACACACACACACACACATTCGATGGGCTTCTTTTCAGTTTCCGTCTAGCAGATCCCCACCACAAAGCTTTGGTAGGCCTGTGGCTATCTATAGTAAGTTACTGGTGCCAAGAAATGGGACCGAACCTAGAACCATGTAACTGAGAAGTAAACACAGCCAAGGCTATTTCTCTTCTCTCTCTCTTTCATTCACTCACTCTCTCTCTCTCTTACACACACAACACACACACACACACACACACACACACACACACACACACACACATATATGTGTGTGTGTGTATGTATGTATGTATGTATGTGTCTATATGTATATATATATATATATATATATATATATATATATATATATATATATATATATATATATAAACATCAAATGGATGAGAATTAATATACAGACACGTGCATAAGGCTTGTGCAAAATTGATACAATCTTCTCTTCAGCTGCAAAGCTTGCTGAAAAGTTTTAGAAACTGAGAACCAACCAATAATAAACGTCTTACATAAAACAACAGATAAACATATCGATCCATTGATTGGCCGTCTGATTGATTGATAGTTCAGAAATGTTATCACTATATTCTCAATTACGGTTTTAATCATTGCTATCAATACTGCTGTTATTTTTGCAGATAAGTATCCCAACATCTCCTTAAATTAAATTTGAATTATCGAACCAATAAGGAAGCTTGTACGTGGTTGTTAGACCTGCTAGAAATAGCATCGAGGCCCCTCATTAGAGTACGCTTCGGTGTCTTATAGCAGAAAAGTATGCTGCTAGACGTTATATAAATACCTTACATCTGAAAGAAAGACAAGATTGCTATGGCTGTAACGACTTTTTCATAACTTTGCTCAGTTATGGCTGAACTGGATCTAAACAACAGCAGCAATTATGTATCCACTCCTCCATCCATCTTCTCCGCCCACGATTCCTGTGAGAGTTCCTGTGAGATTTGTGGGTATAGAGTCAGGCACTTCCTCTATAGGGTTCTATGAGAAGCAGCCGTCATTAAATTTTCCAGCTGATTTCCCAAGGGAGACCAACAGGGTTTATGCATATTACGCATCCAACTCATTCTTGGTCTTCCTCTGAGTCTCCTGCCAGTTGGCTTGGTTTGAAGAATCCGTCTTGCGATTCTTTTCTGCAACATTCTAATCAATAATGTCTATGTTATGAAATGTTGCCAATTATACTTTACAAAGACTACAACTGGCTCGTAAAATGATAGTGCTTATTCCTCTCTGAGCCATTCATAATTGGTGGAGGAAAGAGAGGAAGACATTGAGAATTCTGAGACTGGAGACCCGACTTGAAAGCTTCCAACAGAGTAGACCTATTAAAATTCATCTTTGGGCTACGAGTGGTAGTATTAAAGCAGACTACAGATGGCATTACATATCTGCAGTAGAATAAAAGCAACTTAAGTCTTTTTCTTCTTCTTAGTTTTTAAATTTTTATTTTTTAATTCTAATTTTTCATCCTATTTATCTATTTATTTATTTTTGTAAGTTGCATGTGAAAGTAGGAATAGTCATTATTAATAGAGATAAATAATAAGAAACTGTCATTCAACAAAGATTAAAATTGATTAGGGTCTGATCTGTATTTGTCTGATATAATTTATCGTTCGAACACAGAATGTTTTCTCAAATACATTTTGAAATATTTCTCTTCGATATAATACGAAAAACTTTATAACTCAATGGCAGAATTAAGTGTATTTAGTATTCGTCTTCACAATATATTATCTGCGTGGGAATTTAACATATGAAATGATTTAAGATATACAATTTTGATAGAGGAGTGCAGCAAATGACCTTATAACTTGTACATCAGAGTAGAAACAGCTTAAACACAATGTTGTTTTTAGATCGCTTGTTGTGAAAATGGGGATACTCACCATTTATAGATATAAGAGGAATGTCGTTCTACAAAGATAAAAAAATTGATCGTCGTCTGGCTATCAGAATGTAATTCTTTTCTTCCTGTTTTTTCTCCCCCACCTTTTTTTGTTTTTGTTTTGTTCAAATACAGAATTATTTCTCAAATATATTTTAATGTAATGCTGCACCGTTTCGAAAAGAAAATTCTATGACTCCATGAAGAAATTAGATTTAGCTTTTCTTCGTTGTTTATGAGTTTCTGTTGTGACTCTGGGAGTAAATTTTGCAAATTGGAAATGACGTAATAAAAATGTACTGTTAACTAGAATACGTCAACCGTTGGGGAAAAATGCGTATTTTATGAATTAAAGGATGAAATACAGCTCATATGATCTTTCTGCAGGGCCTTCAAGATCACTTTTTGGGGTGAGGTGAAGAGAGGAAAATATCGAGTAAAATCAGCTCGGAGACCCGATTTCAGTGGTCCCAACTGAGTAAATCTTCGGGATACTGGTGGTCGTTTTAAAGCGGGCAACAGATATAGTTTGCCATCCGACAGGCTTCCCTACAATTTCCACCGACCCAATTTTATTTACAAGACTCGGGTTGAACAACGATTATAATAGAAGGTACTTGACCAAGTTGCCGCTTGAAAGTTTGAACACAGATCCCTGCATCTACCAAACGAACTTCTTACTACACACAACCATGCCAATGCCCAATAACTGAAATTGAGAAACCGTTATTATTCCGTTAGGCATTTATTTTCACTTTGTTGGATCCAACATACTCTTCTAGCAGTCTTTTCCAATAACGAAACTTGAGAACACATGCCAACAAAGCAGCATCTAAGTCCGAGGATCGTCTGAAAAGTTCATAGGCTGACCAAGATACTCTCACGGAATATTATCAAATGAGGTTTATTCTTCCGTAGCTCTTGCAGTGCTTGGATTCCATTGGTGCAGAAACTTTCATCCTGTTGGTCAAAAAAATCATTAACAGCAGATATGGCGTCATCATTACTACGGTATTGCTTCCCAATCAAATGTCTTTTCCTGTCGGAAAAGAGATTATAGTCAGATGGGGCCAAATCAGGAAAATAAGGAGGCTGTTCAAAGCCTCAGTCAAGTTCAAAGCCACAGTCACGCACAATAGTAATTGTGTTGGAGCATTGTCTTGATGAAACAAGACCCTTTCCATCAGTTTTCCTGAGCATATGGAACTGATAGCCTTTTGTAACTGCCTCAGTAAGTTGACATAGGATTCCCCACTGATGGTGTGGCACTTTTGAAGATAGTCAATAAGCACAGAGCCTTTGCATAAAAAAAAACTGAGGCCATCACCTTCCCTGTAGAGGAAACGACGTCGGCCTTCTTTGGAGCAGGTGAGGAAGGGTATTTCTACTGTATAGATTGTCTCTTTGTCTCTGGCTCATCTTAGGATACGAAATGTTCAAGGTAACCTGCATTCGTGGAAACACTCGACATGCGTGGAATAGCTGAAAACCTGTGTACACTGATTAAGAACAGCATGCCTAGTTGGAAAACGCGTCTTTCCTGTGACAACCAGCACTTAGCCGAAGTAACAATCAAAAGTGGTATATTCCAAGGAGATTCTTGTTCACCTCCGTTATTTGTTATAGCCTTGATCCCACTTTCTGTAGTCCTACGTAAAATAAACGTGTACAATGAACTGAGAAAGAACGGACCTCGTCTCAACCACCTTCTCTTCATGGATGATTTAAAATTGCTTGCAAAAACAGAGCAAAACAGTGCCTGAAATGGAGAGGCTGGTTGCAAATGTGCAGCAAGGATATAGAGATGGAATTCGGTATCTCGAAGTGTGCGGTGCTTACTTTGAAGCGAGGGAAAAGAGTAAATTGTAGGGCATAGAATTGCCAAACGGAGAGAGAATCAAAGACCTGGATGATGATGGGTACAAGTACCTTGGGATCCCGGAGCTGGACAATATCTTGCACTGAGAAATGAAAGACAAGGTCATCACTGAATATTTCAAGCGCCTCAAACTTCTCTTGAAATCAAAGCTCAACATAAGGGACCTTGTGACTGCCATCGACATATGGGCTATTGATGTAGTCCGCTATAGTGCACCTATCCTGAGATGGACACAAGCAGAGATTGACCAACTCGATCGCACTACCCGGAAGACAATGACAATGCATGATGCCCGCCACCCAAAGACAAATGTACACAGGCTCTACATGAAGAGAGGTAAGCGTGGATATGGGCTGATTAGCGTACGGGAGTGCATCAACAGTGAAAGAAGAAACATAGCAGAATATGCGGTAAACAGAAAAGACCTGCTACAGTATGCTGCTAGTGTTGAAGGAGTTAACAAAAGTGGACTTGAAAATGCTCATGAATTCCGAACAAGAACAGCCAACGAGAGAGCAGTTCCACTGTGAAACCAACAAATTGAAAGACCAGGAAGCATCATGGAGGTGGCTCAACAAGAATGACCTAAAAGAGAATACTGAAAGCCTAATCATCGCGGCCCAGGACCAGGCATTGAATACCAACTCAGTGAAAAAGAATATATACTACACAAGTGCATCGGACCTCTGCAGAATGTGTGGGAGAGGGTCGAAAGTGTGACTTACAATGTTAGTGCTTGTGAAAGTCTTGCGCAGAAAGAGTTCAAGCGTAGACACGACAACGTAGCCCAAAACCTCCACTGGCTACTATGCCGTAAGTATGGATATGAGGTTACGGGTGTTTGGTACCAACATACATCGGAAAAGGTAATGGACGAAAAGGGGAAGACAAAAAATCCTCTGGGACTTTGATTTCCAGACAAAGTGTTAGAGCACCGAAGGCCGGATATAGTTACCTTTAGGAGGGACAAACAAGAGTACCTAATAATCGACGTGGCAGTACCAGATGATCAACATATCATGAACGAATGAGAATTATGGATAAATATGGAGACCTAAGAATTGAGATGGTTAAGATACGAGAGAGGAGCATAAAGGTTATCCCTATTGTCATCGGAGCATTGGGTTCAATACCCCCAATCTGATAAAACACTTGAAAACCTTAGAGACACCCTACAATCTAGATGTATTGCAAAAGTCGGCACTACTTGGAACTGCACGCATATTGTGTAAAGCACTGTCTGCCTGAGGTCCTTGTTGTTACTTGACAAACAGTACAAAGCCCCGGTAGACACAATATCTTCAATCAACAACTTCACGATAATGTATACTGTGCGACGTCTATAATAATAATAATAATAATAATAATAATAATAATATTTCTACTATAGGTACAAGGCCTGAATTTTGTGAGGAGAGGGACAGTCGATCACATTGACCTCAGTATTTGACTGATAATAAATAATAATAACTATGGCTTCGAATTTTGGCACCAGACCAGCAATTTCAGAGGACAGGATAAGTCGATTACATCGGCCCCAGTACTTAACTGGTGCTTAGTAATAATAATAATAGCTGTGAAAACCCACAAATTATTGTAGCTATACTTATACTATTTTGGTTCGTCAGTATTATTTCCAAAGTTCTTTAAATTGCGTAGATGGTTGCTTTTGTAATCAATCTTTTGTAATCAATCTCATCTCCAAATACGGCTTCATACGTTATTGCTTGCTTTTTCTTTTAAAACAGAATTCTCAACTTCTGTTATCTAAACCATTTGAAAGCTGGGAAACCGAAGAATTTGAAGAAAGCAACAGAATATAAACTAAGTATCACTCTCACTTGACTACGTTTCCAACACCTTAGCACCTCTAAATGACCCATAAAGCTAGCAATCTGTTTAGATAACACGCATACACGCTCGCGCGCCTGCATACACACGCACACACACACACACACACACACACACACACACACACACACACACACACACATACACACACACACACATACACACACAAACACACCCATATGCCCCAATGGTTATTTCAAAAACACCTTCTGCATTTTCTAACTTCAATATATTCACGTGTGAATGTGTGTGTATGTATGTGTGTGTGCGTGTGAGAGAGAGAAAGAGAGAGAGAGAGAGCATGTGTGCTTTCGTTCGTGAGTGTGTGTGTGTGGGTGCCTGGTTGATGTCATAAGAATTTATAGACTTAGAAAGAACGTGAAATTATTTTTATGTATATATATCTACTACATATGTGGAAATTCGGTGTGTGTTTGTATGTGACATCGTTTATTGATTTTGATGAAACTTGACACGTGAGTAGAACTCATGCCCAGAACCACGTGACATACTTAGATTCTTGAAAAAAATCGATAATACGGCCAAGGGAAATAACCCGTAGCACCTGTACAATATTTTTTAAACACTTAAGGGAAATATCCCATTTCATTGTTTATGTACTTTGAATATTGATTTTTTTGTGTATCCTATTTCTAAGTTTTACATACAATATCACTTTTATACTTTATTTGACACGTGAGTAGAACTCATGT
>NC_043000.1:65159745-65177245 GCF_006345805.1 Octopus sinensis | reverse complement strand
TATTTTACTCTGACTTTATCAGGAAGCTTATTTAAATTCACTGAGTGAATCTAGCACATTGTCTAAAAGGAGCAATGCTTTTTCGGAAATATTATACTTGGCACCGTACCTTTCAACTGCAGAACGAAAAAAATGTTTGCAAACAACTCTTTCAAAAGACTCTTAGTCACCCATGCCTTCTTATTTGAATGCAAAATCAAAGGTAGATGAATCTTTCGGATTAAACTTTGAGTAACCATTTCGGAGAGAAACATGAGTAGGAGATTTAATTTCATATCACTGGCGACATATCCTCCCAGAAGAGTCAGACGATTTTTGGTGTTGATTTTTCTTCTCGAGAAATAAAAGTTCTAACAGTCATGCTCTTCCTGAAAAGTGCAGTTTCATCAACATTGTACACTAGCTTTGGTGGACAATCCCCTTTCTACAACTGCTCAGGATAATTAGTAATTCTGTATCAGCACCGGAAGCTTCACCAAACATTTTCTTATAGTGCGGATTCAAGTGAAACCTTTCGAACCAGCCTTTATTAGCGAGAAAACGTTTTTCAAAAACCGACGGCATATTTAGAATCAGCGACCAAAATTTATCCCAAAACAGGACTAATCTGACATCAAAGTCTGTATTTCCTAGCGTAATCGACATGTTGTTGATCCATCATGTTTATTACTATAGTCTCACCAGTTATTTTACAATCATGTTAATGACATTATTGTCCTGAGTAAGACACGCGTTTTAACATCGGACCTTACACCCAGTCGGTAAAATAAAGGTTTCCGGTTTAAAACTGTCTTCGATAGAACCCTAATGTTTCGATAGAAACATTGTATCCTAAACAACAATAGCAGGTTTTTTTTGTTTTTTTTTTTTGGTTACTGTTTTTTATTTTTCGGTTCCATTAACATTTTGTCATTCCATCAGTTTCAATATGCTCATCTTTAATATCTCTGCAATTGAGTAGAGATAAATATTAGTGGAACATTCCCAAAAGTTCTATCACAGAGCAAATGCAACAGACTTGATATTTTTGTGAATGTAAATATTTCATTGAAAATTAGTGAGAGAGAGAAAATTTATTAGCTTTTTCTATTTGATAGACCTGGAAGAAGAGGTAGACCAGTAAGAATGATGACTTTAACGTTCTGTTTAAGCTGTTGCGAGTTGACGACTACTTGAAAGACATGTACAGGGTGGGAGTTACTGACGGTCGATGTTCAGGGCAAGAAGAACTGGTTGTAGTAGTTAGTGTTGAGCTCTGGAAGTGGACGAAACATGGATGAAAAGGAAATGAAGGACGACTAAATTGAAAGTATCTGACTGGAAGGGGAACGAGAACAACCAATTTCGAAAGCAGTGACTTATAGCATATGTTGAGAAGCTAGAAAGGAGAGACAGCAGTTTCGGATATCTGAGTGTGCAGCAATATCGTCAAAGATGTAAGAGACTATTCCATTGTGAATCTTATCTGAACTTTGTAGCTAAGTTATAAATAGATCTTCAAACTTATAACAGAATACTTTTCCAAAACATCTAGCCGCAAATCTTTATTTCGCGCTCATATATGAATTTTAATGGCTGAACTTTATTTCTAAGTATAAAATAAAAACATCATTCTTCTTTATATGAAGAATTTGTAGCGGAACTGTTTGTCATATATTACCTGTGTAGGCTTAAATAGCCAGAAAATAGCTCATACGCAAGTTTTCTACCACTGGTCACGTGACCCAGTCATGTGATCGTGTAACACATTGACCAACTCCGTTGTTATGATTGGATATGTTAGTTGTCCAATCGAATCACTTGACAAGCCAACGAAGCGTAGCAAAATAATGCTTACTCTCTGGAGCCTCTAATCGTCAATGAATAGAATGATTTTTCCTATTGTCACCAATGAGAAGGGAAGACATGAGGAGAGAGGAGTGTTATTTGCAGGTAGCTTTGGCACGCTATATGTGTTCCTGTTTACCATGCACATGTAAGCAGAGACAATATGAGAGGCTGCAAGAAGCGATATCATGTATTTTTGTCCCTGTCTGCCCAGTACACATCACCAAGTTCCGAATGATATGAGAAGCAAATATATATATTTCATTCTGACAGAATCATCATGATGTAACCAACAATTGCCATACAAATTCTTTTAGCGATTGAATTGCATCTCATTTTCTTGTATTTCTTTCCACTGTTTTATATACAACTCATTGGAGCCAAGAACTTGTAACTATACTAGGGCCAGAGACACGCTAAAAATTCAAAGAAAAGACTATTGACTCAAGCTTCAGGTTGAGTAAGGTTACTACAGGTTTCGCTACAGATTAGGTAAATCGACAAGTGAAGAGAACAGATTGTATCGTTGTAAGATTACATTTGACAATTTATATCAAAATTATCAAATATTTAATATTTAGAAACACTAAACATATCTTCCTTACAAATATATTATAAGCATGTGTATGTGCGCACACATGCGCTAATATATATATATATGCACACAGGTATATAAATATATATCGTACATATGTCCACAGATATTAACACATGCACACATGTACATACACAGCATATACATTATATATTATATACACACGCATACACTCATACATATACATAACCCAAGACGTCCCCACATTAAAACTATCGATATTTGTTAATAAATATATCAAAAATTATTATAAATAGGCAAGATGGGGACAGTTTCTCATTACCTCTTATATTGAATGAATGTTTATGCTGAGCATAACGCTATTAAACACACGCATCATGGGATCAACTCAATAATACATTAAATATTCAGAAAATAGAAAGATAATTCACTCTACTCTTCTCTGTTAAACGTTATTACAGCATGAGAAATGTGTGTGTGTGTGTGTGTGTGTGTGTGTGTGTGTGTGTGTGTGTATGTGTGTATGTGTGTGTGTATTGGCCTCCAATGACTCTAATTTTTATTGCATTTTATTACTCATACTAATATTGGATATATGAACGTGTATTTGTGTGAAAAGGTATATGAATATGAGTATGATTATGAGCTTATGTGTGAATGAACGTGTATGTGTGCATTTGTAAATACATATATATGTACGTACGTATCGTATAACGCTTCATATATTATCTACATTGGCTTATTTATAGATGTTAGTCGGTACAACATACTCTACTTACATTTGTTTCTATAAATTTATGAATGTATGCGCCCATATATATATATATATATATGTATATATATATATATATATATATATTATATATATATATATATATATATATATATATATATATACAACCGAAAGGCAATACATAGGCATACATATTCATATCCATATACATGTTTCTCTCTTATTTTTCATAATATAGCTACTTCACATGCGCACAAGTGCGTACGTACACATACATATGTATGTATGTATGTATGTATGTATGTACGCATGTTTGTATGTATGTACGTATGCATACATGCATATGCATATGTACTTACCTATATATGTAAACACACACATACACCCTCACTCAAACACACACAAACACACACACTCACACACTCACACATACGCACACACACAAACACATATATATCGCGTGCACTCGTGCGGGTTTTGATGTCTGATGTTACGATGGTATATGGCAAGGGTTTGTGTATGTAGATGCCTGTGTGAATGTGAGTGTGTGTATGTGAGTGTGTGTGTGTGTGTGTGCACTGCAACAAAGAACATTAACATAGAGAGAATGCTGGCAGATAAATATAAAATTAATATCTGAAGTCATATTTTACACATCGCAGCGTTTTATTCTGGTGACCTTTCAAATAGTTTTAGATATAAACTAAGTCTTTAAACTATATAAACAAAGATGGTTTTTAATAACCGAAACTCCGTTATTATTATGTCTTCTAGCTGATGATGTCAAGAACGTGTTTATCCTGTCGCCTGTATAATATTCAGTTTTACACCTTAACGCACACGACGAGTGGTTTCTTGTTAGGGAGTGAGTATGTGTATGTGTGTGTATGTATGTATGTATGTATGTATGTATGTATGTATGTATGTATGTATGTAATTCATGCATGTATGTACGTTTGCATGTATGTATTGTTTGTATACATACACAAACCCACTTCGCTACTTTATTATACATGTGTGTGTGTGTGTATTTACATACACACTCATACACATACACACATATACATATGTTTGTGTATATATGTATATTTATATATATATATAGAGAGAGAGATACATACGTACGTACATACATGCATATCCATGTCTACAAACATACATAGATGCATAAACATACACACACTCATACGCGCGCGCTGGTTCCCTATCTTGAAGTAACAATGACATTTCTCAAAGTATTTATTTGAAATTTTCCAGCATGATGTAAATGCAACCCAGAACATTGTGCATAAACAAACTAAATCTTTAGTCCGTGTTCGTCTTGGGAGTAAAGCAAAATAAATAAGGAAAGGAGATGCAGAGATATTGTAAGTTGTAATGTGGTGATAATTTTGTAGAAGTGTTAGTGTTAGGTACAGAAACATCGGTTTTCCCCATCAGCTCACCTTTCCATTCTCCTTCAATCTTTAAACTCTCACTTGCATTTCTCACTAATCTATCATTACATCGCCAACACGCACGCAAATGCACACACACACACACACACACACACACACACACACACACACACACACACACACACACACACACACACACACACACACACACACACACGCACACACACGCGCGCGCGCGCGCGCGCTCACAAATGCACATGATGGGAAAAGCAGAAAACATTTTTGATATTTTACCGTTATATATATAGAGAGACTCAGAACCACGCTAATAGCTTAGGAGTGAAATTTAGTATTTCTCGGTTTTCTGTGAATCGATTGTGATAAAGATTTTCCCAGCTGGTTTGCACACTATAGCAATACCATTGTTATGTTTTCATTACTCTGTGTAATGTCCTTTTTTTTCAGATTCTTCAGTTTTTGGGTGAACCACGCTAATAGCGTCTCTCCTCTCTTAGAAAAATGGGACGTAGAAAAGGCCTTAACGATGAAGAAGAGTCTGTCATCATCAAGGAAAGTGCTAAAAGCACCTCTTTTCATGTCATTGTGGAGACGTTAGGTCGTCATGTGGACACGGTAAGACGATTCCTGAAGGACCTTTCACCAAGGAAGAAACGATCCAATTGTGGGCCCGCCAAGATTGTGACAGCTAAGGATTTAAGGAATATTTGCAGGAAGTTACTTGGGAAACCAGGATAAACAAGCAAAGCCATTTTCACCGTCTCCGACTTCCTCGTGTACCGGAAACCACCAGAAATTTCATATTCTTGGGACCATGGCGTCCGTGCGAGAACCATTGAAACTGCCTCCTTTAATGCCCCGTCACAGGAGTTTGCGGCTTCAATGGCCCCAAAAGTGCATGACGTTAGACATGAGTTGTATTCTGTTCATTCACGAAACCAGGGCAACCCTTGACGAACTTGACGTTTGGGCAAATGGTTGGGTCTGTTTTGAGGATGAGCGTCACCAACGTTTACGACGTCAACAACAGAATGGCGGAGTCATCTTGTGGGCTGGTATCATTAGGAACAGACTTGTTGACCCAGTTAGGGTGCATGAAGGAGTTAAAGTGACCGCAGCCGCCAACTTCAATCTCCTGAAAGAGGTCTTGGATTTCTGACTAAATGACATACTGCTGTCACTTCTAAGGAATCCCGTATTCATGCATGACAACGCACCCTCCCACTCTTCTAGGACCACCCAAACATTACTAGGGTCTTACGGCATACAAGGTGAAAGTTTGATGGTATGGCCGCCGGCATCTCCGGATCTCAACCCCATCGAAAATCGTTGATCTATCATTAAACAAGATGTTTATGCCGATAGACGCCAATTTACGTCGAAAAATGTCTTATGGTCGACCATCAAAGCTGCAGCAGAGACAGTTCAATCTGCAATTAAGAAATTGACAGATTCCATGGCTAATAGGGTTTTTAAAGTTATCCGTCGAAATGGCGCTCATGTGGCTAAATAATTCATTATGTCAATAAATTTTATAATATTATGGCTTTCTGTTAAATATATATTCAATGTGTACTTAATATGCATCATTACTATTCATTTTCTGGGGGAAAAAATGACCAGATTGGGTATTTTCATTCAAAAGCTATTAGCGTGGTTCTGTCTGTATGTCTGTCATTCTATCTCTGTCTCTGTCTGTCTCTGTCTGTCTGTCTGTCTGTCTGTCTCTCTCTCTCTCTCTCTCTCTCTCGCTCTATATATATATATATATATATATATATATATATATATATATATATATTGTAGGCCAAGCAGAAAGTGTGCGATTAACGTACAATGTCTCACAAATTTACATTTGATTTATTCGCTCATACTTTACAGTGATTTTAGGTAAACTATACCAGTCATCTTTTAGTATGACTAACGTAACTATGTTAGGGCAGGGAGTAAGTGTGTGTGTGTGTGTGTGTGTGTGTGTGTGTGTGGTGTGTGTGTGTGTGTGTGTGTGCGTGCGGGCGTGCGCGCACACTCTGCAACAGAGAACATCAACATAGAGAGAATGCTGGCAGATATATATAAAATTAATATCTGAAGTCATATTTTACACATCGCAGTTTTATTCTGGTGAAAACTCTATTCTGCCTGAAAGCACCAGAGAAATCACACCTGATGATAAGATGAGCCACGCATCAAAGAAACCTATAACTGAGGAAAGACAGTAATCCTATTTCTACCAATATGAGGGTTGCGTATAACTGGAATGTGTCAGGGACCCAATTTGCAAAACTTTTACTTCGATTGGGAGCAATGATTCAAACCAATATTTTCATCTATTGGACAAAAAAGAAGTTTTCGTTCTACTCATTCACTTCAACCAATAACTTACACTCTTTTCGTTGAAGTTCCTTCTTTTCCCAATGACAGC
Organism: Octopus sinensis; assembly: GCF_006345805.1. Taxonomy (NCBI): domain Eukaryota; kingdom Metazoa; phylum Mollusca; class Cephalopoda; order Octopoda; family Octopodidae; genus Octopus; species Octopus sinensis. Next base: position 65,170,289 of record NC_043000.1, on the reverse strand, counting down.
CTTTATCTATGACCTTCAACAAGTTTCAGGTACAGTCCCTAAAGGTGACTCGAGTTTAATTGACAAGTTCATGTTTCCCTTTCATGTATACTCAAGCGTTGGGTGAAGTAGACAATGTTTTGTGAGAACCCTTGCTTAATGAACACTTTTCTGTAACAGATACATTGATACCCAAACATATCTGTATACCTTTTATCTTTTACTTGTTTCTGTCATTAAACTGCGGCCATGCTGGGGTACCACCTTGGAGAACTTTAGTCGAAGAAATCGATCCTAGTACTTATTTTTAAGCCCTGTACTTATTCTATCGGTTCTTTTGCCGAACCGCAAAGTTACGGGGACGTGAACACACAAACACCGGTTGTTAAGAATGGTGAAGGTCAAGCACAAACTAAATATAAGGACACGTAGTCAAACATACATATATTTACACGACATATATACATATATATATACACGACAGGCTTCTTTCAGTTTTCGTCTACCAAATCCACTTACAAGGCTTTGATTGGCCCGGGACTATAGTAGAATACACTTGCCCAAGTTGCCACGCAGTGAGACTGAACCCGGGATCATGTGGTTGGGAAGCAAGCTTCTTACTCGACACCTATGCCTGCATGCATGCATTTTAAAACTATATTTTTCGGTTAGAACGGAAGGCAGTGCCCATGACCTATTATGGAATCTTCCAAAACGGGTGAAACGAACAACAGTATTCTCAAGCAGTAAACCTAACCCGAATTCTTGTAACAACGTGGAGTTCGCTAAGGTACCCCGATGCAGATGGTGGTGTGAAATCTACCACTCAAATAAGCCATGGAGAGATTTGAACTCAGGATCGCAAAGAGCCAGAAAAATATCTGACTGTCCGACGCTCCCACAGTTCCGCCAATTTTTTTTTACCGATTCCAAAATGAAAGTCAAAGTCGATGCCGGTGGGATTTGAACTCCGAGCGAAGAGAAATGGAACAAATATCGCGCAGCGCGACATCTTAACGACTTTGTTAACTCGCTTGTCATCATGTTACTTGTACGAAGGGGAAAGAAAATACGGGAGGATCAGTTAATTATGATTTTATTCAACATATGCCCCTCTCACATTCACACATTTATGGCAGCAGTCCTTCAGTATTTCTAAACCCTGTAAATGAACTCTGAACTTCAACAAGGCCTTTGGCGAAACCCTTAAAACCAGGAACTTATCAGCACCCCTTGTATGCTTTTCGTTAATCCGTTTTTTAACAATTGATCCAATGTTTTGATGTGGGAGTGCAAAACAAACCAGACAAACATAAAAATACAGAAAAAATATTACAATAAAACAATGATAAAATACAAGAAAATATAGAAGATATAAAACAATAGAAAACGTGCTTGTATTCCTAAATAGATTTATGTACAAAATGACTGAGGGAAGTTTCTCTAGGACGCCACACTTACGAAATATAATCAAGCGTGTCACCTACCGCCAATACTTAATGTAATGAGGGTAAGATCTAATTACTTATATTAAAGCAATAAAGAGAAGAGAACATTATCCTTCACATTGATACTATTTTAATCTGATCTTTATAAACTATAGATACGTTTCCTTATTATTGTACCTCTTTAGCGAAGCATACTCTTCTGTTATTTGTCATATTTTGGATAAGAACATCACTATATTGATGTACAATAATCCACGCAAATAGGTACCAAAGTCCTCATAATGACTGATGAAAGTTACTAGAAGGATTATCTATATTAAAAAAATGATCATCAGGAACCTTATTATCTAATAACTAATTAATTGTTAATTATTAAGATATTATCTAATTAATTATTAATACTTATTCGGTGAAAAGAAAAATGTTTACTTCAATGACAATCTGATATTGGCAAATATGAAAAGATAATTCCAAGTATGTTTCTATCTTACTAGACCTCCTTGGTGAAGCATAGCGTTCCTTGTGCTTGCCTCATATCTGGTAAGCGAGTCACTGCGATTTATATGTCCGTAGATGTCGGGTGTACCCGCTAAGATCAGATAAAATTAATTTTAATCAGTGGTCTAATATATTTTTCTTTTCATTGCACAAATATTATTAATTATTTTTTCCTTACTACATAAGTAAGGACCGATTTGAGTTCCCTTGACCTAATCTCTTAAGTAGACATTAAGTCACTGAAACATTTGTGTACACGTGTATTTAAGTATACATTAATTATGACAAATTTATATTGTTGGCATTTATGTGCAGTTTAATAGCTGAACATTTAAAACATTATTTTAATGCATCTACAGTTCTATATCATCCAGTGTTCGTATCTACAGTTCTATATTCTTAGCTAATTTGCTCCCACAAAAGACATCTTTTGTTGTAAGTCTATATTCCTTTTTAGTTTCCGCATACTGAGGTTATCTTCCAGGGAATCTGGACGTGGCTTAACTGGTCTACTCAACTTTTTGTCGACATGCACTTGTAAGAAGGGATTCTTCTTGTTCTTGGGTGGAAGCTTTAAGCCACCTGTGTTCGTATTAAGGATTAAATCTTCAAATTCAATCGATTGTCTTCTGCGATAATGAGATGGTGTACCTGAAGAAGAAAAAAGAAAATACTTAATATCTCAACGCATCAATTTGAGATATTATTGGTCAAACATATGATCTTCTCTTGTGAGAGTAAACTGTTGATAGATGCTACTTGGAATATACAGATAGCGACTAAAGAACACCAAACCTCGCCCATAACTTATTTAATACAACCAGAATGCATCCCATATTTCTACGATGAAGAATTCTAACCGAGACGTCTGACTTTCTTTCATCTCCAAGGTAAACTGATTTATTGCGATTGTCAAACATTTTGTACGACCCGTTTTATCAGTTTGTGGTTTTAAGATCTGTTTCGAACAAATCCATATTTTTGTATGGAGTTAGTACCGTTTGCCGCGTTTATACGCATTTATGCCAAAGAGTCATCGATACAGTACTCCAACTGATCAAACACACTTAACGATTGTAGACCACCTCGGGTGTTAACATATATATCATAGTAGCAACAGCCCTTTAGGTCTCCATAAAAATAATATATATATATATATAGGTGCAGGCGTGGTTGTGTGGCAAGAAGCTTGCTTCCCAACCGCATGGTTCTGGGTTTAGTCGTCCCACTATGTGGGACCTTGGGCAAGTGCCTTCTGCGAAAGCCTCGGGCTGACCAAAGCCTTGTGAGTGGATTTGGTAGACGGAAACTGAAAGAATAGTGTTGTATGTGTGTGTATATATATATATATATATATATATATATATATATATATACATACATACAACATATATATATATGGGGCGGGGTTGTGTCTGTGTTTGTTTCCCCATTACCGCTTGACAACCAGTGTTGGTGTGTTTACGTCCCCGTAACTTAGTGGTTCGGCAAGAAAGACCGATAGAATAAATACTAGGCTTAAAAATTAAGTCCTGGGGCTGATTTGTTCGACTAAAACCCTTCAAGGCGGTACCCCAGCATGGCTGCAGTCAAATGACTGAAAAAAGTAAAAGAATATAATCACTATCATGCTAACATCCTGTTGATACTATTTGACGACGAAGTCTCATCGGCGGTATTCCAATGTCACTGTAGATTAAATATGGGTTGACGGTTACTGGTACTTTTGTAAAGAAATGGTTGTGCAAACTTAATCATATGCATACATCTTTATCATGTAGGTCACATTTCCATTTGGTATTTGTAAAGCAAATTTGAGAAATTGAAATGTGAAAAAACATTAAACTTCGACCCGCATTAGGTGTGGTACGTATGATGCTTCAACTTCTGCGTTTCCACTTGTCATTCATGAATTTTTTATTTATTCTCTGTTCATACCGTTCCCTTGTTTTAAATATTATTTTATTTTCCAAATTGAACAGACGATAAGTCTGGTAAATCCAATGGAACTCCAGACGAAATATACAACAGTATTTATTTTCCTGCATCTTGGCTTTGAGATCGCGTCTCCCATAGTTTTCTTTTTTTCTTTCTGTCTTTTTTGTTTTTTGCATTTCACATGGCAGAATCGTTAGGCAAGTGATTCACAATAAATTGTTAGAATCGTTAGTGCGTTGGAGAAATTGCTTGCAATAATTAGTTACGACTCTTTACATTTTGAATTTGCTCCCCCACCCCACTTAGTTGAACTTAACCTTCCAGGAGTCGATAAAATAAAGTACCAATGAAGTATTGAAGATCGATTTCCTACAAATATACAAGATACGAATGTATTTACAGTATAAGATTCAAAAGACTCTTCTTTGCCCTCGTTTCCATAACAAACAAAATCAGCTTCTAAATAAGAAAACAATCCTTTTAATATTAAGATTGAATTTAAATCTCCAAGGATAGTTATATTTAATCTTCCTAGATTCAAATCTTCACAGAGCCCCAATAAGATTTCGATGGGATACTCTTCTTTATGTAGTATTTTGCTATGGCTTACTCGGGAGAGAAAAGGCGGTGTCCATGACTCTTTTAAGAGCTCCTGTCACTAGTAGAAAGCAAGAATGAAGTTATACTTAGACAGGGAATCTAGACCAAAATGTCTGAAACAGAGTGGGCTTTACTTATGAACCAAGTGATGTTAAACCGGGTGACGAATTAAGTCCACTACACACAAACAACCCCTATGATAGGCTTCCATACAGTTTCTGTCGTTCAAACTTTATTCCCACAGCTCTGGTTGACTCTAGTCTACGGTAGAAGACACCCAATATTCTGTGCAATGAACTGGAGCCTAAAGCTACATAGTTGCGAAACGAACTTCTTAACCACACGTCCATATTAAGTTTTGTAACTGAACTAGTTCATAAAAAGACTTACATAGTCGGAATCAATTTTGCTCCATAATAAACATGCTATTTATACAGGGAGCGATGTTGAGTAAACAGTAATTTAGTTTAATTGCTGATTTCAAACACGGACACATTCGGAGAGTTTGGGAGGTGATGTTTAGACGATGTAACCAACCCTCGTACTTGAGTGCTACTTGCTTTATTGACTTCGGAAAGTTGAAAAGAATGTCGACCTGGGTAGAGTTTACACTTAGAACGTAAAAACCTGCTTGAGTATTACAAGCATTTTGTCCGGTGTTCCACTTGTTTGCTATTGATTGCTTTCGGCATAGAACAGGAGTGTTCGTGTATGTTTATGCGTGTGTTTGAATGTGTGTGTGTGTGTGTGTGTGTGTGTGTGTGTGTGTGTGTGTGTGTGTGTGTGTGGTGAAAGGTGTGTGTGTGGTGAAAGGTGTGCATGCTGTATGCATGTGTATAAGTGTGTGTGTATTATACATTAATTGTATAAATGAACTGTAAAGAACCACTACTATATTGTCATCTGCGAATTACTAGTTTTTTTTTTCTGTTCGTTAATTCACAGTGTATTCTTTCCTTACCGTCTGTTTCAGTATGTGGACCACGCGCTTTTTTCTCAGTCGATGTCGATGGTCTGAATGTGATAGGATATGGGTTGAGAACAACAGAGTCCCAATACTGATCTCCTTTCAACCCCGCTTTACTCATTAATCCTTCACTTTCTTCCCCGCCTTCTTTATCGTCGGTTTCTGCTGCAATGAAATCAAAGAAAACAGCGAGGAGATTATGTCAAAGAAAAATAAACAATTTAAGCGAAATAGAATACACATGTTTCCTGGGAAATGTTACTGATTTTCAAGAAACTGCCCTGTCAGCAGACTCTGTGGTTTTTGTGAGGTATCTTACTGCTCAAAGTTAGATCCTATCACAATTGCCATATTTCTTTTATCAATTTTAGTCTAGTGGCGATTGTTGAAGGACAAGAAGAAAACTCTTGATAAACCGAGTCTTGGATCTGGTTTTAATCCTTCGTTCAAGTGTTTTCTATTTCATTCAGGAAGCCACTAATAATATTAAGAAAAGTATGATGAAACCCATATTACTACGTGAAGAGTACTTTTGATTTCTTGCGTTGGTTTTTGTAAGGAAGGGATTTGACAATGGAATCTAATCCAATTTGTTACTGGTATTTAGGAGGAGTCATAATATAACTGCAACAAAGCGGGATTTGAATTTGGACTTGAGAGGAAGAAACTAAATATTAGAAAGCGCTCTCTATAGTCAGCCATTGATCACCGCAATCTTATTTCAGGTAATATTCAAACAATCACTTCGAAGATTGAACACAATCTAAGATTCGAATATTATTGTTAAACTTTGAAATGCATGTTTTGCACTAAATTTAACTCCAAATCTGTACAAGTTCTCCCCTTCTCTCGTTGTCAAATTATTTATATGTATCGATAATCCTTTTATGTCCTCTTGAACTGTTACGATACAATGTCTTCGTTTATTCCTTTTACTCTGATTCTTGTAATTTGTTACAACATTAAATTTTAGTAAGCTGAATCTATCCCAGTGTTCACTGTTATTTATTTTTATTGACAACAAAAGAATGAAAATCAGTGTGAAAACCTGGTGAGATTTTGAATCATAAAGTCAAGATTAAAGTTTATACAGCATTTAATCTCCCGCTCTACGGGATGTTATCAATTCATTCCAATCGTAATAACACTTCTTTTCCTAACAAACTACGTTAAAGGTATTTCTATTACCAAGAAACTGGAAGGTTGTATTTCTCTTAAACTACAATGTCATTCTAACATCTGTTCTTAGCATCCTCATTCTGGTTACTTTCTGAAAATATCATAAAAGTTTATTGTGTAATTATGTAGATTGGCTGAAACGAAGTAATTAAATATTTTTCTCAAAATTCCCATTAATCAAAACAGAATGACTAGAGTCTATATTGTTACGAACAAATTCTGTTAACTATTCAACAATTACTTGATACATCTTTGAATATTTGGAACGCTTTACGTATTTGAAAAGCGTTCAATATTTTAAACATTAGCATTAACAGATCTTAATCTCTCGATTATGATTTTCATTTGCACTTAGTTTGTCATTTATTCGATACACACACAATTCAACTAACATCGTTAGGGGTCAAGAACACGTGTTCATTTTTAAATGCTATAAATTGATTTAAGATGGCGGCGAGCTGGTCGAAATGCTAGCACGCCGGGCGAAATGCTTAGCAGTATTTCGTCTGCCATTACGTTCTGAGTTCAAATTCCGCCGAGGTTGACTTTGCCTTTCATCCTTTCGGGGTCGATTAAATAAGTACCAGTTACGCACTGGGTCGATATAATCGACTTAATCCGTTTGTCTGTCCTTGTTTGTTCCCTCTGTGTTTAGCCCCTTGTGGGTAGTAAAGAAATAGGTATTTCGTCTGTCTTTACGTTCTGAGTTCAAATTCCGCCGAGGTCGACTTTGCCTTTCATCCTTTCGGGGTCGACATATTAAGTACCAGTTGCGTCCTGGGGTCGATCTAATCGACTGGCCCCCTCCCCCAAACTTTCGGGCCTTGTGCCTACAGTAAAAAGTATAAATTGATTTTAGAATGTCGGTTATCATATAACCCCGTCTCCATCAGAACGAACGAGATATTTTCACATGTCTATGACAAAGCACATACAATCACATTCAAGTGGTATAAAAACTTCACCGACTTAAAATGCATATCGTCATTCCGAACGGTTTGGAAACTTTGCTCCACCATCGAGTAATATTATCTGTCTCCCTTATCGTTACTAGAATGGTCACTGATATATTTAATTTACTGACAGTACACTATTTACACTAGATATACCAATCTCCTCTCCACATCTAGGTGACTTGATACAACCTACTTTCCCTAAAACTCAATGACTACATTCAGCTATGGTATTATATAGTCATTAAAATTTATGATCACTAGTTCTATCAACAGTCACTTATTAATCTGGCGCTTGACTTACTATACAGCCGAGCCTGAAAGACAAAAATGATGGAGACTTTCCCCTCTTTTACAGACAAACGATCAGACAAGTCAACTTCATTTGTTAAGAGTACACATCTCTGTTAGGTCAATTCCCAAGAGGAGATGGAATATCCAACAAAGTTTACAGACTTGTTTATCAACAATTTGTGATGTAAATAACTTTTGCCAGCTGATTTTGAAGAAACTCTTAACTGTATTGCTTATGACAGCATTATCTCAATTCAGTTATCGAATCGCGATTAAAATCGATATTTCTAATATGAAATACATCCAGATTTACTGGTAAAAATTTAGTAATTTGCAATTGTGGAAAATAAGTTAATAAAAATAATTTCCCAACTATTCGTAAAATCACCTGAAATTTAATGGTACTGTGTATTCAGATTACGGTATTGATAACAACTGATCACAAAATAAGTGAATCTACATCCGGAGATTACCACAGAAACCGTGAATTGTTTGCTGAGAATGTGATAAGATTAAATGTGAATAAATAAAATCTTCCATAGATTTCGAAAACTATCTTTTGCATATTTTATTTTTTCTGTTTTTTTTTTTTAAATCAGAATCTCAGAATAAATCTTTCATGAAAATAGTTACGTTAAGGATTTACGTCCATTATGTGGATAATGTTTACATTAAGCATGTTTCAGATATACCGATGAAGTTTTGATAAGATTTCAAGCTAAAGAAGTTTGTAAAGATAATATTACAAAAATCGATTGTTTTAAATCAATAACTCAATATCAAAACGTGTTCTGTTTAAAGTTGTCTTAGAAAGTTTATACAAAAATCCATCCATCCATACAAACATACGTACGCACGTATACAGACAGACAGACAGACAGCCAGATAGATAGATAGATAGATAGATAGATAAGGTATACAGTCGCCAAGGAGAAGTGCTTAGCCATCCGTTGAGCTTCGAGTGGGAGGGTGTCTAATCAGATATGTTTTCTCTTCTTTGCAGGTACATAAATTTAATTGTGTTTTTAAATTACTCTCTCTTTTACTCTTTTACTTGTTTCAGTCATTTGACTGCGGCCATGCTGGAGCACCGCCTTTAATCGAGCAACTCGACCCCGGAACTTATTCTTTTGTAAGCCCAGTACTTATTCTATCGGTCTCTTTTGCCGAACCGCTAAGTAACGGGGACATAAACACACCAGCATCGGTTGTCAAGCGATGTTGGGGGGACAAACACAGTCACACACGCATACATACATATATATACATATATACGACGGGCTTCTTTCAGTTTCCGTCTACCAAATCCACTCACAAGGCTTTGGTCGGCCCGAGGCTATAGTAGAAGACACTTGCCCAAGGTGCCACGCAGTGGGACTGAACCCGGAACCATGTGGTTGGTAGACAGGCTACTTACCACACAGCCACTCCTGCGCCTATAATCAATTTAAAAACACAATTAAATTTGATCATAACAATGAAAATCACTGGGGAAAATATACCATTAAGTATGTACGTGGGGCTGCGATTTTATTTCTATGTGAATTAAACAAAGAGGAGAAATATACCTTAATATATCTTGAACTAAATGAACTAAAATTATACTGTCTAGGTTTCTGTGCGCATATCTACTACATAGCTCCTGGCAAATAGTTAAATGTGTCAGCTTATTACATTACAGCTAATAGAACACTCTGATGGCACTTTTCATTACCTTTCTATGACATCTATTATTTCGTCGTGGTATATGAAGTGACCATTTCGTTTATTTATCTGTATTTCATTGATTTACACACCAATAAATTATTATGACAGCAACTACTATATAGTGTGTGGCTTGAAGAACAACAACCTCTAGTTCAGCAGCGGCTGACGAGATGAATAGTTAGCTAAACATCTAAATGCTCCCTCGTTGTAAGAATTCATATTTACAACGATATATCGCAGTAAATTTTCACATTTTCTTTTCATGGTATAATCGAGTTCCTTCATCTTGTTTAATTTTCATAAATTCATAGCACCGACTCTTTGTTGAGTTACTGCCCACTCTCATTGTACAAATATGTCGTCTAGACATACATAAAATTGTAGAACCTTGGTTCATATACAACAATGGTTCACAACTTTTTGTAGCTCACAAAAAGGCGTTTTACAAATACCCCCTTTGCATATCCTGCAAAAAAAGTGGGTTACTCTATTCAAATAGAAACTAAATTTATCCTATATTTTCTTATGCTGTCCCATCCAGCGTGCGCACCTCTTAGATATTAATATGGATTAGTGTCCCCCCCCCATGCTAAATTTATATGGAAGCGACCAAAGAAGACGAAAACTAATATAATGAAATTATATTGTACTTTGATGTGTCATCAAGTTTTCTGCTCATTGACAACACAATGTCCGACTCATATTCTAATTCTGGCAAATAATTTTTTGTGAAAATGTGTTTAAAATATAAGTATTATCCTTAATTTGAAGAAAAATCACAACACCTCCAACATTCGATGCTACCACCACCTCCAGCTCTACCTTTGATATCTGCTGCTTTCTTGAGAGCTATTAATCAACATCCCCAAGGAGACGCAACTGCTTGGATTTAGGATCACTGATATTTAGTTATACTACTGTTGGTGATCTGGATACGTTCCTACAAAGTACAGAGCTAAACGAATCAGCGTTATATGGACC
>NC_043000.1:65154745-65157245 GCF_006345805.1 Octopus sinensis | reverse complement strand
GTCTGGTCGTTGATGAATATCTAATGACTCATATAGAACATTAGTGAAAAATAATTTCCAACGTGCTATTTATTCAACGTTCCTATTTTGAGCATTAATAAAAGCAAATCAGCACTAACTCACTTTTCTGCTATTCGATGAAGATTAGTGAGATACATCAAATCAGGTGTTTTAATTCCTCGTCGTCAGTGTTTTACTCTCATGGCAATTTGTTCGTAGACAAATTAAATTCATCACTAGTTAAATGTAGAAAGAAAAATCTTTCACATTACTGCTAATTTTCTTTAACTATCATTGAACGTTTTCTTAAAATGGATAAGATATTGATTTATTTTTCTATATTATTAAAGCATTCAAAAAAACACAAAATCATGTAACGAACATGGTTTAAAATCGTTTCGGGTGTCTTTCAAAGCTAAACTCCTTTGAAAGTTCTCCTAGCCCAAAAAGTCTAGAGTATTGTAATGTAAAGAAAGAAATCAATATTTCTAAATAAACAACATGATAATCATCACAGAGTTTTGTAGTTTCATTAACACCCACTCACTCCAATCCGAATTGGCTTCAGCGTCGTTCTACAATGGAAAAGAAATGAATTGAGTGTGCACTTGAGTACGTACATGGCTATCTTTTCACTCAGTCCTTTTAATATGTGTGTGTGAATGTTTTCACACACACACATATATGCGAGTGCATATATGTGTGTGTGTATACGTATATATATATATATATGTGTGTGTCTATGTGTATATATACATAGTATATATATATGTGTGTGTATATATATATACATATAAATATATAGAGATATATATATATATATACACATATAAATATACATACATATATGTGTGTGTGTGTATACGTATGTATATATGCATGTGCATGTATATACGTATGTGTATATATATATATATATGTGTGTGTGTGTGTGTGTGTGTGTGTATAGAGAGAGAAATAAACAGACGGACAGACAGACAGACAGACAGACAGACAGATAGATAGATAAATATATAGATATGTGTGTCTTGATGGGGAGATGTACACATATCTGTGCAAACACACACACACATACATACTACACTTACACACCGGTGAACACATGAAAATGTCATATGATGAGTAACCTAATAACATTTTGATAAAATATAATGGTCTAATGCATTGTCATTTTCGCAGAATATGTTATACAAGGCAAATTTGATGTAATATGGTGAATCGATCATTTAGCTTGGTCCCTATAATTCCTTGACTAAACTTCAAAGCAAATATTCCATAAATTCACTATCGTTGTTAATATATTCTATAGATACGATCAGTTGTATTTTAACACAACTTTTGTTTCTATAGAATTCTTCTATTATTTATCTTCTCGATACCATAAAAAAAGCTATTATTTTATATAAACCACCATAATTTCACAAAGTCTAGTAAAGGCTAAAATGGAATGCTTTTGTGTTTAATTTTACATAGAACCTTTCAGGTTGAATGGCAGGGAATATAACCCGTCTTTTACTAATATGAGACCTTGAATAGTGTAAATGATGTAAAAGTCACGTAATACATCACTAAATAATTTGAATGACAACTTATCTATTTTATAACTTAGCGAGAACATAGCTTAGAGATATGTCTGCTCACTAAAATCGATAACATGTTCATGATAACTTCATATAATTCAGAAAGATAATGCACAGTGAAGAATAGAGGTGTGAAAGCTTTGTAAAATTAATAATAGATATAAGAGAAAACCACAGTGTTTGCAGCCATTTTGAAAAATGGAAATGACAGAGGTTGTCGGATATATATTAATAAGGAATGTAGTATATCGCAGTAAAATTCTTTCAGAAGAACTGTATCGAGCCAACGAATTAATAGAAAGAAAAGACAGAGAAGACAGGGAGGGAGAAAGGAGAGGGAAGAAACAGAAAAAGAAGGATAAAAATGTGAATCTAACAATATGCAACGGAACTAATCAAGTTATTGTGATGTTATTGTTTTACATATACACAGAGAAAACAGGTCAAATTTTATTGTGAAACAAAAACAAGATCTAAATATTTTCTTTTTACAAAGGCTTACAACAACAGTTAAATATCTTCACTATGTAATTGAAATAATAAATATGAGGAGATCAAATTACCGACGAAACAGAAATCTTATCACAAACATAACAAACCCCGCTCTTATTTTGATTTTCTTAATTTTAATAAAGTCAATGATTAGGCGATGGATTGGCAGAACAATTAGATCATTGGACAAAAAATATTCTGCAGTATTTTATTCTGATCCTCTTTCAGGGGTCGATAAAATAAAGTACTAGTCAAATACTAGGTCAATTTAATCAGCTGATACTGGTGTATCTAAGCTTTCTTCAAACAAGAGACTATGGCTGAGGATTCTAAACGAATCTTGTATGATTATTACTTGAGCTCTCGAGGAGGACAAGGGGACAAACCCTAACGACCCACAGTATTCCTGTGAAGAACAACAACCTCTG
>NC_043000.1:65139745-65149745 GCF_006345805.1 Octopus sinensis | reverse complement strand
ACACACACACACACACACCACACACACACACACACACACACACACACACACACACACACACACACACTCGTGCGCACGAACGCAGGTTCTTACTGTAGGGAAGAATCGATATGTATACTTTGCACTTACATATTATAATAGCTGTGACAAATCAATATGTACACATAAGATGATTTATATGCGTCAGTGTGTGTGTATGTGTGTATAAGTATGTATGTATGTACGTATATATACGTATATATATATATATGTATGTATATATATATGTATGTATATATATGTATATATACATATATATATTTATATATACGTATATATACGTACATATGTATATATATATACATGTTTATGATTGTGTATATAAGTATGTACGTATATATGTGTATATATATATATACATGTATGTATACACACACACACACACACATACACACACACACATATATATATATATATATATATATATATATATATGTCTTTGTGTGTTTGTGTGTATGTGTATATATAGGTGTGCACATGTGTATGTGTGTATCTATACGTATATACATGTATGTGTATATAAATGTGTCTATGTATGTATGCATACATGTATGTACATATAACATAGGATTGAACTTGGTAAAATTTCGGCGCATTTCTTATGCACCACACGATACGAATCTCTGGCTAGCTGCATGTTACGACTGGTAATTAATGTAGATTATGTGAGCAGGAAAAATCCAAGTACTTATCACTGAAAGAATGACTGGTTATATATTTTCATAGAGTAACATATAAGACCAACAGAAAGATGAAGATATCAGTATAGGAAAAGTTTAATATTGGTTACAATTGTTTCAGTATGACTTGGTTTTGAGCCTCATTACACATAAATAATTACGTTGCTGAACTACTGAAGATTCTATAATTTTGCATGGTTGAAAACAAAATTGGCTTAAAAAAAAGTTAAGTGTGACACCTCATCGGATGGTTTCCAAATTTAGCTGTGTGTGTGTGTGTTTGTTTGTGTGTGTATGTGCGTGCGTGTGTGCGTGCGTGTGTTTATATATATATTGCGAGAATGTGTGAGAAATGGTCGGATAGACAGATATGTATGTATGTATGAGTGTGAGAAAAGAAGGTAGACATTATTCATAAACGAACAGAGATAAAAAAATAAATCAAAATATGCTGAAGGATATCTTTATATTGTTAGAATCAGTAATACAAAATTATGCATTGTTGTTTTGGAGTCTGAAGAGACGACAAAGAATATTTTGATAAAGAATATGTGGGAATATATGTAGTTCTGAGTCAGTTCAAACAACTGACTGGCAATTATAAAGAATATATTCGTACTACTGCTGAGCACACAAGATTTATAGGAAGGTAATGAGAAAAGTAGTAGAGGTCATTGATAGAATTCTAGAGACTTTAGTAACGTCACAATGTTAATAGCAATAATACTGATTTCTGATGTAGGTACAAAATCAGAAATTTTAAGACTGATCGTTTCCGAAGGAATGAAAGGCAAGCTTGACCTCAGTAGGATTTGAAATAAGACCGTAAAGAGCTGGAAGGATACCGAATGAATACCAAATAAAAAATTTTTTGACACTTTAAAAAATTTTCCAACTCGCCGCCTTTGCAATATGTTTTTGTAATTTTGGCTCAAGGCCAGCTATTTAGAGGGGAGTTGACAAGTCTATTACATCGACCCCAGTACTTCACTGGTACTTATTCAATTGACACCAAAAGAATGAAAGACAAAGCTAACTTCGGTGAGATTTGAGCTCAGAATATGAAGAGCCTAAACGAATGCCAATAAGCATTTTGTCCGACACTCTACTGATTCGGCCAGCTAACCATCTTAATAATGCTTTCTACAATAGGCACAAGGCCTGAAATATTGAGGAGGGGATAAGTTGATTACATCGACCCCAGTGCTCAACAGGTACTTATTTAATCGACCCCGAAAGATGAAAGATACAATCAACTTAAAAGATGCAAAAAACATTGGTACAAGACAGCAAAACAGGTTTTTTTTACAGGTACACAAATTTATAATAAAACCAAAGAGGTAATAAAATTTTAAACAATGAAAATTCCCCAATAGGAGGACCTCCGAGAGTTACTCGTGGAAATCCCACCAAAAGTAATCACTCTGACCACTTAGGCAGCCGCTTTTCCTATTCATTTCTTTTTCAATCTAAAAGCGCATGCTCAGAGCGGGTCCGTTCTCTTGTAATATGCTTGCCACTCTCATCCACCGCTCAACAAATTTACTGGAATATGACACTTTTCTCTCTACCCTCAGTTTTCGTTTCAAATGAAACCTGAAAAAGTTGAGCGCTTGGGCTAGAGAGAAAAACATCTGTCTTCAGCCCTTTCAGTCCTGTCCACTACGCAGCCTCTTTTGCCATGGCTACCAGACAGACAAAAGCAAAATGTTAAGTAAGAAGAAAAAGGAAGACTAACAACAGAAATTGTTGAAAGGTCAAAAGAGAAAATTAAAATATGACTAGATAATATCATGATTAAAAAAGGTACATAGCTGATACTTGAAAAGATTGAACTGAACGGAAGCAGACGAAGAAAATTCACAACAGTAGCTGAGAAAAGAAATGCGGAACAAATAACTGAAACCGAGGAAATCTGGATGGCAGCGCAGGATCGAAACCTTCCACAAGATATCACCAAAAGCATGTAACGAAGCAGAATATAAATTTGAACTATATATATATATATTATATGAGAGGTGCTGAATTATATGAGAGGTGCTTCGGGTAAAAGAAAATACAGGAGGATCAATTGATTATTTTATTCAACATATTCTCCTCTTAGATTCACACACTTATTTTAGCGGTTCTTCATTTTTTTTTAAAGCCCTGTAAAATAACTCGGAAGGTTAGGCCTCCAATGAAGCCTTTCGCGATACTCTTAAATCCAGGAACTTTCCAGCACCCTCTCGTGTATACACACACACACACACACACACACACACACACACATACATATATATATATATATATATATATATATATATATATATATATATTATATATATATATATACATATATATACACACACGCACAGGAGTGGCTGTGTTGTAAGTAGCTTGCCTACCAGCCCCATTGTTCCGGGTTCAGTCCCATTGCGCAGCACCTTGGGCAAGTGTCTTTTACTATAGCCTCGGACCGACCAAAACCTTGGGAGTGGATGTGGTAGACGGAAACTGAAAGAAGCTCGACTATATGTATATATATATATATATATGTGTGTGTATTTGTGTGTGTTTGTTGTCTGAGTGTGTCTCCCCACCATCGCTTGACAACCGATGCTGGTGTGCTTACGTCCCTGCTACTTAGCGGTTCGGCAAAAGAGAGGCTTACAGATAATAAGTACTGGGATCGATTTGTTCGACTAAAGGCAGTACTCCAGCATGGCCGCAGTCAAATGACTGAAACGAGTAAAAGAATGTTCAATAGCCAATTCATCTGTAGAATATTGGCACTCTTCAAAAATATTTTTAGCATATGACTTATTTTGTTTTTCCCAGTGTATCTAAACACCCTTTATTGTGTTTTACCAAAAACTGCAGGAGAGCCATAAATTTAATAATATTTACCTAATATATATAAATATTTATCTAATATATATATATACATATATTATATCAAAGGTTTTTGTAACCTGTCAAAGACATTTTGTAAATACACAGAGATCAAGATTAATCTATGAGATAATATTGTGAAGGGTTCAGCAAGAGAAATGCCAAAAAATCAAAGTAACAGATCCAACAAACGATAATGTATCTGTCAGAGAAATGGAGAAATCATCCGAATATTAGGATATGGAAAAAGGGCTACGTGGACCGAAAAGAGAAGCAATCCCTAAAACAATAGTTGTCTTGGAAATAATATAAAAAAAAAAACACACCGACAAATAAATAGCCAAGACACTAAGACTTAAAATACTCAATATGCAGAAAATAGTACGACTAGGCACCGCACACATAACAGATCATCGCATAATTTCTGTCCGAATTTCGAATAAAGAAAACAAGCGATCAAATGTTATATTTAATTGAAATTTAATTATCGATGTACTTTCCCTGATCATCTATGACTTCCCTCCATCTATTTACAAGCTTTTTAATCCCATCAATGTAAGACTCTTTTGGTTTCAAAGCGAAGAACTCTGAAGTGTCAGTTTCAATCTCCTCCTGGCTTGCGAAAGTTTGTCCCACAAATGATTCTGTAAACTACGAAACAAATGTAGTCTGAAGGAGCAAGGTCGGGAGAATAAGGTGGATGAGGATTTTTACCCAACCAAGCTCTTCAATCTTCTGTGATGTGATCTTAGCAATGTGGGGTCGCGCATTGTCCTGATGAAACATCACTCCTTTTCAATTCACTAAAGTGGGGTTTTTTTTCTTCAAAGCTTGGTTCAAACACTCTAATTGCTGACAGTAGACTTGAGCATTGATTGTTGCATTAGGTGGTAACAATTCAAAGTGAACTACTCCTTTGCAATCCCACCAGATAGAGAGAAGAAACTTTTTTCCATGAAGTTCCCTTCTCGGTTGTGGGTGAGTTTTTTCCCTTTTACCAAGTCACTGTTTACAACATTTAACATTTTCGATAGAAGATCCATTTTTCATAACCAGTCACAAGTCTATCCAAAAAGGGTGAAATGAATTCGTGAGAATGAAGAGAAGAGCAGATGTCAACTTGGGATTTGCGGTTGCTTTCGGTCAATTCATGAGGAACCCATTTTCCAAGTTGTTGAAGAAGATGATGAACAGTTGTATGGTTTGAACTAAGCTTTATTGCCAATTCTTCAACTGATAATGCAGGATTTTCTTCAAGTAATGCCTCAAGGAGCTTGTCATCAAACTCAGCTGGACGTCATGTTCGATCTTCATCTTCTGAATTTTGCAAACCATCTTCTGCAAGTTCTTTCATTCAAGTATTCTTTCCCATAAACTGAGTGTATGTTTCGAGTCGCTTCGGCTGCAGAGTTTCCTTTTTCGTACTCATAAAGCATTATGTGCCTTAAATGTTCTTTGGATACTTCCATGTTAGAAAGGGTTTTAATCAAAGACATTTTAATTCTATTATTCTATAAAATAATATTTAATTAGTTAAAATATGCACAAATGTATAAAAATAATTTTTAATCCCATTAGACAGTCTAAAATACTATTAAATTTCATTCAATTTTTTTAAAATGGTAAAATTGGACAGAACTTATGGGATGACCTGATTGTACAAAAATCACTTTCAATACGATCAAAATAACAAAATATATTGGTTTCAGTTATGAGACTGGCGCGCTGCCTATTGCGCTACCGAAGCACTAAATATTGCATATGCGAAGGTATTAAGTTGCGCTCGGTATTGCGGTAAAAGTGCCGTCGGACAAAAGTCTTCCAGCATTTTTCCGGCTCTTATCGTTCCATATCCAGATTCCGTCGAGATCGACTTTCCCTTTTGATTACTCTAGGTCCGATAAAATAAAGTGCAAGGTAAGGGGTCAACGGTATCCACTAATTCTTCCCGTAAAATGTCAGGCCTTGTGACCCAGTTAGAACCCATTGGTGGTAGGCTCGCAGATTCGTTAGAGTTGTACCTCTGCCGAAATCGGCTGTACTTTCACCCTTTCAAGACCTATAAAAAAAAGGAGTAGCAGTTGAGCACTGGGGCCTGTGTAATTGGTCTCTCCCTAAAATCACTGATCTAGTGCCAAAATTGGTGAGCTAGCAGCATCGCTTGTACGTCGGACAAAATGCATTGCGACATTTCTTCCAGCTTTCCGTTCTGAGTGCCACTGACGTCGACTTAGCCTTTCACCCTTTCGAGGGTGATAAAGTACCAATCGAACACTTATGCCACCCACTAAATTACTGGTTTTGTGCCAGAATTTGAGACTAAACCATGATTATTATTATTATTATTATTATTATTATTATTATTATTATTATTGTTATTGTTATTATTATTATTATTATTGTTGTTGTTGTTATTATTGTTATCATCATCTTCATCATTATTATTATCACTATTAATATTAATCATTACTATTATAACCACCACCACCACAATCACCACCACCACCACCACCATCATCATCATCATTATCATTCTCATTATTATAGAGTAACTTTCAGTTAAACGAGAATGAAAAGAGAAGCAAATATTTTTGTTTCTTTTAAAAAGGAATTAATTAGCTATCGATTTCTGCTGAAAGATATTGAACAGCTATTTTTTTTACTACGACACAGAAGCAGCACTGTTTTGGGCGGTTATTTATAGAGGCTTCTGAAATAACTTCCGGCGCATAGCAAATGGCGCATCCCATTTGCATTATAAACTATTTTAACTTTTTCTTTTTCTGCTTAGCTTCAAAGAGGTTTGAGGTTAGAATCTTCAGAGCATACTTACAGAGTGTCTCTGACACGTTACTAAAGATTCTTAATATTTTATACAAATATATTAAACTTGTAACTCTCTTGCTGTTTTTGGTACAACACAAGAAAAGATGTTTAGATACACTGGGAAAAATAAAATAGCTGGTATGATAAAGGCATTTTGTAAAATTGCCAATATTCTTCATTTGGTAAAATATGTCTCTGTGATTGTGTGTGTTTATTGATTGACAATGTATATACAATATATGTATGTATGTATGTATGTATGTATGTATGTATGTATGTATGTATGTATGTATGTATGTATCTATCTATCTATCTATCCATCTATCAATTTCTCTCTCTCTCTATTTATGTGTGTGTATGTGTATACATACATACATACATACATACATACATAATACATACATATATATATATTATATATATATATGTATATATATACTCAACCTAAGTACCTATCTATCTTGCTAGCAAGCTAGCTTAGCTTTCTGTATGTATGTATGTATGTATGTATGTATGTATGTATGTATGTATGTATGTGTGTATGTATGTGTGTATGCAAGTATGTATGTATGCATGCATGCATGCATGTATGTATGCATGTATGCATGCATGTATGTATGCATGTATGTATGTATGTATGTATGTATGTAAGTATGTATGTATGCATGCATGCATGCATGTATGTATGCATGTATGTATGTATGTATGTATGTATGTATGTATGTATGTATGTATGTATGTATGTATGTGAAAGCACATGGCTTAGTGGTTAAGGCGTTGGACTCTCGGTCGCAAGATCCTGGTTTCAATTCCTGAACCGGTTGGGTCGTTGTGTTCTTGAGCAAAACACTTCATCTAAGGATGCTCTCCGATCACTGCGACACTTGACGCGTGTTACACTGCGCACCTGTTCGAGCAACATCGATTTGATGGAAATTTGTACAGCACACACATTTGATCACTATAAACGAATCATTTGTGCCGGTCGTTCAGCAAAAACTGAACGCTCACCCGGCATTTTCGACGGGAGACTCGATCATACATGTGTGTGTGTGTGTGTGTGTGTGTATATGTGTGTGTGTGTGTGTGCGTGCGTGTGTGTGTGCGTGTGTGTGTGCGTGTGCGTGTGCGTGTGTGTGTGTGTGTGAGTTGCGCGCACACACTCATGCACATAAACATAGATAGTAAACCCCTGGTGAAATGGACTAATAGGAAGATGGTCTGTCCGTTGATGCAGAAAATTCATTAGATTGGCCGTAGATAAGGAGCTATTTTGCATCGTTTTCCACATAAAAGAAAACAAACACAGTGTATGTATTTGCACGATATAAAATTATCAAACTATAATAAAGAAGAATATGTATTTATTTATTCATTTATTTTATCTTTTTGACAACGGAGTTGAAGAGTATACAGTAATCTTTATTCAGTGTCTGAAAGTAGAAGTGAAGAGGAATCCATTTCCCCTTCAGGCTTTTCTGAAATGGGTATATATGGAAACACTGATGTCGTCTGTTTGTTCATATGCAGACAGTTGTGATGTACACGTTGTTAGAGGTGAAATTGAAGTTATCTTAGAAAAGGACCTAGCTATAGTTGTTCGCTGTTCTAACATTCTTTCTTAATCAAAATTGCTTTGAACTATCGAACATATTCATTGTAAAAGACAATCTCAGGATCAGCTGCCCTTTTGTAGTAGAAAGCATTGTCCATGAGATAATTCATCTCAGTGTTGCCCATATTTGTATCACTTCTTCTTCTTCTTCTTCTTCTTCTTCTTCTTCTTCAAGGTTTTTTTCTCCGGCCGTATCATATAGAGCCTCATTTACAATTTCTTCGTCAGTGAAGACTTGATAACCAGAATCATATTCAATTTCAAGCTGCTTCTGGACATTATCTTTAGTTGTTTCCCAGTTGCCAACATTTACAAAGTAGTTTGTCTCAGATTCTTCAAACTCCAAATTAGGTTCGATATTATTCAACAACTTCTTCCTGACATTTACCATAGTCGTCATCATCAACTCCTTCCAAATACAAAGTTCAAAAACATAAACTTAACGTTGGACATTCATAGATTCTGAAGAGTCCGACCCCACCCCCACTGTATTTTCTGCATCAGCACCATCCTCCAACACAACCATTATTTCTACCTAAAAATTCTTCCAATGTAGCCTTTTGCAGGCAATATTTATTCTCTAATTTATTGACTGAGTAAATAAAAGTGTGTTAGGAGGCCGAAAACAAGATACTGAATTCTGCTATCTCTACTAATTGCTCAGTATTAGGATGAGCAGAGGTTTTATAAAAAGCAACAATGTTCTAAATTATGTGTGGGTAAATCTTCAAAATACTGGTCACGGAACGGCTGGCGTCAGTGGCGAAGTGACTGGGGAACCAATCAAGATAAAATCTCTGAGGTTAAACACAGATCCTTTGAGTTGAGGGAATTGATGCATAATATCCTTAAGGATGCATAATTTCTTTCATATCCTTACTTCACTACCAACTAGGCTGAAATGCCGGAATGTATCTGACGTTTTCGCTAGCCGCTGATATAAACTGTTGTTGTTCGCTTTTTAAACACAGCTCATGCATAAGAGTTGTTTCCTCTGAACGAGTACCGCAGTAAATTGCCTTTCAATGATGTAATTACATTAAATAGGATACAGGGATGTGTGTGTGTGTGTGTGTGTGTGTGTGTGTGTTGACGTCGTCCACTCCATTTCGAGCATAACTAATTTCTCATTATGATAACTACTTGTAACAGGCTTCAAAACATTGTACCATAGACCCTAAAATGATAGCCGTGCCCTGATTTGTATTTGAAGCATTTCATAACAAATGTAGCTCATAATTTGTTCAAGAAGCACAAATAGTGTTGTATTTAGTATATTATAAATTGCTTTCACACAGAAGTAGTAATCCAGTTTTTTCAGTTAAAATCAAATATAAAATAGTGCGAATTATTGATATTATTTGGGTTGACGCTCAAAGAAGAATGGTAAGAGGAAACGGTATAACGTTTCGGGCATAGCCCTTCTTCAGATACCAGAGAGTAGTGCAAGTGAAACTGGGTAGTGAAGAGAGAGGTGAAAGAAGGTAAAAAAAAAGAGAACACCAGGAAATGTCGCACGTGGGTTCGGTTTGTTTGACTTATATGTGCGAGGTATATGTGTACGTGTTTGTGTGTGTTTGTGTGTGTCTGTGTGTGTGCGTGTGTGTGTATGTGTGTGTTTGTATGAGAATGTGTGTTTGAATGTATATTATGTAAATATATTGGCCTACATGTATACGCAAACGCGTGCGCGTAGACACACTCACACACATACATACACACACACACGCATGTTTACATATAAATATATACGTATATAAATGTATACGTATATATATATATATATATATATAGAATAAACCTTTACATATATAAATAACGTGAAATACACAAAGGGACGAACATAGAGAGAGAGAGAGAGAGGGAGAGATAGATAGATAGATAGATAGATAGATAGATAGATAGATAGATAGATAGTAGATAGATAGATAGATAGATAGATAGATAGATAGATAGACATATAGAC
>NC_043000.1:65119745-65137245 GCF_006345805.1 Octopus sinensis | reverse complement strand
TTTTGGGGTCGACTTATTCGACTAAAACCTTTCAATGCTGTGCCTCAGCATGACCACAGTCAAATGACTGGAACAAGCAAAAGATAAAAGAAATGCATGTGTGTGTGTTTGTGTGTGTGTGTGTGTGTAGATGTTGAGAGAGAGAGAGAGGGAGGGAGAGAGAGGGAGGGAGAGAGAGAGACAAAGAGACAGAAGAGAATGTGCTCTGAAATATGTTGAATTTCCTTCTCGATTATCTCGCCAGTGTTTACCAGTCTTCATATGTAACGTCTTATTTGTTTTTTCTCTTTTACTTTTAACCTCTTCGTATTCAGAACAGATTTCTAACTGCATGGAATATCGGCTGCGACGAACTTTACTAACAGCGACATCTACAATAACAATACAACAACAACAACAACAGCAAAATCAAGTTAACGAGGAAGCCTATACAAGCTCGTTCAACCCACCAGAAACAGCAGCCAATCTCCCTCAATTACACCCAACCTTCTTGCAATAGAAGACATCGGATAATGCATTCGGAATTGCCTGAAGCGTAAAATACGAGACGGTTATGGTTGGCATTCATAGGGACTGCTTGATCAGGACCTAAGGGTAAGCAGTGACAACCAATGGCTACATCGCATCAACATCAAAGCAACTAGATATCGATAAATTTGTTGAAGGAAGTAACCATAATTTCTCGCTTCAAATATTGTATTGCTTATAAAATAGAAACCGTGTTTACGTTCTAAAAAATATAACTTAAATACTACTGCAATCGTTAGCAAATATTTGAAATGTAGCTGAAACCCACAAAACGAAAGTATGCAAAATATGCTAGTGGGGAAAAATAGAATATTAAAAAAACTTATGCAAAATAAGCTAGTGGGGAAAAATAGAATATTAAAAAAACTTACTTATATAGGCATAAAGCCTAAAATTTTGGGGGTGGGAGTTAGTTGATTACGTTGATCCCTCCCCATCCCTGTAATCGACTGGTTCTTATTTCGTTGATACCGGATTTGAACTTAGAACGTGAAGAGTCGGAAGAAATGCCGCTACGCATTTTGTCTGACGTGGTGACAATTCTACCTTAAATTAAAATACGGCTTGCTGCTTATATGGAACTAGTCAATATGTAATTAATTGATAGTTAAACAGTATTATTGCTACATATAACATATATCTATTGCAAATATACAAATGAGTAATTTGTTTATTTCATTTCATTTTAATTTCATAAATATATTTGTTTTAATAATTAGTTGTAATTTCATTATATTGTATTAGTTTCATGAAGTTTGATCAAGTAATTACAAAAAATTATCCTGTTATTAGTTGTATTTCAGTTCTGTGCCGTAGTGCACATTAACTGGCCTGTCCCTAGATGATTGTATTAGCTTACCAGTTTGTTGCTTTTTTTTTTTCTTTTAGAAGAGGTTGTTAATCATTTTGGACAAAAGGACGTTGTGAGTGGACCCTTCACACAGTGTAGCGACACTGATTTAGAGAGATGGGAGAAATAAAATGGAGATGGAGAAAGAGAAGGAAGAAAGGGGGGAGAAGGGATTTAGGGACGAAAAGAAATCGTCCATAATATTTGACTGGTGCTTTATTTATCGACCTTTGAACGTGTAATTAATATACAGGACACTGAACAGTGGGATTTGAACTCAGAACACAGAAAGTCGGAACAAGTACAAATTCTTTGTCCGACACTGAATTCGCCATAAAAATCTGTTGTCCAGTTGCATATCTGAACAGTTACATACACAACTGAATATTTGACCAATTTCTTTTAAAGTTACCCAGATTCCAAATAGGTAGTTATCATTGGTACCATAACTACCTTCAAGAAGAAGAAAGACTGGAACGTGAAGATGTGTTCATTGATGAAACCTATCAACAACAAGGCCGCTAAACATTTGATTGTCCTAATGTAGTTATCTGTTACCGAAATAGAAAAGTTTACATATTCCTACTTGGCCATTTAAAAGCATTTTCAATTAAATAACATATCTTCCCACAATTGAACGAAATTTCATTTACCTTTTTAAAACAGCAGCAACAAAAATAACTGAGTCAAACTTCTACTTATTAGGAATACCAAAATTCTAAAGCCACCGTCAACCTTGTACCACACATTTATGCGCATGCCAAGACTTTACCGAATTTGTTTTGTGGAAGACTATCGAGTTGTCTATGCACACTAGTCTCGCCTTTTTATGCTACCGATGTTGCCTGAGAAAAAAGGTAAGGCAAGCGTCGATACAACTTGACATCTTCCGACGTTCTGACAATCCACCGTTCGAGATTGGTAATTTTTATCGATTCAGGAAGAGCGAGAGGTAAATTGACCTCGGCGAGATCTTAACTCATTCAGAACGCAGAGAGTCGGAAGAAATACTGCGATGCATTTTATTCTATGCTCTAATGGCTCTTACAATTCACCGCTGTTATAATTCTTACGCGCGTAATGTCTAATTACATCTTGTAATTCTCTTCAATCGGGATACACGATGCTATTATTGCTGTGTAACTGATGTGGTGTACAGTTAAGTTAGATGATAACCAATTTCCATATCAGTTTTTATTTTTAATGATTTTTGTCTGATGATGAAAGGTAGCTCTCATGACCTGTTTGCTGGACCTCCAAGACTGATTGGAAAAAGAGTAGGTGAAAACAAGACTTATTGGTTGGTTATCCTTAGAGTGGAGTTCTAGCTCGAATGCTTGCTACAAAGTGAACTCTTCTGAAAGCCCTCAACTGTCGTGTAACGGTGTTAAACTGGATGACTATTAAGCTTACCACTGTTTTGCTTCAGTATCATATCATGAACTAATGGTGCAGTACCATATCGAGAAGAAATGGTGCAGAGAGTAAAGATAGAAGAAAGAATAGCGAAATTAAGTGATAAGCAATAGAATATGATGCATCAATAGTTCCCACCCGTTTACTGTCGCCACACGTTTACTGTCGCCACCAGTTTTTGTCTTAGCGATAAACTTCTATTGCATTTTAAAAAGTATTCCATACTTGTCATGGAGAAATAATCCCGTTTTTTTGTTAACAGTAAATACGCTGTAGCCCTTATGTCTATGGCTTATTGTATAACATATTTACAAACATTTTGCATTTTAGCATGAATTTCAAAAGTAAAAAGATTTTATTTTCTGCGAATCACTTAGGTGGAAACCACTGAGTTACACTGCAATGCTGCCATTGCTTGTGACATTTAATATTCTTTTAATCGTTTCAGATTACGGTGCCTTTATCTGCAAAGAAGCATGTCAATAATTCTTCGGCTCAGATAAAGACGATAATATCTCTTTGAATAGAAAAGTTTAATATTTGTTTTTGAAATATAAATTCCTGTTCTTTAGAACAACAACATAGAACTCAATTAAACTGAATTTGTTTTGAAGGTAAATGGAGGTGTAGAACATGTTTTTTTTATATATTTAAACTAAATGTGGATACAGATACAAAGGACATAAGAAAGAGAATCTAACCTTAAAGTGAAATGTTTAAAACTAGCGTAGCTCTACCATCATTGCTTGATATAATAACATAAAAAACGCATTATAACAACATTAAAACACCGGTTCTTTCAGTTGTGGTAATGGCATTCTTCTTGTAAGAAATGTAATAGCGAGCGCTTAAGAATTATGTTTACATAATAAAAGCAACAATCATTGAATACTGTTACATTCTAATGGGGAAAATATTTTATTTAATTTCTCTAAAGTCAAAATCATTTTGTTTTACATTCTCACAAAAACAATAATGCACATTTAAATAAGGTTGCTACAATATTTTCTCTCCATCAAACTGTTCTTTTATGAGTGGTGTATCTTACACGACGGTGAGTGCTTACATTTTACAGTACAATCTTTCTGCAGAAATGCAATATTATAAATAACAGTTCGGTGATGTGAAACAAAAAACGCCATTCGATTTCCAAATAAGTTCGCTTCAATGAAAAATATCTGAATTATCCGCTAACATTTTGTTGTTAAAGATGGTGAGGGAGTGGTAAGATGAGCGATATTGCGGTACATTGCTGTTAGCGTTCTATGTGATTAGCAGAAACGCTAGAGCAGCAATCAAAAATGTTGTAATATTTAGTTACTACTCATGTTCTTAGTTCTAATCCCGCCGAGATCACCTTTGCTGGGATGATGAAATAAGTACAAGTCAACAAATCAATATAATAAGGGTCGATATAACTGTTATAATGTGGATCCTCGTCCACTTGTATGTTATTGTAGGCACTTTAATATTCTTGTCGCCACTATTATGTTGTGGCAGTATTCCGCGTCTTATAATCTTTGACTCGTCTATCGTGCTATCGCTGATAGCTCCGCAAGGCAATGACTACCTTGACGGTAACTCGGATTCGTATATAACACGTATCTGACACTGACTCCAACTGAGAACTCGTACAAGGACTCTCCTACTAATGACCTATTTCTTTATTACCCACTAAGGGGCCACGAAGAGGGGGACATTACAAGACGGGACATGGGGTACATAAAATAAAAATAAAATATGAAGTAAAAAATGAATTAGATGTAATGAGATGGAACGGCTTACGAACCCCCAACTCGCAGTTCCGTTTAAAATACAATTATACATACAATTTTACATTTACAATAATTTTACAATTCTACATGTCAACATTACATATATTCAAAATACAACTTTAAATCTTACAATTCTGATTCTTTTACATTAGACGCTCGTCCGTCATATAATCCAACAGGTCCGTATGCTCTATAACATCTGGCAATTTATCATACCGCACATAATGCGTTATGTGTTATGGCATTAAACATCTTTTTTAGTTTTATATATGTCTCTTTGTCTATAATGACGCCTTTCACGTCGTCACCATACAGCTTTAGTTCACCTTCACCCTGACCAACCCTTTCTTACCTACAAGTCTCTCTCCACTTCTGTATTCTTGATATACATTACAACCGCCTTCAAGTTTTTCCCTGTAGGCCTTCTTCCATATCTGCACGATTCCAATTGCTCGTTCACTCTTGTCTCCCATTCTTTTTCAAACTCTGTCCTTGGCCGCTCTCACCTTCTCTTTTACTTCCTGTTCTTTGTCTTCTCTCTCTTCTGCTATCTTGCTTTTAATTTTCTTCTTTTTTTGATCCTTCGGTGGTGATTCCACCCTTGATCTCTTCCTGTCTCCGTCTTTTCCTCTTCTGCACTCTCTCGTTCTTCCTCACTAACCGCTCCTCCATTCGTACTTCCTCCGCTTTTGCCTCCTCCACACACACGTCCTCCATCACAACCTCCGGTGCTTTAGTTTTTTCTCGCGGGCACACATCCTTCATGTGGCCCCTTGATTTACAATTGTAGCAAATTGGGGGTCTTCCCTCTACCACAACTCGGAGCCGTGTCTCGTCAGGGTAGACCAGCTCCTCCGGGATGTTGTACAGGTCTCGCACGGTAATGTGCGCGAGAACCTGCACCGTATATCCCCACCATTTCACCTCCGCTGACTTCTCCACCTTCAGTACCTCCACATCATCCTTGCAGTTAAACAGCACTGCTGCCAGCAACCTTTCCATATTAAATTCGGGTGAGATTCTATTGATTCTCATCCTCACTGCTCTCCTTCCTGTTTTTTTATTACCCACTAAGGGGCCACGAAGAGGGGGACATACACGACGGGACATGGGGTACATAGAGTAAAATAAAATATGAAGTAAAAAATGAATTAGATGTAATGAGATGGAACGGCTTACGACCCCCAACTCGCAGTTCCGTTTAAAATACAATTATACATACAATTTTACATTTACAATAATTTTACAATTCTACATGTCAACATTACATATATTCAAAATACAACTTAAATCTTATAATTCTGATTCTTTTACATTAGACGCTCGTCCGTCATATAATCCAACAGGTCCGTATGCTCTATAACATCTGGCAATTTATCATACCGCACATAGTGCGTTATGTGCATAGCATTAAACATCTTTTTTAGTTTTATATATGTCTCTTTGTCTATAATGACGCCTTTCACGTCGTCACCATACAGCTTTAGGTTCACCTTCACCCTGACCAACCCTTTCTTACCTACAAGTCTCTTCTCCACTTCTGTATTCTTGATATACATTACAACCGCCTTCAAGTTTTTCCCTGTAGGCCTTCTTCCATATCTGCACGATTCCAATTGCTCGTTCACTCTTGTCTCCCATTCTTTTTCAAACTCTGTCCTTGGCCGCTCTCTCACCTTCTCTTTTACTTCCTGTTCTTTGTCTTCTCTCTCTTCTGCTATCTTGCTTTTAATTTTCTTCTTTTTTTGATCCTTCGGTGGTGATTCCACCCTTGATCTCTTCCTGTCTTCCGTCTTTTCCTCTTCTGCACTCTCTCGTTCTTCCTCACTTAACCGCTCCTCCATTCGTACTTCCTCCGCTTTTGCCTCCTCCACACACACGTCCTCCATCACAACCTCCGGTGCTTTAGTTTTTTCTCGCGGGCACACATCCTTCATGTGGCCCCTTGATTTACAATTGTAGCAAATTGGGGGTCTTCCCTCTACCACAACTCGGAGCCGTGTCTCGTCAGGGTAGACCAGCTCCTCCGGGATGTTGTACAGGTCTCGCACGGTAATGTGCGCGAGAACCTGCACCGTATATCCCCACCATTTCACCTCCGCTGACTTCTCCACCTTCAGTACCTCCACATCATCCTTGCAGTTAAACAGCACTGCTGCCAGCAACCTTTCCATATTAAATTCGGGTGAGATTCTATTGATTCTCATCCTCACTGCTCTCCTTCCTGTTTTTTTATTACCCACTAAGGGGCCACGAAGAGGGGGACATTACACGACGGGACATGGGGTACATAGAGTAAAATAAAATATGAAGTAAAAAATGAATTAGATGTAATGAGATGGAACGGCTTACGAGCCCCCAACTCGCAGTTCCGTTTAAAATACAATTATACATACAATTTTACATTTACAATAATTTTACAATTCTACATGTCAACATTACATATATTCAAAATACAACTTTAAATCTTATAATTCTGATTCTTTTACATTAGACGCTCGTCCGTCATATAATCCAACAGGTCCGTATGCTCTATAACATCTGGCAATTTATCATACCGCACATAGTGCGTTATGTGCATAGCATTAAACATCTTTTTTAGTTTTATATATGTCTCTTTGTCTATAATGACGCCTTTCACGTCGTCACCATACAGCTTTGGGTTCACCTTCACCCTGACCAGCCCTTTCTTACCTACAAGTCTCTTCTCCACTTCTGTATTCTTGATATACATTACAACCGCCTTCAAGTTTTTTCCTGTAGGCCTTCTTCCATATCTGCACGATTCCAATTGCTCGTTCACTCTTGTCTCCCATTCTTTTTCAAACTCTGTCCTTGGCCGCTCTCTCGCCTTCTCTTTTACTTCCTGTTCTTTGTCTTCTCTCTCTTCTGCTATCTTGCTTTTAATTTTCTTCTTTTTTTGATCCTTCGGTGGTGATTCCACCCTTGATCTCTTCCTGTCTTCCGTCTTTTCCTCTTCTGCACTCTCTCGTTCTTCCTCACTTAACCGCTCCTCCATTCGTATTTCCTCCGCTTTCGCCTCCTCCACACACGCGTCCTCCATCACAACCTCCGGTGCTTTAGTTTTTTCTCGCGGGCACACATCCTTCATGTGGCCCCTCGACTTACAATTGTAGCAAATTGGGGGTCTTCCCTCTACCACAACTCGGAGCCGTGTCTCGTCAGGGTAGACCAGCTCCTCCGGGATGTTGTACAGGTCTCGCACGGTAATGTGCGCGAGAACCTGCACCGTATATCCCCACCATTTCACCTCCGCTGACTTCTCCACCTTCAGTACTTCCACATCATCCTTGCAGTTAAACAGCACTGCTGCCAGCAACCTTTCCATATTAAATTCGGGTGAGATTCTATTGATTCTCATCCTCACTGCCCTCCTTCCGCAGTAACTTGGTAGCAAAGTCCACTTATCCGATTTCAAAAGTCTTGTTGCGTTCTTTTTTGCCTCATTTTCTGTTTCAAAATATACCACTACCGTGGCATACTTCTTTCCTCTTTTGAAAAATGTGGGTTCACCCTCAATTTCCTTCAGACACTTTTCTACTTCTTCCATTTCCGCCACTTCAATTTTTTTCGACTCCACGCACCACGTCCTGTACGTTATAGTACGCTTCTCTGCACTGCTTTCCTCCTCCTCGGACGGTGTGACTCTTACGCAGTCACCCTCCCTCTTTAAACTGTCGAAATACTTCTGTAAAGTCTTCTGTTCGACCACCACCTCCTCCATTTCCAGCTCACCGGCAACCAGGCCTCTGCCTGCCGCTCGCGCGTAAGTCTGTTCTTGCATTTTCAGGAAAAAAATTATTCCACGTCCTCCAACGAACTCGAACTCACCACCTCTTCACTTGAAATAAACACACCAGAATAATCACACCTGAATAACTCCAAATAACTCACTCAAAGACTAAAAGCCTAAGACGCTCTCCTACTATGACCTATTTCTTTATTACCCACTAAGGGGCCACGAAGAGGGGGACATTACAAGACGGGACATGGGGTACATAAAATAAAAATAAAATATGAAGTAAAAAATGAATTAGATGTATGAGATGGAACGGCTTACGAACCCCCAACTCGCAGTTCCGTTTAAAATACAATTATACATACAATTTCATTTACAATAATTTTACAATTCTACATGTCAACATTACATATATTCAAAATACAACTTTAAATCTTACAATTCTGATTCTTTTACATTAGACGCTCGTCCGTCATATAATCCAACAGGTCCGTATGCTCTATAACATCTGGCATTTATCATACCGCACATAATGCGTTATGTGTATGGCATAAACATCCTTTTTTAGTTTAATATATGTCTCTTTGTCTATAATGACGCCTTTCACGTCGTCACCATACAGCTTTGGGTTCACCTTCACCCTGACCAACCCTTTCTTACCTACAAGTCTCTTCTCCACTTCTGTATTCTTGATATACATTACAACCGCCTTCAAGTTTTTCCCTGTAGGCCTTCTTCCATATCTGCACGATTCCAATTGCTCGTTTACTCTTGTCTCCCATTCTTTTTCAAACTCTGTCCTTGGCCGCTCTCTCACCTTCTCTTTTACTTCCTGTTCTTTGTCTTCTCTCTCTTCTGCTATCTTGCTTTTAATTTTCTTCTTTTTTTGATCCTTCGGTGGTGATTCCACCCTTGATCTCTTCCTGTCTTCCGTCTTTTCCTCTTCTGCACTCTCTCGTTCTTCCTCACTTAACCGCTCCTCCATTCGTACTTCCTCCGCTTTTGCCTCTCCACACACACGTCCTCCATCACAACCTCCGGTGCTTTAGTTTTTTCTCGCGGGCACACATCCTTCATGTGGCCCCTTGATTTACAATTGTAGCAAATTGGGGGTCTTCCCTCTACCACAACTCGGAGCCGTGTCTCGTCAGGGTAGACCAGCTCCTCCGGGATGTTGTACAGGTCTCGCACGGTAATGTGCGCGAGAACCTGCACCGTATATCCCCACCATTTCACCTCCGCTGACTTCTCCACCTTCAGTACCTCCACATCATCCTTGCAGTTAAACAGCACTGCTGCCAGCAACCTTTCCATATTAAATTCGGGTGAGATTCTATTGATTCTCATCCTCACTGCTCTCTTCCGCAGTAACTTGGTAGCAAAGTCCACTTATCCGATTTCAAAAGTCTTGTTGCGTTCTTTTTTTTTGCCTCATTTTCTGTTTCAAAATATACCACCACCGTGGCATACTTCCTTCCTCTTTTGAAAAATGTGGGTTCGCCCTCAATTTCCTTCAGACATTCTTCTACTTCTTTCATTTCCGCCACTTCAATTTTTTTGGACTCCACACACCACGTCCTGTACGTTATAGTACGCTTCTCGGCACTGCTTTCCTCCTCCTCGGACGGTGTGACTCTTACGCAGTCACCCTCCCTCTTTAAACTGTCGAAATACTTCTGTAAAGTCTTCTGTTCGACCACCACCTCCTCCATTTCCAGCTCACCGGCAACCAGGCCTCTGCCTGCCGCTCGCGCGTAAGTCTGTTCTTGCATTTTCAGGAAAAAAATTATTCCACGTCCTCCAACGAACTCGAACTCACCACCTCTTCACTTGAAATAAACACACCAGAATAATCACACCTGAATAACTCCAAATAACTCACTCAAAGACTAAAAGCCTAAGACGCTCTCCTACTAATGACCTATTTCTTTATTACCCACTAAGGGGCCACGAAGAGGGGGACATTACAAGACGGGACATGGGGTACATAAAATAAAAATAAAATATGAAGTAAAAAATGAATTAGATGTAATGAGATGGAACGGCTTACGAACCCCCAACTCGCAGTTCCGTTTAAAATACAATTATACATACAATTTTACATTTACAATAATTTTACAATTCTACATGTCAACATTACATATATTCAAAATACAACTTTAAATCTTACAATTCTGATTCTTTTACATTAGACGCTCGTCCGTCATATAATCCAACAGGTCCGTATGCTCTATAACATCTGGCAATTTATCATACCGCACATAATGCGTTATGTGTATGGCATTAAACATCTTTTTTAGTTTTATATATGTCTCTTTGTCTATAATGACGCCTTTCACGTCGTCACCATACAGCTTTGGGTTCACCTTCACCCTGACCAACCCTTTCTTACCTACAAGTCTCTTCTCCACTTCTGTATTCTTGATATACATTACAACCGCCTTCAAGTTTTTCCCTGTAGGCCTTCTTCCATATCTGCACGATTCCAATTGCTCGTTTACTCTTGTCTCCCATTCTTTTCAAACTCTGTCCTTGGCCGCTCTCTCACCTTCTCTTTTACTTCCGTGCTCTTTGTCTTCTCTCTTTTCTGCTATCTTGCTTTTAATTTTCTCTTCTTTTTTTGATCCTTCGGTGGTGATTCCACCCTTGATCTCTTCCTGTCTTCCGTCTTTTCCTCTTCTCTGCACTCTCTCGTTCTTCTCACTTAACCGCTCCTCCATTCGTACTTCCTCCGCTTTGCCTCCTCCACACACACGTCCTCCATCACAACCTCCGGTGCTTTAGTTTTTTCTCGCGGGCACACATCCTTCATGTGGCCCCTTGATTTACAATTGTAGCAAATTGGGGGTCTTCCCTCTACCACAACTCGGAGCCGTGTCTCGTCAGGGTAGACCAGCTCCTCCGGGATGTTGTACAGGTCTCGCACGGTAATGTGCGCGAGAACCTGCACCGTATATCCCCACCATTTCACCTCCGCTGACTTCTCCACCTTCAGTACCTCCACATCATCCTTGCAGTTAAACAGCACTGCTGCCAGCAACCTTTCCATATTAAATTCGGGTGAGATTCTATTGATTCTCATCCTCACTGCTCTCCTTCCGCAGTAACTTGGTAGCAAAGTCCACTTATCCGATTTCAAAAGTCTTGTTGCGTTCTTTTTTGCCTCATTTTCTGTTTCAAAATATACCACCACCGTGGCATACTTCCTTCCTCTTTTGAAAAATGTGGGTTCGCCCTCAATTTCCTTCAGACATTCTTCTACTTCTTTCATTTCCGCCACTTCAATTTTTTTGGACTCCACACACCACGTCCTGTACGTTATAGTACGCTTCTCTCTCGCTGCTTTCCTCCTCCTCCTCCTGACGTGTGACTCTTACGCAGTCACCCTCCCTCTTTAAACTGTCGAAATACTTCTGTAAAGTCTTCTGTTCGACCACCACCTCCTCCATTTCCAGCTCACCGGCAACCAGGCCTCTGCCTGCCGCTCGCGCGTAAGTCTGTTCTTGCATTTTCAGGAAAAAATTATTATTCCACGTCCTCCAAACGTCGAACTCACCACCTCACCACTCTTCACTTGAAATACAACACACCAGAATAATCACACCTGAATAACTCCAAATACTCACTCAAAGACTAAAAGCCTAAGACGCTCTCCTACTAATACCTATTTCTTTATTACCCACTAAGGGCCACGAAGAGGGGGACATTACAAGACGGGACATGGGGTACATAAAATAAAAATAAAATATGAAGTAAAAAATGATTTAGATGTAATGAGATGGAACGGCTTACGAACCCCCAACTCGCAGTTCCGTTTAAAATACAATTATACATACAATTTTACTTTACAATAATTTTACAATTCTACATGTCAACATTACATATATTCAAAATACAACTTTAAATCTTACAATTCTATTCTTTTACATTAGACGCTCGTCCGTCATATAATCCAACAGGTCCGTATGCTCTTATACATCTGGCAATTTATCATAACGCACATAATGCGTTATTGTATGGCATTAAACATCTTTTTTAGTTTATATATGTCTCTTTGTCTATAATGACGCCTTTCACGTCGTCACCATACAGCTTTGGGTTCACCTTCACCCTGACCAACCCTTTCTTACCTACAAGTCTCTTCTCCACTTCTGTATTCTTGATATACATACAACAACGCCTTCAAGTTTTTCCCTGTAGGCCTTCTTCCATATCTGCACGATTCCAATTGCTCGTTCACTCTTGTCTCCCATTCTTTTTCAAACTCTGTCCTTGGCCGCTCTCACTCACCTTCTCTTTTTTTCTGTCCTCTTTGTCTTCTCTCTCTTGCTATCTTGCTTTTAATTTTCTTCTTTTTTTGATCCTTCGTGGTGATTCCACCCTTGATCTCTTCCTGTCTTCCGTCTTTTCCTCTTCTGCACTCTCTCGTTCTTCCTCACTTAACCGCTCCTCCATTCGTACTTCCTCCGCTTTTGCCTCCTCCACACACACGTCCTCCATCACAACCTCCGTGCTTTAGTTTTTTCTCGCGGGCACACATCCTTCATGTGTGCCCCTTGATTTACAATTGTAGCAAATTGGGGGTCTTCCCTCTACCACAACTCGGAGCCGTGTCTCGTCAGGGTAGACCAGCTCCTCCGGGATGTTTTACAGGTCGCACGGGTAATGTGTGCGCGAGAACCTGCACCGTATATCCCCACCATTTCACCTCCGCTGACTTCTCCACCTTCAGTACTCCCACATCATCCTTGCAGTTAAACAGCACTGCTGCCAGCAACCTTTCCATATTAAATTCGGGTGAGATTCTATTGATTCTCATCCTCACCTGCTCTCCTTCCGCAGTAACTTGGTAGCAAAGTCCACTTATCCGATTTCAAAAGTCTTGTTGCGTTCTTTTTTGCCTCATTTTCTGTTTCAAAATATACCACCACCGTGGCATACTTCCTTCCTCTTTTGAAAAATGTGGGTTCGCCCTCAATTTCCTTCAGACATTCTTCTACTTCTTTCATTTCCGCCACTTCAATTTTTTTGGACTCCACACACCACGTCCTGTACGTTATAGTACGCTTCTCGGCACTGCTTTCCTCCTCCTCGGACGGTGTGACTCTTACGCAGTCACCCTCCCTCTTTAAACTGTCGAAATACTTCTGTAAAGTCTTCTGTTCGACCACCACCTCCTCCATTTCCAGCTCACCGGCAACCAGGCCTCTGCCTGCCGCTCGCGCGTAAGTCTGTTCTTCTTGCATTTTCAGGAAAAAATTATTCCACGTCCTCCAACGAACTCGAACTCACCACCTCTTCACTTGAAATAAACACACCAGAATAATCACACCTGAATAACTCCAAATAACTCACTCAAAGACTAAAAGCCGAAGACGCTCTCCTACTAATGACCTCCTACAACGACTGACTGTCTGCCTTTATAGTGGCTGAACCATACCACTTTGATACGTAGGAAGGGGAGTACCATTTTCACTACATCTCTCCTTTTAATTTTTTCTTTTCTTTGGGAAGCAAGTAATTTTATTTTATTTTATTCACCCCTCCTCCCTTTTAACGATTTTTTTCCAACTTGATATTTTTTCCTTTTGGCGTCTGTGTTCTTTTTCTTCCACTCGTATGCGTGGGTTCAACCACCTGTAACGGTGTTGGTACCTGGAATGTGTCATGCAGCCTAATACTTCCCCAAAAAACATTTGGAAACAATTAAAAAATTTTTTTATCTCAGCTGTTCGACTTCATTCGAACTTTTCACCGTGCCGACTACATTTTCACAGAGAACGCTAATGGGGATATCCCACATTTTAAATAACTCCATGCATTCTGTGCCAAAATAGTTTAGTGATATTTTCATCACATTAATGATTGCCCTTTTTGTTTTACCTCGAAAAGTTACATTGCAAATACATTCGCTGATAAAATATAATTTCTTTCCTGTAACACCATATACTACTTTATTTGATTTAAATAATTTCGGCTTTCCAATTTGTCGCTATGTTTCTTCATTTATGATAGTAATATCACTACCCGTGTCTAATTGCATTTTGACACTAGTGGTTTCGATTCTCACCTTGATGGATTTTCTGTTCGTTGTGCAAACTTTTTTCTCTAACGACAAACTATTTATTTTTTCTCGTTTGGTCCAGTTTTTCGTCAGTGCGATTTAATGTGCACTGTGCTCCCACAATGAAAACACGTTGCTTTTTTGAACGGACACTCTTTTCTCAGGTGCCTACCACCGCATACCATACATGGGATTATCGCCTGTTGAATATAGTGTTTTTTGTGAAACTTTTATCCGTCTTCCATCTCTTCCACAAGTTTTATCTGAAAACAATCTCTGCTTTGGATTTCTTCTGTTTCGTGTCTTACTTTTAATATCATATCGCACTCTCCTGACAGTTTCTGGAGAGTTATATCCTGATTCATTTCCAGCTTTGTGAGAATTTTCATTCTGACTTCTGCGTCCTTTTTAGCAGTAAGTTCTTGAACAAAGATCAGGCACATGAACGGGTCAGGAGTTAGTTTATCCAGTTTAAATCTCTCGCTTTCTCTATTCACTCTACCCGCATATGTGGTAAATTCTACGTCATCACTTTTCTCAGTGTTTAAACTTAGTGTTGACCAACGATGTTTTCTCACTAAACGTCATACACAAAATGTCAATTGTGTCCGTGAAATTTACGTCAGAAACTTTTTTAGGCAATATAAAGTTAGAGTATTTCTCGTGCTCTGTCGTCACTAGTTTCCTCAGAATTAGACGCGTTTTCATTTCGTCCGTCCTGTCTTGGCATTCATTTTCGAAATTTTGTTGAAATCTTCGGTAATATGCCTCGAAGGTGACTCCTTCTTTCAGGTGCACAACTATATAGATAGATAGATAGATAGAGAGAGAGAGAGAGAGAGAGAGAGAGAGAGAGATTTGTGTGCGCGCGCGTTTGTGTGTGTCACTGTCGCTTCACAAACGGTGTGGGTGTATTTAGGTCCTAGTAACCTAGCAGTTCGGTAAAAGAGGCCTTTAAAAACTAGAAAAGAAGTACTGAGGTCGAGTAGTTCGAATAAAATACCCTAAGGTGATGCCCCAGTCTGGCCGCAGTCTAATGACTGAAACAAGTAAAAGATAAAAGATAGGTGCAAAACCTCAACTTTGGTGGAGGGATATAAATGATTATATCAAACTCCAATACTTGACTTGTAATTTATTTTATCGATCTCAGACGATTCAAAGGCAAAGTTGACCTTACTGTATAATATCGATTTCTATATTTGACACAAAACTAATGCAATATTTTTGATACGAGGTGGGGTAATGGTATAGCCGATATAACTGAGCCAGTTGATCGCAGATACTTATTTTATCGACCCTCCAAACGTATTTGGAGACAAAATTCAAAGGAATTCAACTGAATGCCACTGGGCCTTTTCTATTGAGTCTCGATTCCGAGGACTCACAGGTACGTTTACCTGTCTTCTGTGGCGTATAAGCGACCGATACCACGAGATTGCTCCAAAATGGGACTTTAGTCCGTCGCATGGTTACTCATTTACAGCTGAGTGAACTGGAGTGACGTAAAATTAAGTGATGTGAACTTTTGCTTATGAATACAACGCATCGCCCGATTCGGGAATCGAAACCGCGATCTTGCGATTGAGAGTGCGGCATGTTCCCCACTGGGCCAAACACCTTCATTTCTTTGAGTACGCTGCCTTATAGGAATGTATTTATATACTTACATACTACAAAGCAAAATATTTTGTCTGGCGCTTTACCAGTTCTGCGCCACCCTGATTTCTAACGTAAAGGCTATGCTCCGGGATGACCTTGGAATTTAACAAAAAAAGAGAAAAGAACACTAAATAATTAAGACATAAGGCTAAAAATATAAGACGAAAGCAAAAGATTGTATCGGCCCTTGTGATGGTTATTTGGTAGCATCATTAGAACCTCAGATATTTGTCCCGGCATTTTGCAATCTGAATTCAAATTCCGTTGTACTCAACTATGTGCTTCATTTTTTTCTATATCGATGAAATAAAGTACCAGTAAACTACTGGAGTTAATTCTTCCTCTTCCTCTCTCTCTCTCTCGCTCTCTCTTTTTCTCTCTCTCTGAAAGTTGGCAGATATTTGGCTGGTTATTTTCATTGAGTTGAGGCTGCCAGCAGGCTTCAAGTCCAGGTAAAATTGGAGGATTGAGGCAAGAACTAGCAACCATTACTCTTTTAAAAGAAACTAGTTTATCAAAGAAACTGTACAAGAAAACATTTACATCCCAGAGGCATTTAAGGCGGGCATGGCTGGATCTTTGCGTGTGTTGCAGTACATGACAAACTAAGGACATAATTGCAGTTTCCCTCGGAAGGATGAAATGCAATGTTCATCTCGGCAGGAGTAAATCCTGCGAGACATTTCGTTCTGCAGACTACTGACCTTGGCATTTATCATCATTTAGAAAAAGCTGATGATAGTGAAGAAGCTGCAGCAGTAGTAGTTACAGTGACGGTGCGGCGGCGGCGGCAGTGACGGCGGTGGTAGTAGTTGTAGTAAAACATGAGAATATATGATTAATATTGAGGATGTGTGAATCTGCAACAAGGCCTGTTAAACATACCATCTGTGTTAATATTTCATACTTATATTGTGTGGCAACTCTATTTCCGGCTCAGCATTGTGCTTATATTGCTGATGTGTGAAAGCAGCAGCACGTTTAGTAAAATGATATACGAGAGGACAATTCAATTATATTATTTCTTCTCTTAGTATTGGCAATGTGTAGCTTCTCTTATCAGTGTCATAAACAAATTAGTCAGTGAATGCAAAGTGCAATATAAAATGAAAGATGACCGGAATGACTAATTCAAGTTGAAAACATCAAGAAATAAAAGAATTACAGAATCAGCGAATCAGAATTGCGGTTTGAGAATGTTTGATGAAATGTCATTACTTCATTGGGATGAATGAAAAGAAAATTTAAGTCTCAAGTGGAAGCCAGAGATGATAACTTTGTATCACTTCATAGAGTACCGAAGATAGACTAAGACACTCGAGTAATTATAATACAAATATTGGCAACTATATATATTAGAACAAATAGTATGAAGGCAAGTGAATTGCAGATGGTGTTATGATTCCAGTCGAGTAATCGCTTCCTGTCACTAGCTCAGCGCTTGT
>NC_043000.1:65082245-65114745 GCF_006345805.1 Octopus sinensis | reverse complement strand
CATACATACATACATACATACATACATACATACAGGAATTCTTTGTTTTGACGTGCACAAACATACAAAGGCAATGACTACAACAATTCTGGTATGTCTATCCAGCCAGTACATGGCTATTAATGGAATGATGGTGAAAATTGAACTTCCCATATTTCGATTATCAGTTAGATTCTGTCTGATTGAATTGAAGTGATTTGCATCAGTTTATTAATTTCCCTTGGGCGAAAAAAGTGATCTATATAAACAATTAGGAGAAATCTATGTATGGCAGCTGTTTGTCTATCAACAATTCTGATCTTGTTTAGACGAGCGCGCAGACACACACACACACACACACACACACACACACACACACACACACAAAGGCACGCACACAAAGGCACACACAACCCACACTCACACAAACTCACATACACATGCACATTCATAAAACATGAATATGTGTGTGTGTTTGTGTGTGTATGTATATATACATGTATACATCCATACACACCTATAAGTATATATAAAAGCTGTGTATGTATATATGCATACGTATTTATATATATAAATATATATTTGTATATATTTGTATATCTGTGTGTGTGTATACTTGTGCACACACACACACACGCACGCACACACACACACACCACACACACACACACACACCACACACACACATAAACACACACTCACACAGAGATTCGACACGCCAGCTGAATGGATAGGTAATTTATAACTTTCTCTTGTTCTTTAAAGCAATTGTAAAGGTCTTTTTTCTTAAACTCCAAATATCAGAAGTAATGAAATATTTGTTAGGTAGCAATTCAATATTAATTGTTATTATTTTTATATTTAATGTTATTTTATGCGTTGCTGTTGCCTTCTATGATACACTGATACATACATACATGTACGTATATATATATATATCATACATGTACGTGTATATATATATATCATACATGTACGTGTATATATATATATCATATATGTACGTATATATATATATATATATATATATTATATATATATATATATATATATGTGTGTGTGTGTGTGTGTGTGTGTGTGTGTGTGTGTGTGTGTGTGCGTGCGTGCGTGTGTGTGTGAATATATATATATACATAGATATACACTTACATATATGTACGTATTATGTATGTATGTGTGCATGTATGTGTGCATGTATGTGGGGTACCTGTGTGCATGTGCGTGTGTGTATGCATGCCAATGTGGGTATATGTGCATATGTGTGTGTGTGTGTGTACACGTATTAAATGCGCGCGCGCGCACATATGCACACACACACACACACATACACACACAGTATCCCTTTCGATATTGCGTCTGTTTTGCTTGTTCTACCATTCCCACAGTAACTGTAAAATGGAAATATTTTGCAAGCTAACTTAATTATACATCAGATAGGACGCTAAGGTTATTAGGAAAACATTAGCCGTTGCATATATACTCTCTGTTCCGTTAGATAACAAAACAACAGTGTTTTGATGTCGAATAACATATTATATTATATGTTATTTCCATTTAAGAGTAACGAATGCAGAATCGTTCTGAACTATTTAGTGACTCTCTGCTATATCCCTACCAAAGAAATGGTTTTTCGTTGATTCTTTATTCTTCCAACCATTATATTGACCATCACCACTACCATCACCAGAAGCAGCAACACATACCACATCCCCATCACAAACATCCTCAGCACCAGCATCATAGCATTATCACAACCACCATATTTTGTGTTACTAAAAATGGCAGAAATGGTAGTCAAATACTCCTCAAATCACACCCAACTGCCTAAAAGAAATTATAGGTCACATTCATTAACACAAGCTTAGATAGCTCTAAAATGTCAGGATGGTCATAGAAGGGAATGTTTTTGATTGCAAGTCTGTTCTTTCGGTATTGACGTGAGGTTAAATAATTGCAGCGTTACGTAGTTAAACGAAGTAGTTTATTCTTTTATTTCTTTATTCGCTTATTCTTTTATTCTTGTTTCAGTCATTTGACTGCAGCCAAGCTGGTGCACCGCCTTGAAGGGTTTTAGTCGAAGAAATCGACCCCAAGACTTAAGATTTTGTTAGGCCCGGTACTTCTTCTATCGGTCTCTTTTGTCGAACAGCTAAGTTCCGGAGACGCAAGCACACCAACAGCGGTTGTCAAGCGATGGGGGGGGGGGGCGCAAACGCAGACACAAAGATACAAGCAGACGCAGATACAAGATACAAGATAGAGGCGCAGGAGTGGCTGTGTGGTAAGTAGCTTGCTTACCAACCACATGGTTCCGGGTTCAGTTCCACTGCATGGCATCTTGGGCAAGTGTCTTCCACTATAGCTTCGGGCCGACCAAAGCCTTGTGAGTGGATTTGGTAGACGGAAACTGAAAGAAGCCCGTCGTATATATGTATATATATATATATGTGTGTGTGTTTGTGTGTCTGTGTTTGTCCCCCTAGCATGGTTTGACAACCGATGTTGGTGTGTTTACGTCCACGTTACTTAGCGGTTCGGCAAAAGATACCGATAGAATAAGTATTGGGCTTACAAAGAATAAGTCTCGGGGTAGGTTTGCTCGACTAAAGGCGGTGCTCCAGCATGGTCGCAGTCAAATGACTGAAACAAGTAAAAGAGTAAAGAGTAAAGAGAGAGAGAGTAAGCACCTATACATATATATATATATCACGTGATCACGTGACCGACCAGACCATCAGATGTTGTTACACATC
The DNA here is from genome assembly GCF_006345805.1 of Octopus sinensis. Classification (NCBI taxonomy): domain Eukaryota; kingdom Metazoa; phylum Mollusca; class Cephalopoda; order Octopoda; family Octopodidae; genus Octopus; species Octopus sinensis. The sequence goes on along the minus strand of NC_043000.1, from coordinate 65,112,013 downwards.
GCTGGTCACAATGCGTTCGCATTGTTTTAGCCTTCGAATGACGCCACCCCGCTGGCTAAGCGAGCAGGCCAATATATATATTATATATATATATATATAATATATATATATATATATATATAGAGAGAGAGAGAGAGAGAGAGAGATAGATAGATAGATAGATAGATAGATAGATAGATAGATAGATAGATAGATAGATAGATAGATAAAACTAACTTGGAAAAGGATGTGTGGTGTTCGATCATATAATAATATAAATAATATATAAATATATATATGTAGAGGACGAGCTTCTTTCAGTTTCCGTCTACCAAACCAGCTCACAAGGCTTTGGTCGGCCCGAAGCTATAGTAGAAGACACTTCTGTGTGGCCATACAGTTGGACCGAACCTGGAATCATGTGGTTGGTAAGCAAGCTTCTTAGCACATAGCCACACCCAACCACCAAGTCTCTGCTAAGTCACCAGCTTCAGCATACGTTGATGTCGAATAACATCATATAATCATTTTATACTTCAGTTTAGAATTAGGAACATTTAACTACATAATAATACTTGCTCATCATTAAACAATTAAGTTTCTCGTTGTCATATACATTTAGCTTTTAACTAGAACGTTAAACAGCCGACATCGAATTCTCTTCAGTGAGGTAAATCTATTAGAATAACTATAAAGAAGGATGGAGACTCTCTAAACATTATCGTGAGTTTTGTGATAGAGTATGTGGAATTAATTATCCCTTTAAATGTATTACAGCAGGTTAGAGTAGTAAATCTACTTCAACGTGAATACGATTTTACGAAGTGAAGCGATGTTCATTAAAAACAAACAAGTGTATAACTGTTGTTATAAGCATCAAGCACCAACATCGCTGCGCTGTATTCAGTCTAATGCCGTGCTGTCTCAACCGACTTTGTCTTATTTATAACATAATAATAATATTGGTTTCAAATTCTGGCACAAGGCCAGCAATTTCGGAAGAGTGGTAAGTCGATTACATCGACCCCAGTACTCAACTGGTACTTATTTCATAGACCCTGGAAGGATGAAAGCAAAGTCGGCCTCGGTGGAATTTGAACTCAGAACGTGAATACGTAAAACATTTCGCCCGGCGTGCTAACGATTCTGCCAGCTCGCCGCCTTAACCATAATAATAATCCTTTCTACTGAAAGCACAAGGCCTGAAATTTGTGGGGAAGGGACTAGTCGATTGCAGTGTTTCACAGGTACTTAATTTATCAGCCCCCGAAAGGATGAAAGGCAAAGTCGACCTCGACGGAATTTGAACTCAGAACGAGAAGACCGACGAAATACCGCATTTTGCCAGGCGTGTTAGCGATTCTGCCAGCTCGCCGTTCTAATTAAAATAATAATATTGGTTTCTTTATTTGTTACAAAGTCAAAAGACGAAGGGACATTACAAGATGTTCGGGTTAAATATGAAGATATTTTGTCTCCTTTTTTCAGGAACAGCTTAATATATTGGTGAAGAATACATTGTTGGAGAGAATAAATATTAAAGTTGTAGATGACGAAACGTTAGCTGACACAGAGAACTGGAAGCCATCTGAAGAGAGTTACTGGTGTCATGTTTATGGGCACCGGTATCAAAATGCCGACATCATTAGTCTTGCTCAATGGTCTGTAAAGGTTGTAAGACGTGACATGGACATCATGAAAACCAAGTTCCCCCAAAGTGTGATGGTCGCTGGGTGTGTCTTGCCGCCCCTCATCCTTATACAAAGCTTTAGGTTCAAATGGTTATGTGAAGGTTCTGGAGATTGTGGTTAAATACTGGCTGGAGAGAGTTGCTGCTGGGAAACCATATGTGTAGCTGCAGGATTCGGTTCCTTGTCGGAAAGAGTCAGAAGTGGTAATCGGAGAAATTATAAGACTCCGATTTCTGGCCTTCTAATTCTCCCGATTGTAATCCCATGGATTACTGTGTGGGGTGCGGTTGAGAAAGACACCAATTGCTCTGCTTGCCGCACCAAGGCCGAGCTGATGGCCAAGATGAAAGAGTGTTCGAAACTCTTCACTGAGATACAATGAGGAACACATGCACCAGGTTCCGGAACCGTCTTGAGCCCGTGATGGAACCTGAGGGCGGCTACTTTTGGTAAGCTGTTATTCCTCCGCCATAATTTAGTTGATACTTTTTTTTTTTAAATACTTTTAATTTTGGATCGGATATTATGTTTTCTTTTCCTTTTAAGCAAGCTGTCAAATTTAGCCCCAAAACCCTGTACAAAGACGATTTCTGAATTTACGCAGAATCAACTGCAAAACAACAGTATAAGAAAAAGAAATGACAGGAGACATCCCAATAGGACAGCCATTGAGATCAATCAAGGAATCTCAAATCCAGGACTACTTGAACTGTCGAGAGCAACTCTTACAGCAGTGTCATCCGGCTTACAGGCCTTTATTGGGGGTGGGCAAATTCACCATCCAATAGAATGGACTCATGTACACTCTCATCCACTCTCATCCATCTTCAAACTGTATGGCAGCATCCCCCTCTCAATCATGGTTTCCTTCCCCAAGCAGGTCTGCAGAACTTGAATAAGTCGCTGAAGGTTTGGTCGAAGAAGAATGTAAGTGTCTGTCCTGAATCCTTTCAATTTTGTCCACCGTGCAACCATTTTTGCCATAGCCACTAGTCGAAAGAAAACATCCTGCACTTCTCCGCCAAAGGAAGGCGGCAAGGCGGTTTTCACGATGGATTTGGCTGACATGAAGTTGTTATTTACTTTTGTATAAAGCAGGATAATCTCAATAATAAAGACTTAATATTTATTAACACCACTTGTCGAAGAAATTAAATAACTGAGCCCATAAAGTTTTGGACAACTTGCTGCCTTAGACCGTAATTTCAATCCAGCTGCAAGTATTTCTTTGTTTCTGAGCACAAATCCTTAGTTTTACATTGTCTCAGTAGTGTTGCCAACATAAAATCACAATTTTATGCTAAATTTCAGTAGAAAAATGCCCAAAAGAATGCTAGATATGAGAAGAAAAAAATGCCTAAATCCAATTATATAATAATTTTTTTTTTATTTACATTTTTATTTACATTCAGCTTTGAGAAATAATTTCTTCAATTTCACAGATTTGTTCACTTTCAGCTGCAGGATTGACTTTGTACTCATCCAAAGTCCCAGCCTTGTTAAATATAGGTTTTGGTTGTCGTAGTTTTTGCAGTATTTCCCATATCCTTTTAGGCCATAATCTATAGAAAGTATCGATCCAAGCATTGGAAACTGTATTTTGTTTTTCAGTTTTGATTTGGTTCTACTCATATTGCTCAACAACCGTTCAACTTTGGCATTTGCGTTTGGCTATATTAATAGGTCAATAGCATATTTTGCAACATGTCTAAAAGGATTTCCTCCAGGGTCATCTTTATAATCCAAAACTTTTTACAAGAATGCCTCAGTATTAGATTATTTGTCCATATAACTAAATGGATGCTATTAAATTGAATTTCAATTGAAGCAATTTTTTTCTTCATTTAAATGTTGCGTCAAAGACAGGAAAAATTGTCTCTTTGAAATGTCTCAAATTATTCTCTACTGAAAAGCGTTTGATATTCTTCGGTCCAATAAAGTTTAGTGACAAACGTTGCATAATCTCTATAAAAATAGAGTAAAAGTTGTGCTCTTTTACGAATACTATATTTTCGGTTGCTGTTACTGCCGTCTTGATTATCATTTCAGCTAGCTTTCTCTCGAACCTGTAGGCTAAATTTGGTTTAGGATTAAGAAATTCTTCAATATAAGCATCAGGATCAAGAGGATCAATTGACAATACTATTATTGTAGTAAAAGATTTGATCAAATTCCTAAGTAATTTTGTTTTGTCTCAATAGGTTTTGATTCAAACAGTTTATTCACTTCCTGAACATGATTTAGAATTGGATGCAAAAATTTAAAAAATGTTCATTTATAGAACCACAAAACATTTCGTGTAGCATTTGAGCTGTAAAGCATTTTTCTTTCGTACTTGTAGTTTGGAAGTGAATTTATAATTTGAACCATTGGCTTAAAATTCTACTTACAGCTGGTTTTATTGACAGCCACCTAGATGTCCTAGATGCACGAACATTCTCAATTTTCAAGAGCCCTTTATCATTGATAGGAAAATAGAGCTGTTCGTAGGCTCTCTTTGAAAAATGAGAAAACCATTTAAAGGTTTCGGATACTAAAAATTCTAAGTTTCTGGACTACATTCAGCTCAACTGTGGGGGACTGCCAACTGTAAAGATTGACAAACACATCTAAATAGAAGCAATGACAGAAATTTCTCTTTTAATTTCTGGAAAACACCATTGTTTACTTCTGTCATCACACTGGCATTGTCGGTCCCTAAAGCCAGCAATTTTTGTTTTTTTATAGGGAGCTCAGGTGCTGACATAAGAAAAATAAATTCCCAATCCTGAGTGATGGGTCGGAGGAATTAATAGCCTGTGATATTTGTTCTGGCTGTTTGTGTTCTGACAACACTAGTCCAAACTGTGTTGGCCTTTGATTTTTCTTTGGGTGGCAGCAACAGTGGTGTGGACAGAAAGAAGATATAAAAGCAGAGGTAACTGTAGGTCACGTATTTATAAAACCCTATGTCTGTTCCTAAGAGAGGAACTTGCCTGTTGCCGATCCATCGTCTCACGAAGGTGTGCGAATTCTCCGGAAAGTGTGTAGAAGAACTAAATCGTTTTATATTAAATATTTATGTTACAATGGTTGATGAAATAGTTACAATGATGAATCTAACTTACGTTACTGACTCAGATCACCAGCAGCAGATCACCGTCTATGTAATGCTATCCATCACATGAACTGTTTTTAGAGAATGGAAATGGGGAAATCACTGTTTTCGTACCGTTCCAAGAGATATTGGAGACGTAAACAAAGGGATTGCAGGTAACTTATCGCTGTTTAACAGTAAACGTTACTATAATCTCAATGATGACATAAAGAAGAGTTTCTTTGGGGTCATTCGATCTGCTGAAAATAGCAGCCAAACTTAAATACAGCAAAACAGTAGCATCAAGTAAAGAAGTTCTGAGTTAGTAAACAGAAGCATAAGAAATCTCTTCTTTCTCATAGCAGCCAACTCTGCTCAATATAGCAGCTAAGTTTCAGAAGCCCATTCAATATGCTAACCAAATCTAGTCGGTATACCAGCCAAATCTGCAGCCACAAGAGATTTTCCAGTATAAATTCTTTTATTGTTTTTAAAATGGAGACCGTTTGAAATGTTCGCTCAAAAGACGAGATGGGAAAGGGCAAAGTGCCGTTTGATAGATCGAATTTAAACTAGACTCACATTTTGGATGTAATCCTAATTATTTGAGAAGTTTCCGCTGCCTATATCAAATGCCTGCTCTTGCAGGCATGACTGTGGTTAATCAATAACGATTAATAAAACAGCAGCAAACGAGCAGCCTACTGGAAATAGCACCTAAATCTCTCTCAAATCACATAGTGTTGCCTTAGATGAAAAAAAAATAGTTTGAATAAAGTTACTCTGGATGTAATTTGCCAGGGCAGACTACAAGATGGTCGGGTTTGAATGGCTTTCATAGTAAGTGTATTCGATTAGGGCTGACTTGGAGCTAAATAGCAGCAACAAGAGAGCTCAATCTGCAAGAGATAGCAATCTGAGCACTTTCACTGTTGTTGTTATTTAACCTCAATCAAATGTTTCTTTTTTTTTTTTTTTCAAATCATACCCCATCACCTTCAAGAAAAAGAAGTCTACATTGGATAATATAGACCTAAGTACATTATTTCTGAAGACAGAAAAGAAAATATGGGGCGGTCACGGCTGGAAAGACTTTGATTATAGTTCTTCCCCATCAAAGCTGTACTGTGGCTAAACAACAACAATAATTATAAAAGAAGACACCATACTTACTGGAATGAGTAAAGGAGGAAACCTTTTGATCGACTTGAAGTTGGCGATATTTTTCTCTCAGCTCTCTTTCTTCTTTGTCAAGCAACAAAGAGGAAATTTTCCGTTGTTTTTCAATTCCTAAAGTTTTCTTTTGCAGGGAATTTCGACGCAGTGAATTTTTTACCCGGCATTCCTTGAAACTTCGAGCAGTTTCTTTCATGTATTGTTCGAACCCACCGACAGATTTTTCATCCCCTCCGTGATTTGCCATTGATGTTATTCCTATTGTGCATTTATTAAATGTAATCATTGACCAGGTGACCGAAAGTTAACCTAGAATTATAATGAAGCTGTCAATCTTGGCAATATAATATTTTAACTTTTTTATTGCCGAAGTAGCTTACTTCTCAAGAACATGCAAAAACAATATATTCATTTGTTTTATTTAATTATCGTCGAAACAAGTGTTCTATAGACATATCCCCAACAGTTAAATTTATGCAGCCTGTATTTAGCCAATAGCCAGAAGGCTACCTTATAGAGGAATTTAAAGGAACACACACATGCACGCACACACATGTACATATATATATATATATATATATATATATATATAATATATATATATAAAGATAAAACTATTTACATATGTTCATACTATATATGCACGCACATACACGTATGTGTGTGCGTGTGTACATATATACACAAATATATATATGCAAGTATGAATATATATATTTGTACATATATATGTATTTACAAATATGTATGTATGTATGTATGTATGTATGCAAGTAATATACAGTTTATTGATATTTCTTCTGCCTATAAAATAATCATAAGTCATTCAGAAGAAAAAATACTGATTACTTAATTTAAATCAGGACAAACATTATGCTATATATATGTGTGTGTGTGTCTGTATCTGATTGTCTGTATGTGTGTTGTGTGTGTGTGTGCGCGCACGCGCGTAGTCTATGTGTGTGTGTGTGTGTGTCTGTGTGTGTCTGTGTCTGTGCGTGTGTACTGTTAATAAAAGAGAAATACAATAATCCCTCGCCATATCGCGATTTATTATTTAAGCTTACGTCGATTACTCCGTGGTGTTGTTTCGCATTTATAATAAAATAAATATATACAAATTATATAACTTATTATATAGTACTGTTTCTACTTCGCGAATTTTCACCTATCGCGGAGTTTTTGGAACGATTTTGAAGCAGTTGGTATATGGAAGGGTTAATAGCAGTGTCGGCTTGTAGATAAAATCAGAGGGGGTGCTGCTTCAGAAAATTTTAGCCGTTGTTTTAATATTGTGTAAAAAGAAACAAACATATTAAAAAGAAAATTTATACATAAACTTGATCGGTTCGTGTTTGAGCCACTGCCGGGTAGTGCGTTTAATTTGTTCACTGAACAACACCGCGAATTCCACTTGTTTTTCAAAAGTCCCCACTAAATCACAAAATAGTGGGGGCGCCCTATTTTTCAAATCCTGGCAGCAACACTGAAGCTGGAAGCAGGATAATAATCTAATTCTACACGTTATCACATTCAAGAATATAAACACGTTTGTAAGTACAATACACGCGGAGTCGAAAAGAAACACTACCTTTCACCCGGCACTGTCGTTCTCCCTAATGTGAAGCTTCCTATCTCAGACATGTGAGCATGCGCACAACAGCCAAACACCGCGTCACTGGAACTGTGAAGCGCGCAGTTCTGTACAAGGACTTTTGCATTTTTTCATAAACTAGGGGATGGCTACTGACATTAAGCTTAAGGATTATATAATGTACAAGTATAAAGAAAGAATCAAAGAAAAAAGAACTCATTATATTGAATGTTATCGATAATATCAAGTGGAAATAGGGGGTAATGCAGTTCCTATACACGAGCCGCCACTGGTTAATAGTATAAAGGAAGAGAAAATTTGAAGTTTAGTTTATTATTTAGCTTCGATCAGACCTGATCGGAAAAATTTATGATCGAAGTCCCCACAGCTACAACTATCCTGAATTTTTGTAATTCTATAATTTATATTTCTGTTATAACTACTTCTGTATCGAGAAATTGTGCTATTTATGAGTATGATATGAATAAAATTATTGTCATCTACCTCAAATCACTTGAAGGTGATAATAATATCATTATGAATTAAAATACTTATATGGCTTTATTTCATTTATATGCTTATTCTATATTTAAAACTTTATTGTTTTTATTGGGTGGGTAGGGGTATTATTCATTGTTATGGTGGAGTTCAAGATATTCGAGATACTAAAGGGGTTAGATATCATATACCTTTCTCCAAAACCTGAAGTGAAAAAGTTTCTAGAACAATCCTTTTGTTTCGGAATGAGGATATTAATTTATTTTATGGCATCTGTTTTATACTTTTTATATTTATAATTGTATTCTCCATATAAATGGATTCGATAAACCTTTTGAATTCCCTATTGATTTTCTTCCTTTTAAATCAAGGTAACGTCGGTGTAAATAAATAAATTTTGGGGTAATTGGTTAAAAAAGTTCCTCGACCCGTGCTATATATAATAGAAACATTGTTGTTCCTGAATCTCTCAACGAGAGATATCCAGTAGCAGCACTCTACAGTAACGATATTTTGCCAACCTAATGTGACAGACCCATTTGGGGGCGAATTCTGGACAAGTAAACACAGAGAAAAGACCCTTCTTTCTCTCTCTCTCTCTCTCTTTCGTTGCTCACACGTGACCATCGTCCATCTTTCTTTTCCTGCACGGACGTTCTAAAGACTGGACTGTTTTTCTCTTTCTTCTATCTTTTCTCTTTTCAAAGAAAATATTTCTCCCAGCGTTCACTATTTACAATTCGATATAGTAGACTTTTATCCATCGATATCGAAAATGTTACTTGATAGGGCATTAGTGTATGCTAGAGGAATTACCGACATAAGTGATAGAGAAATATATATAATTATGCACGCTAGGCAACGCAACTGTTCAATCAGGATTCAACCTGGGTCAAACGAACTGACCCTGAAGACTCCTTCGACGCCGCGATGAGGGCATATGACAGCGCTGATATTTGCGACCATTTAGGGTTTTACGTTCTAGATACCCTGGGTAATAAATTCCCTTCTTCCCACTTCGGCTTCTATAGAGATGATGCCTTAGCCATCTCCAGAGGCGCTAACGGCTATACATTAGATAGACTTAGAAAAGACATCATACACACCCTCAACAACCTTGGCCTTAAAATCACCATCGAGTCTATCCTCACCGTGGTGAATTTCTTGGATGTCATACTTGATTTAGACAGTGGCACCTACAGACCATACCGCAAACCGAATGATAGGCTATCATACATTAACACAGCCTCCTGCCACTCACGCATAGTGTTCAAAAACCTAATAAAAAATATCAGTAAACAGATTTAGAACTTATCTTCAAATAAAGATATTTTCGACGAAGCTGCTCTCGCTTACAATGAGACGCTAGCGGCCAGCGGATTCAAGGACCATATAGTATATACATCAGAATCGCGCAACCATAAAAGGAAACGCCACCGCAAGAACTTATGGTTCGTTTCCCCTTCCCCCTAAACGTCTGGACATGTGTAGGTAAGATATTTCTTAGGTTGGTGGATAAGCATTTCACGCGGTTACACAAATATAGAAGGATCTTTAACAGACATAATTTAAGAATCTATTTCAGTTGTGGACCCATATATGTATATTCTACAGGAAATAAAGGAATTCTCGAACGCAGGATGGCTTTGAAGACAGCGTAGAGAATCGTAGAGAAACCATTTAGAAGACGGAAAAAAAGTAGCTAGGAAGCCTCTGCGGAGTACTGAACCATGTACCTCTCAAATTCGTCATGGAGCTATAGAAGCAATATTAGTTTATAATAGCAATCTGTGCATCATACTTAATGTAGATACATCCTGGAAATCCTAATTAGCTGTAGTATTCGTCCTGAGATAGAAAATAGCTTATTGACCTATAACTCTGTTAACACTGTACTTCTATAAGATACACTATCCCATGGCGAATACTGCATTAATTAGATCTTCTATGATACGTTTTGCATTAAGTATGTTACACAGATTACACTTGCACACACACTCTCTCGCTCTCTTTCTGTACACACACACGCATACACACACACACGTATGTACATATATACATACATACATACATACATACATACATACATACATACATACATACATTCATACATACATACATACATACATACATACATACATACATACATACATACATACATACATACATACATACATACATACATGTTTATGCGTACACACACTGACCGACAAACATGCGCACAAACAAACAAAAAGAACGCAACTCGGATAACAGACAGTCAACGACTATTGAAAAGGTTGCAAGACGCAACGAAAATTTTAGGGAAAATAATTAAGTAAATGAAAACTTTACCGGTGAGTGTGTTAAATAATAAGGAACTAAAAGAGAATGACTCTCCCCAGATACAACATAAAGAATCTTGCAAACCAAATCCAAAAACGAAATATGGCCAGATTGGAGCAATCTCAAGAATAATCAGCCGAAACTGCGAGGATAATCTGGTGCAAGAAAATTTCGAATGACCCGTCCTTGTTTTCTTTGTATCGTTTATCTGGATGTTTTGTTGTCCCTTTTTGTATCACCTAGTTGTCCGGATGTTTTGCGTTCTTGTCTCATTTTGTATTATATATATATATATATATATATATATATACACATACATATGTAATAGGGGTCACAAAAGTGACGGACGGTGCTGACTAGCACCGCAAGTCCCTAGCATATATAGCCGTGTCGTTATATACCGTTTTAAAAATCAGCACATGATTTCAACGATTTTTCTGACCAAGGAAGTTGGGTTTAACCCTATGCGCTAAGAGCTGCTGCTGAGAATTAAGGTGGTCTACACCAAGATTCGAAATCGCGAAAGAGCTATATACGCTAGGGACTTACCTCCCTTTGTCAGTCATTTAAGTATAGGGATTTAGTGGCTTTGGAGTTAATTTAATTCTTTTTTTTAGTTTAAGCGGTGCTAGTCAGCACCCTCAGTCACTTTTGTGACCTCTATTAATTTTACCTTTAGGTTCTAATAAGCCACCCTTTTCATTTGTTACACAAACACACACACACATATATGTATGTGTGTGTTCATATACATTCATATATGTGTGTGTTTGTGTTTACACATATATACGCGCTCACACATGTACACACGCACACACACTTACATACATATGTGTATGTGTGAGAGAGAGAGAGAGAAAAAGTATTTTTGAATTTATGTATGAATTTACAGATGTTTTATACATGTACGTAATGCTTATATACTTACATATGTACAGAGAAGCCATACAAATAAACAAGGAATTTGTCAGAGGAAAATAGAAATAAAATTCTTCCGATTTATTTTTACAGCAAAGACAATTTCTACGGAATAAGAATGAAAGAGAGAAATGAGTTTCCAGAAAACAAATCTAAAATGTTTGTTATGATCGACAAACAAACAAGAATTAAATCTAGAGATTATATTAATCTGTAAATAAAGTTTTGAAACACGAAATTAATTCGGTCATTTGTCTTTGAATATAATTAAATCTACTTTTAGCCTCGAATTTCTTTTTAGCTATTTTGATTCTTCTCTCTCTCTCTCTCTCTCTCTCTCTCTCTCTCTCTCTCTCTCTCTCTCTCTCTCTCTCTCTCTCTCTCCTGCACATCTTAATTGTCTCTTCCTCCTAATATTCTGTATATCATCTGTACTTTATTTTTCCCATTTTACTATCTCTTCCGCTTCTCTCTCTGTTCTATTTCTATTATCTATCTTGCATCTATTTTGACATTACTGTTCTTTTTTTCTTTTTCCTTTCTCTTATCTCCTTTATTCCATTTTTATTTATGTTTTTATTTGGAGCGCTTTCTCTTTTATAGTTGTTTGTCTAATTTTATTTTATCAAGTCAGGTATACGTTTTAGTGTGCTACATATCTGCTATAGAAAGCTACCTGTTTGTCTTCTGAATCAATTTCTTGGCAAATCTATCATTATTTCCAAAGAATAGAAGTACAAAAAAGAAAGATGTCTGATGGCTTACGATACTTCGAAACAAATCTCCTGAACATACTGTAAGCATCTATTTATTCATATTTCCTACTTTCTACTCTCTATTTAAAGACTTAATCTTTACTGCCAACTGGTGCACCAGATGCCAAATAATGGCAATTAACCAGTGCTCTGCGTTATTTTTGCTTTCAACTGATAACTAGCCAAGGGAAGAAAGGCACCTTAAGTCACGAATTAACAACTGTAAGACATATTTAATTTCCATACCGGATTTCAATAATAAGCGATCTTAATGTATTGGAGTGAATTCCATATTATCCAAAACATTAATGTTGGACCTAAGAAAGGAACACATTGATTAATTAATATCAACGTATTCTCCGGCATACAAGTCAATGTTGTCTTCTTTTGACTGTAAATTTTGATCTGAAATATTCGACTTGCATAATGGAAAATACGGTATATCTTCAATATTCTCTCTTTTTTTTTTTTTTTTTTGTAAGAGGTGGTGAAATAGCTGAGCCGTTAGACTCCTTTGTTGTATCTCTTTTGACTCTTAGCTTTCTGAATCTAATCTCACTGATATCAACTTTTCCTTGTTATCCTTTCGGGGTCGATAAATAAAGTAGCAATCTAGGACTTGAAAAACCAATGAAAACCTAATTTTTTTGCTTCCATCAGAAAACTAGCTGCCTCAATCACATTTTACTTTATATATATATATATATTATATATATATATAAAACAAAAGACGTGGTGTATTTCCACGCAAGAAAAAATATAGGCAAATTTGTTGTTGAAAATACACCTAAATTTGAAAAATTTTCTTGTAAATTTATTTGCATATATACCAAACTAGTTTCAACAATATTTTTTGTTTATCAATAGTAAAAAATTAGAATTATGAATTAGAAAAACATGTTTAAAAGTTTCAATGTTGACAAGTTTAAATGTTCATAACGGTCAATAATATAAAAACTGTTGATCAACTTATTTAAATTCACAAAATTCAGCGAAAGTTCCTGCACACGACGGAAAGAGAATCACAGAAACTGTAAACCAAATTCCCCTTTTTTTTTTACTATCTTCATTTCTCCCTTGTTTTTCTCCCTCTTAATTCAGTACGACTGAAACATTTATAGTGTTAGTAGTAGTAGTCATCAAGAAATGAATATAATCAAAGTTTCAGTCATACTGAATTAAGAAGGAGAAAAACAAGGGAGAAATGAAGATAGTAAAAAAAGGGGAATTTGGTTACAGTTTCTGTGATTCTCTTTCCGTCGTGTGCAGGAACTTTCGCTGAATTTTGTAAATTTAAACAAGTTGATCAACAGTTTTTATATTATTGACTGCTATGAACACTTAAACTTGTCAACGTTGACACTTTTAAACATGTTTTCTTAATTCATAATTCTAAATTTGTTTATTATGAACATTTAAACTTGTCAACATTAAAACATTTAAACATGTTTTTCTAATTCATAATTCTAAATTTTTTACTATTGATAAACAAAAAATATTGTTGAAACTAGTTTGGTATATATGCAAATAAATTTATTTTAAGACAATTACAAGTTTTTCAAATTTAAGTGCATTTTCAACTGCAAATTGGCTTATATATATATATATTGCAAATTCACTAACAAGATATCGGTCGGTCCGGGTTATCGTAGGAGATATTTCTCCTGCGAAGTGGGTCACATAGTCATGTCTGCACTTTATTTATGTATATATATATATATATTATATATATATATATATATATATATATATATATATTCTACTGACAAGGCAAAGCATTTCTAAACGCAAAGTCAGAAATCCGGGATCTAGAATTCTCCAGTAATTTTTTACTAGTTTCATCTTGTCTCTCTGTCTTTTCTCCATGTTGCTATATGAAAACTTAAGGTGGTTTTAGAGTCGGTTCATGGCTGCTATTTTCAGCATGGTGGTATCTCGTAGATACCCTAATTTATAATATATATATATATATATGTGTGTGTGTGTGTGTGTGTGTGAGTGACTGTTGTAGAGTTCCTAGTATTCCTTATATATGTATGTACATAAAAATATATAATTTATATGTATATATATATATATATATCTACTGACAAGGCAAAGCATTTCTAAACGCAAAGTCAGAAATCCGGGATCTAGAATTCTCCAGTAATTTTTTACTAGTTTCATCTTGTCTCTCTGTCTTTTCTCCATGTTGCTATATGAAAACTTAAGGTGGTTTTAGAGTCGGTTCATGGCTGCTATTTTCAGCATGGTGGTATCTCGTAGATACCCTAATTTATAATATATATATATATATATATGTGTGTGTGTGTGTGGTGTGTGTGTGTGTGTGTGAGTGACTGTTGTAGAGTTCCTAGTATTCCTTATATATGTATGTACATAAAAATATATAATTTATATGTATATATATATATATATATATTATATATTATGTATATATATATATATATATATATATATATATATATATATAATATATATATATATATATGCGTGTGTGTATGATGAGCGACGGATTCAAGTATAAAATCAAAAGCGACGAAAGACAAAGAAACTTAGTGTGAATAGTATTACTCCGACAATCGGTGAAAGTTTAACAGGGAAAATTATATGTATAAATCTAAAGTTTGGAGCATGTCTTTATACAGAGATATATACATAGATACATACATACATGCATACATACATATATACATACATACATATATACATGCATATATACATACAACATGCATGCATGCATGCATACATACATATCTACATATGTGTGCGCGTGCGCTCTTGTGAGTGTGTGTATATAGTAAGTTGAAAAACGTGTATTAGTTGAGTTTTTTTTGCTAGTATAAAAACCGCCGCTTGTGAGGGTGGGTTCAAAGTGTTCTAAATCTAAAAACAACATCCGAGAAGAGATAACTTTAATAATAACAACTATTTCAAATCTCTGAAAACAAAAAGACACTGCAGTTTGAAATGGATCTTGCTTTTAATGTGAGCTGGTTACAGCAACAGATTTTATTAGATCTTATCAGCGAAGCGTATTCACCTCTTTGGGGTGAGAATGAGTGTATACGTGTGCACGGTATTCGGTTGGCACAGTTTCGCATTAACGCGGTTTGATTCAATTTTTTCTTCTGCATTTCCATTTCGATTTTCCTTTTCCTTTCATATTGCTTTTCCTGCCTTCTTTAGTGATGCACGTCACACTCTAAACAAACGCTTATATTAAAAACTCAGTGTGTGTGTATGTGTGTGTGCGTGTGCGTTTGTGTGTGTGTGTGGGGGGGGGGTGATGTGTTTGTGTGTGTATGTGCAAGCGTATGTGTCATGGTGCGTAGCCGAGCGATAATAGTGCAGAACTCATGATCGCTAGATCATGGGTTCGATTCCCTGACCGGGAGACGCATTGTGTCATTGGGCAAAGCAATTTCACCTCACGTTGCTCTCCGATCACTTCGACATCTGACGTGTGACATACTGTACACTTGTTCAAGCAATGGCGATTCGATGGCGGGAGTGAGTTCAAGCATAACGCATATATTTGATCAGTATAAGCAAATCATTTGTGCAGATCATCCATCAAAAAGAGCTGAACACTCATGCGTCGTTTTTGACAGGAGACTTCACATACATGCATGCATACATACGTACGTAAGTACCTACCTACCTACCTCCATCCATCGATCCATCCATACATCCATACATCCATCCATCCATACATACATACATGACAAGCCATTCCATTCCAAAACAATTTGCTTGGTATTTATTATATTATCGATATTGTATAAGTTTATATATTGTACTATTTATGTATGTATGTATGTATGTAGGTATTCAGTTTGACTCGCAACATATGGAATAGACTGACTCGTGGTTGTAAGAGATGACATTTTCCCAAGTTGTGTCGAAATGTGATCGAACGTGCGACCTCGTGCTTGTGAAGCGAGCTTCTTAACCGTTCGGCCAAAAGCAACATCTGCTATTGATATATTATTTCAGCAATGTAACTAGACGTGTGTCGTTTTGCGATTTCTTTTCCCTCTTTGGACTTTTCCCTTTTTCCTTTCCGACAAAGAGCTATGCTCGAAACGTCAAACTCTCTTCTATCGCCGATCCTAATGCTAATATATTTCTTATGCACGTCCTCGTGTTATCAGTTTTTATTCGTTTATTTGAATTGACTACATATATATGCATATGCATATATATATATATATATATATATATTATATATATATTATATATATATATGTAGGTAGGCATGTATGTATATATATATATATATATATATATATATATAAAGGAAATGAAGAAAATGCTGACAAAATAATTTAAGTAATTTAAGTAATTTAATTAGGTGAAAGTTCTTTTTACCGGTTGCGCATTTGTTATGCTTATCAAAATATATTTTTTAAAGAATCTCTCTTTAAAAAATATATTTTGATAAGCATAACAAATGCGCAACCGGTAAAAAGAACTTTCACCTAATTAAATTACTTAAATTACTTAAATTATTTTGTCAGCATTTCCTTCATTCCTTTTTATATATCACAACTCGTGTTCCACATCTCCTTTTTTAAATATATATATATATATTATATATATATATATATATATATACATGTATCATGTGTGTATATATATATGTGTGTGTGTTTATATATAAATACATACAAAATAGAACAATATATAAACTTATACAATAATGATGATATAATAAATTTGGGAACACGGCTGTTATTACATAAACCTAATGATTGCGAAACGCATAAAAATACTAGTTCATTTCAATATTGCAAAATTGTAAAAATTGCAAATAATGAAACGTGAAGACCAGACTTAGTTGGAATTTCATTGATTAATATATTCTTCTATACACAGACATACAAACACGGATATACATACATACATACATACATACATACATACATACATACATACATACATACATACATACATACATACATACATACATACGTACATACATACATATATACATATATGTGTGTGTGTGTATGTGTATATATATATATATATATATATATATTAATAATAACAATATGACAACAAAACAATGAATGAGACCTCGATATTATACAAATAGAGGAATTTATCTATAAATATATGTGACAGTTAGTTGGTTGTCAATATAACACTCAGAGTTGCGGATGCCGGTGCTGAAGTCTGCTCCGGCATCTCATCAGTTATTAAGATAAACCTCAAATTGTGATAAATCTCGCTTTCTTTTTTTCCTAATGGCTTTAAACCAGTCAACGACTTCTATACTATTGGACCATTGGTTTGTCTTAATAACTGATGAGATGCCGAAGCAGACTTCAGCCCCGGCATCCGAAACTCTGAATTTTATTATGACAACCAACTAATTGTCACACACACACACCACACACACACACACACACACACACAACACACACACATATATATATATATATATAAAACTCGGATATATATACAGAGCTAGAGAGAGAGATACATACACACACACAAACATACGCGCGCGCGTGCACACTCCGGAAACATACATACATACATAAACGCATGTGTGTCTGAGCATACGCGAAAGAGAGAAAGAGACAGAGAAAAAGAGATTTAAAAAATTATTCAAGTTCTTGAACTAATTACCATTATATAGGAATTTATATGTAAAGATTTTTACATATTCAGTCTGTAGTTTATGTAGTCAGTGAAATTCAAGAAAGAAAAAAACACCTATGTATATTTCCATGTTAGTGAAATGAAATATATAGTACTTTTGTTAAATCAATGAATGATTTTTATGTATTTTGCAGATGACAGTGAGTCTACTTCATGTCTACGCAGCAGTTAATGGTAAATAATGTTTCATGAATATATTCGTTAATGATGTAGTCAGAAGCTACAATTGGTGAATGGTAAAGAGAGAGAGAGAAAGAGAGAGAGAGAGGGGAGATTTTAAATTAAAGTTACATAAAACTCTTTAAATTTTTGTTTGGAAATCTCTGGAAAAACTGAAGATTCTTATTATTTTAAAGAAACAGACTAAATAGTGTCTGCAAATTACATAATCAGTAAACATTTAGAATATATGAGTATTTTTATTTCATCAAAGTAAGTAGAAAAAGTAAAATGACCACAGACAACTATTCTAACGATGCTTATTTGGAGGTTGTGAATCTTCAGAGAAGTAAATGCAACTCACTACATGGGAGGTATTTAAAGCTTCTTTATTTATTACTAGCAGTATCGCCCGGCGTTGCTCGGGTTTGTTTCGACCCTTTAGAATTGGAATTTTTGAAAAGTAAATGGCGTCACGGCAGTCAAAAAATCGTAAAAAATATGGATTTTCATAGAAAATAAGCACCTTTTTTATATAAATAATTTTTAGTGTTAACATGGTCCGATTTGAAATTTTTCTTCTACGGAAGGAAGAACAAGCCTTCTTCTATCATACTCTCAATTTTGGCCAACTTGCGCCGCAGGGTCTCGGAGGAGATAGTGTTAGTTGAAGGCTACCAAAACTGCCATACACAGACAACTTCAGCTTTATATATAGAGAGATATATTTATTGTACACCGAGTCACTCATTTGCAGGATGCTTCAGACTAAAATGCATATGACACAGTTGTTATGAAATTAAAAGAAGGGGGTCTAGTGATTGACAGAAGAGTATTTGCTAAAGCTTTGAGAGAAAAGATTGCAAACTTAAATTTATGTTACCGATTATCAGTCGTTGTTAATAATATATTTAGTGTAATATTTTTTAAAATCCTAAACAGGAACATTCGAAACGTTTCTCCTTTATTGCAAACAACAACGTTAACTGCTGACTGCTACAAAGCAATAAAACCACAGCAATATATCTTCCTTTAAATACATTACTTTTTTTTTATTTTAACTTTGTGGGGGCTCTCATAAAATGAAAAGAAATCTTGACAGACACGATAATGCAGCTTTTCTTTGTTAAAATACTCCAGAACTAAACGGAAACGAAATAAAAGAGCTGTAAAATTTAAAACTTGGGAGGCAAGCCATTGTATTCATAAAACTGTCGTTTGTTAGAGAATTGATTATGAGAGCGAGATGTCGAAATAAAGTTTGTAGCTAAGGTTGTGTATGGTGGATAGTTAAATTTTTGTGTTTATTATCATTACATTCCTCAAAGCAAAATTAACGTAGAACAAATTAGTGCAAAACAAATCAAAAAGGAAATTAGAGTAGACACTAATAAATTACAAGAAGGAATTATTAATGTATTATTCTTAAACCAATGCAATTAACATACTTTTATTCCAGTAGAGTATACCTTAACAATATAGTCTCCAAAGTAAATTAATTATTCTTATGCAAATTAATTGTTACCTATAAATCTTGCACTACATTTCAGCGTAGATTTCCTAAGAATTTGGTCATGCTTATTTTGTTTAGTCTGACGGCAATTTAGTAAGGCTTTTTGAATCAACTCCATTATAGTCACGAGAATAAAATAAACCAAAGTCAGCCCTAAGTGGATTTGAGCAAAAATGTGCCGCATCAAATGACATACTCATCCATTAATCTAAAACACTTCATCCATAATCCTCAGCTTCCAGCCAAGCCAACCAGTTAGTAATAATATGAGTAGAAATATTACATAATCATTAAGTATCATAAAACTTAATGAATATGTAATGATGTTTCTATTGACATGTGAATGAATCAACATTCTATTAAGCACATACATACACACATACATACATACATACATACATACATACATACATAATACATACATACATACATACATACATACATACATACATACATACAAATGAGCGTGCATGCAAACGACGTCTGTGTGTGTGTGTGTTTCTACTACCACTATCGATTGACAACCAATGTTGCTGTGTTTACGTTACCATAACTTAGCGGTTTGGCAAAAGAGTCTAATAGAATAACTACGAGGCATACAATGTTCGACCAAAAGCGGTGCTCCAGCATGGCCGCTGTCAGATGACTGAAACAAGTAAAACAAAAAAAACTATGCCATTTTAATCCCGAGCGAGGCTGGGTATCTCTGCTAGTATATATATATATATATATGTAGGCGTAGTATATATATATAATAGGCGTAGGAGTGGCTGTGTGGTAAGTAGCTTGCTTACCAACCACATGGTTCCGGATTCTTCTGCTATAGCCTTGTGAGTGGATTTGGAAGACGGAAACTGAAAAAAAACCGTTGTATATCTCTTATTATAAAAGGCAGATTTTATCTGCCTCCCTTTGGGAGTTATACAAATCTACAATATAGGATTTCTTCAATTACAATTTACCTAGCATTTTTAAGAGTACAATGCATCGCGTCATGCCAGGTCCAGTTTTTAAAATTTAAACTCCAATTAAGCAAAATTTACAGAAAACTCACATTCTGGTGTGTGTGTCAAATGCTTTTCTTAGTCTGGTTTACACCACACGCAAACGCACACACACAGTGGGCAACGAATAAAATGAAAGTAAATAGCGACAGAGTGATTTGAGGAAGACTAAACTGAAAGTGTTTAAACCACTACTCAAAAAAAAAAAAAACACAGCAAACAGAAACAAATAAATACATAACCATTTAATCCTCACACAACTTCTTCAATTAGAATTTACCTAAGATTTTTCAAAGTACTCCATTCGCTCATGCCATAATATATTTTTTCAATTTCCCCCCAATTAAGACAAAATTCGAGAAAACTCAATATTTTAACATATCACTCCGAAAGCATTGATGTACATGTGTGCGTGCGTGAGTGTGTGTGTGTCATTCTTCACACACACGCATACACATACATATACAACTACATACAACTACATACACATACAACTACATACAAACACGTGTGTGTTTGTTATTAGTAAAAAAGGCGCAAAAACACAAGTCACTTATCATTCCAACACATTTGCAAAGACACACGGAGGACAGAAAGGTAAATTGGCTTTTATTTTACTCTGTATATATTTTATTATATAATATTATATAGATATATGTATATATAATTGCAGTATGAAACAGTGTTTATGTATAAACAGACGACACTTATATATAGTTACCAAGCCGCCCGAATTTACCTATTCATATTTAAATGAGAATATCAGAGCAAATCTCTTTAGTACATCCGTGAAAACACGTATTATACTTCGTAAACACTTCAACTAGTTTTGTACAAAAATCGAAGTGTAATTTTAATTCCGTGAATTATGGGAGATTTTTTTCCGAAATTTGTTCCTATTGTGTTTTCAAAATTTTTAATTCTGACAAAAAATGGATACGAATTTCATTATATCAAGCAGCGAGTCAGAATTCGAAGGATTTTCTACTGAAGACCTTCATAAATCTAACTCTATGACTGAAAAAAAAAAAGCATCTTTATATAAGAGTGAAGTTGTGTGTCTGTCTCTCCTACGATTTAGATTCCTAACTACTCCCACATTTTGCAGTGCAGTTTAACCAAAGCGGGGTATCTTATAGTCGTGATTCATATCGAGCCCTTCTGGGTATTAGCGTGCGTCTACGATGAGTCTACGATTTAAAAAAAATTTACCATCATATTTTTCCATTTTAATGCATTTTTTTCGCTTTTATATAAGGGAAGTAACTCTCTAAAAATATCTACGATGGGTCAACGATTTAAAAAATATTTACCTTAATTTTTTTTCAATTTTTAATGCATTTTTTGGCTATAACTTTCTAAAAATGCTTATATAGTTATTTCCCTTACAACCCGAGCAACGCCGGGCGATACTGCTAGTATATATATATATATATATGTTTGTGTGTCTGTGTTTGTCCCCCAACATCGCTTGGCAAATGATGCTGGTGTGTTTACGTCCCCGTAACTTAGCGGTTCGGCAAATGAGACCGATAGAAAAAGTACTAGGGGTCGATTTGCTCGACTAAACACGGTGATCCAGCATGGCCACAGTCAAATGACTGAAACAAGCAAAAGAGTAAAAGAGTATGGGGTGTATGAAAAGTTTTGAGCCTTCAAACTTTTGAGCTTTGAAGTCTTGTGCCTTCATCAGATGTCTTGTACCATGCTTTGCATCTTTTGAGGTTCGAGACTTTTCATATACCTTCGTGTATATATATATATATATATATATATATATATATAATATATACATACATACACACACACACACAGACACACATATACATATACATATATATATATATATTATGTATATATATATATATATTTATGTATATATATATATTATATATATATATATATATATATGTATGTATATATATCTATATACATACTCACACGCACGTGTGCATATACATGCAAACACACATATATACATATATATGTCTACGCATACACGCACATACACACGCATATATACGTACGCATCACTACGCTAATATATACATCTCTATACATGCACACACACATACATACGCGGAAAACGTATTTTATTTATAATATATATATATATATATATATATATATATATATATATATAACATAAGGGACTAAAGCCATCTGAATATGGCTATGGACAGGGCAGGGTGGTGGGGGTGTTACTGTTGCATTTAGCCCCAGGCGAACATCAACGTCGCAGATAGGTTGACACCATCACGGCGTCCTTTATCCTGCAAGGAAGCGGGGGCCTACCACACGTTGATGATAGGCAATACCTTGAAAACTAGGTCCGTGTGTGTTTCCGCTTCATCGGGGAATTATCTCCTTTGCAGGATAAAGGACGCCGTGATGGTGTCAAGCCTATCTGGCGACGTTGATGTTCGCCGGGGCTAAATGCAACAATAACACCCCACCACCCTGCCCTGTCCCTAGCCATATTCAGATGGCTTTAGTCCCTTATGTTATGGAGCAGTTACTGTCTATATCTCATTTAGAGAATTATTATTGCTATATATATATATATATATATATATATATATATATATATATATATGTATGTATGTATGTATGTATGTATGTATGTATGTATGTATGTATGTATGTATGTATGTATGTATTTTCTATATGAATGTATGTATGTATGTATAACAAATTCTAGTTATCATCGTAGTAGATCTCCGTTGCACATAAACTTAGAACTTAGCATATACTAATATTTATACAAATAGTAAAGATATAAAGAATGTAAGAAATATATATGTAGGCATATATAAATAGATATGTGTGTGTGTGTGGTGTGGTGGTGTGTGTGGTTGTTGGTGTGTGTGTATATATATATATCTATAAATAGATATATATATATATATATATAACACAACACACACTATATATATATATACATATTATATATATATAATATATATATATTATATATAATATATATATATTAATATATATTAATATATATATATATATATATATATGTATATATTATACACACATATATATACTACACAGGTAGAGTATTCTAGGAATTGTTTGCCAGTTTGTAGAATGTGAATTCACGTACTTATGCATGTATATATATTTAACCTAACTTCTGAGCTTATTTTACTGGAACTATCCAAACAATAGTAATCAATTTACACAAGTAGAAGTTTTTTTTTGAACAATTTTTATCTTGAAAATCATCTTCTAATTTTGTTTAAAAGTGAAAGAGAAGAGAAAGTGAAAGATGTATCAACGTATATATGAAATGGATGTGTGTGGTATATGTGTGTGTTTGTGTGTATGTGTGTGTGTTTGTGTGTATGTGTGTGTGCTTGTGTGTCTCTGTGTTTGAGAGGGAGAAAGAGAGTGTGCTACTTACACATAAATGAGAATACACACGTTCACTCACACTCTCCCTCCCCCTGTCTCTCTCACTCTCTCTATCTCTATCTCTCTCTCTCTCTCTCTCTCAAACACACACATACACACGTACATACAAAAATGATGTGCGCATATGTATTGATGTACGTATGTATACAGGACAACACATCCCTTCACTCACTCTCTCTTTTTCTCTCTCTCTTCCCTTCTCTCTCTCTTGCCCTCTTTCTTTCACACACGCACGTTCATTTCATATACACGTACATACATCTTTCACTTTCTCCTCTCTTTCACTTTAAAACAAAGGTACATAAATAAAATTTTTTTACGGAAATTAACGAACTCCGGATGATGAAATCACATTCAGTTAAAAGTATTTCTAAATGATTAAAATAGTGTGTAGGTCAAAATGTCGATAGTTTTTTCTTAGAGAAGGCGAGAACTATGTGTGTATATATGTCACAGGTAGCGGACGAGTGTTTGTGCTGATTGACTCGCCATGACATTCATTATATATGTGTATATTATGTATGTGTGTTGACGTCACGGAAGCCATATGTTCTTTCGTCAAGAAATAACAAAAATTGTGTTTAATCCTTTAAATAGAGGTTCCAATGTCACAAAAATTTGTACTGCACTGCCGAAGATATGAAAATATTTATGTAAAAAGCATTAAGATAAGATACACTATTTCTGAGATATTTCAGTTACACACAAACATCTCAAGAGTTTTAGTATTATCAATATATATATATATATATATGTGTGTGTGTGTGTGTGTATTATACATTGGTATTATACATACATACATATATACATACACACACATATTTATACATATATATGTGTGTGTATGTATTTATATATGTATGTATGTATATATATATATATATATATAATATATATATATATATATATTATATATATATACATATATAGTGTGTGTATGTATTATATATATATGTATGTATCATACATATATATAACACATAAAGCTATATACACTACTTTGTATCTGGGTATGTGAAAGAATATGTATGCATGGGAGGGAGAGGTTACCTACTAACTAAACTTTATATAGTGGCTTTAAAAAAGTATAGAAGAGACAGTCATAAATTAGATTTGTACCTAGGCAGATTCTAGTGAGAGTGGAACCAAATGATTTGTTATTACAGAGAAGTGATTCTTTAGATACCTTTCAAGTACATAATTGTCAAGAACAGCAAACGGTCGGTCTTTATCACTTTATCACGTTTTTGTCTCTATACGCTTGATTTCACTCCTTATTTTATTTTTTATTTTTCTTCTTAATAATCTGACCATGAACATAGAATTGTGTTTTATAGTTAACTGAACAGGGAGTTCTTTTGGTTTTTGTTTCTTTGTTTTGGAATTTTCTATTTTTATTATATGATATTTTTGTATGTCTTTATATATATAGGTTTAATTTCGTTTGCAAATTGTCGAGTATAGCACACTGCTGTGGTTATTCATTCTGGTTGGAGTGAAATGACAGATTTAACGAAAAACGTATTCAAAATACCTGAAGAAACACATTTTACACCCTTGATGGATGGTAGAGATTATGCAATAAGTTAATTATATCATATCACCAAAGTACTACAGTTTTTACGATATGTAGAAACAAATGTAGTAATGGGATAATGGGATAAAGAATATCATTCAATCCATTTTCTCTTAATCGTTTCTGATGTATATATACATATAATGATATAAACAATATATATATATATATAATATATATTATATATATATATATATATATATATATATATATATATATATGTATATATAGGGAGAATTCACAAAGCAAACAAAAGACCGAAGACAGGTGGTGAAGACAACAAATAGATGTATTAGTATAACGCTCAGGAAGTGAAAAGGTCTTTAACGTTTCGAGCCTATGCTCTTCCACAGAAAGGAACACAGAAAGAACCAACGAGAGAAAATAGAGAATTATAGTGGCTAGCGATCTATCATGGCGAAGGCCGGACAGAAGGGTCGCATATATATATGTATATAAACTGCTTTATCGAAAACGTATCTTGTTGTTAAATGCTCGAAATACGAGAGTAGAAAAACAGCCAACACCTGATGAAGGGTCGTTTTCTGCGTTGTTTGTCTTGATTTCCATTTGTGTCTTTCGTTGTTCAAAAAAATAGTTCATATTCCATGTACTCATACTTCGTATTTTTTGTTGTACACGTTTCAAATGAGATAGGCTGGACATGTTATTAGATGAAAAATGAGCGATTGCCAAAGCGTCTTCTTTACGGTGAGCTCAGCTTTGGTAAGTGACCACAACATAAGCCGAGGAAAAGGTATAAAGATTGTGTGAAGGAAAACCTGAAGAAACTAGATGTGATCAAAAGTGATTGGGAAACTGATGCTCTGGATTGGAACAAGTGGAGTAGTGTTGCTATGACTGGTTGCAAGGCATGAGAGGAAAAGATGGAAAGGAACAATTGGAACTGGAATCAGCTGTGAATATTGGATATGTATCACGTGTGATCGTGTTCTGTTGTCAAAAGTAGGATACGTGAATCATATGAAGTCACACGAAAATCGAAATGCACAGGTAGATAATAATATAAAACCCCAACCGCCTCTTATGACTTGTGTCATATGTGACAAATCTTATCTGAACTTAAAAGACATATGCCAGTTCACAAAAGCACTCCTTCAGAATGGGCAAAGATGTAGAAGAAACTTGAATATCTGTCACTTGTGTTTTAGACCCCGTCAGTCAGCAGTTGGTTTTAAAAGTCATCTGAGGGCTCATCAACGGAGGAATTGTGGTGTGTAATTGTGTAATGTGTATGTTGATGGAACGGCTATCATCTGTCAGAATGAAAGAATCACATATATGTGCGTGTGTATGTATGTATGTAGGTATGTATATATATATATATATATATATATATATATATATATATATTATATATATATACAATATATATATATATATATATATAAAAGATTCGAGTCGTGAAAAATTGGTTTAACATTGGTACAAGGCCAGCAATTTCGGGGTATATAAGTTTATTACATCGTCCCCAGTACTTAACTAGTACTTATTTTATCGACCTCGACGGAATTTGAACCCAGTACGTAAAGGTGGACGAAATGCGGCTAAGTATTTTGCCCGGCGTGCTCACGATTCTGCCAGCTCGCCGCCTATAAGTCTTGAATATTGCAATGCAAAATAAAATGTTCTACCCTAGAAAAGATTAAGCGTCTTCTGGGTAGATTTATCGCAAAATAAGGCTATTGCTTTTACTAATCAACACTCTATAACCAACGTGGTATCCTGTAACTTTCACTTTTACTAATGACTCAATAACCTCATATATCGTTTAACAAAAAATAATTTTATAAATATTTTCCTTAACCCACTTTCCAGAATTATGCCTATGTTTCCTCTTTAAACTACAATAATTCAAACTAAATATTATCTCTATTAAACTCTTTTTGTTTTTATTTCAGTGCTGAGACATGGAGATTAACTTTGTAAAAAAGTAGTATGAATATTTGACTTTATTAAAAAAAAAAAAGATAGCAATGACCATATTTAAAGTTTCTAAGACACAAAAGTTTAAGAAAGAATTCAACCACCTATAAATCGATATTATAGAGATTCATTAACAACACTGTAGTGTGTGTGTGTGTGTGTTGTGTGTGTGTGTGTGTGTGTGTGTGTGTGTGTGTATGTGTGTGTTGTTTTAATTTGTTTGTTTGTTTGGGTTTTCCTCTCGTTTCTTCTTGCTCATTAATTGCAATACGGTTTTAGTAGCGACAAAGGTCATATTCAACATCAGAGTTATTTCCGTTGATTAAATCAGTTCTTTTCATTATCCATTTTTACTTGGAAAAAATTTGACACTTTTTGATCTCTGACATTAAAGGAAGTAATAATTGACCTAATGGTTAGTAAATACTAAATAATTTCATAACCATGGCAGACTATAGCATTAAAAAAATTTTTTAGAAAAAAAATTATATCAAACCTTTTACTTATTAATTGAAGGAAGAAGGTTGATGAATCTTAACTGGCAATCATCCGGTTATGCATTTATATAACGGTTCCAAATTTTTGCACAAGGTCAACAATTTTAAGAGAGAGCGTAAGTCGATTACATTGACCCCGAAAGGATGAAAGGAAAGGTCGACCTTAGCGGAATTTGAACCAAGTACGTAAAGCGCTGAAAGAAATTTTGTTAAAAATTTTTGTCCAACTTGCTAACGATTCTACCATTACATCGCTTTAAGGCATTTATTCAATACAACGTACATAGAAGAGGATCATGAGAGCAAAAACAAGCGAGAGTTTGAATTCTGTCATTACTATTCTTGAGTGGAAAATTTAATCCATCGCCCTGCCGTCAACAAGCGTTGGATGCCCTGTAAGGCCATTAGTGCTGCCTTTCTACCGTTGATAAAACCGTGAAAAAAAGTTACAAAAAAACATTCAATGCCCGTTTGAATTCAGTTCATTTCAATTACTCCATTTATGCTTATGAAAATATCATCTTTTAATATATATATATATATATATATATATATATATATATATATAATATATATATATATATATATATACATATATATATACATATTATATATATAATATGTGTATATATATATATATATATATAGACACACACACACGCACACACACACCACACACCACACACACACACAACACACACACACACACACAACACATATATATATATATATACGTGTCCGTCTTCCTTCCTCTGTGGTGTGTGGTTGTGTCTAAATAGGAAATCAATTTTTGGTATAAAAACCATCAGCTTACTGTGAACTGAATAAAACAAAAATGTTATCACGTTGGAATAAAGATTGTAAGTGGGGAGAAATTCTTTTTATTTTATTTTCATCATCTTTCTCGAAGACATTAGCGACATAAGTGAAGTGAAATGGCGTCAACTGGGAATAAGGTTTTCACAAAGATTACTTATGATTCTTCTCTACAGTCAGTACATGCCACAGTCTAAAAAGATGGTGGGAACAGTGAGTGGTATTTAAAGAATGATAATATCTATGGAAATTATAAATAGATAACACTGTATTGATTTCTTACATAGATATACCATCTCAGATTTAGGCAGGTGAAGAAGTGAAATATGGAAGTGACAAAATATTTGTTGTCTGAAATACAGAGCACTAAATTCGAAACGGATTTAATTTAAGTTATATCGTTTCTATTAGGAAGAAATTATTTCAACGAATTTCTTAGCTTTTTATAGGTCATTTTGATATTGGCATTATTAAGGCTATAATTGTAGGTATGCTAACAACTTCATAACTACAACTCAATAAACTATAAGAAAATATTCTAATATATTTCGAATATTCATTGGCTAAATTATGTTCAAAAAGTTGTACACACTGTGTTTGGTGTAGTTTCAAATTGTTTAGAAATGGAAAATTTATTTCTTTTTGTTAGCATCTGTTAACATCTGTTATATTGAGTTCATGGTGAACTTGAAATAAGAATAATTTTAATCGGATTTGGTGCAAGAGAATTTTAATATCGATAAACAAACAAAAATAGGATTCCATTTGGAAAGAGACATATGAATAAATACTTCTATTCATCTACACATTTATGCCTAAATGTATCTCTCTCTCTCTCTCACTCTCTCTCTCTCTCTCCTCTCTCTCTCTCTCTTTCTCTCACACATATGTAAGTACATATATACATCCATATATAAGTACATTTATACATATATACACACACACATATATATTATTATTATTATTATTATTATTATTATTATTATTATTATTATTATTATTAAAAATAATGATAATAATATTTATATGATTGAGGTTATTCCTCCAGAAAGAAAAAAATCAAATAAAGAAGAGTGCTATTGTTATCAAATGAACGATATTTCGACATCTTGTGTGTCTTCCACAGGTTCAAAAATAAACTTGCC
>NC_043000.1:65067245-65079745 GCF_006345805.1 Octopus sinensis | reverse complement strand
GTATGTATGTATGTATGTATGTGAAAGAGAGAGAGGGAGGAAAGTCTGTGTGTGTGTGAATGTGTGCATGCGCGCTTACGCAACAGTATCCGTGATTGTGTTTTATGTTTACACTAATCTGAAAAGCAGACGGTGGTTGTTTATGTCGTGTGTCTCTTTATGTCCCTTGACTTAGCGATTCGACATTACAGATTGATAAAATAAATAGTGGGCTAAGATTTTTTACAGGTATAGATATTATCGGCTAAATCCTTGAAGGCAGTGCTCCAGCATGACTACAGTCCAATATTGAAACCAGTAAAGAATAAAAAGTATATGATAGTAACTCTGCCATTTTAATACATGCACGTACATTAATATATATCAGAGTGTTTATATATGTATAACTACGTATGAATGGGGGGTATATGTGTGTTCGTGTATGTGCATGTGTGTGTGCATGTGTGTGTGTGTGCGCGCGTGAGTGTGTGTGTGTGTGCGTGAGTGTGTGTGTGTGTATGTATGTGTGTGTGTGTGTGTGTGGTGTGTGTGTGTAAGATAAAGCTCTCTATTTATACATGTTTTTGTAATATACATCTTGAGGTCTGTTGACCAATTTGAGGTTGTATTGTTCCTCTTATTATTCATACTATACTGTATTTCCTGCTATAGAATTAGTCCTTGTATGAAATCGAGATTATTTGGAAAGTTGTATATATTTTTATAACTGGCAGTGTAAAAGGTTCAAATATTGGTTAACAAACAGTTTACTGTCATAGAAATAGTGAAAGTAAGTTATTCTAAAAAAAAAATTAAAGTAAATTGCAATAGAAACCGGAAATGACGACAGTAACATCCCAAAATATCATGTAAACAATGTATGTATGTATCACTTTCTAACCCACGTTTACATTAGTTGAATTATTATTCTTTTACTTGTTTCGGTCATTAGATTGTGGCCATGCTGGGGTGCCGCATTGAAGGTTTTAGTCAAATACATCGACCCCCACAATACTTATTTTTTGAAACTTAGCGCTTATTCTATCGGTCTCCTTTTGATTGTCAAGTCGTGGTGGGGGACAAACAGAACACTAAGACACACGTGTAATGTATGTGTGTGTGTATATATATGTATGTGTATATATATATAATATATATTAATATATATATATATATATATATATATATATAATATATATATATATATATATATATATATATTATATATATAAAATTAATTAAGGTAGAAATTGATATTTATCAATTAAGACCAGTGGTCTAGCATATTAAAAAAGAATCCGAAGATTAAATATTTATATATACCAATTAAGGACTGACACACAAAAGTGGACACTCAACATGCTCTAGATATAGACGTATGGAATCATCGCCACACTTCACAAAAAGATTATGTTCTCAATCAAACTCAGCAAGCACAAACCATAGCAATAAACAAGTGAAAAATATACGAAATAAAATATTACCCATGTACGAATTAGTTTCGCTGTTATTTTCCGCAAGGAAAACTGCAGCCATCATCAGCATGGTCCGTTATAAATGCAATTTGCTGGACTAGATGCCAAACACGATACCGAAATATCGCGTGCATGGAGTTCAGCCTATTACATTTGATATATCTTTCAAATGCCGTTACTTGGCGCGTTGAGACCCGAGAAAACTAGCCTGCAGCAATAATTAGCAGCAGTCAATTTATCGGTTAGAGACATATTTATTTATATAAAATTAATTAAGGTTAGAAATTGATATTTATCAATTAAGACCATGTGGTCTAGCATATTAAAAGAATCCGAATATTAAAATATTTATATATACCAATTAAGTGAACACGAAAATGGACATCAACATGCTAGATATAGACGGTCAAATCGCCATGTCAAACCCAAAGATTATGTTCTCAGATCAAATCAGCACAACCATAGCATAAACAAGTGAAAAATTACGAAATAAAATATTACCCATGTCTAATTAGTTTCATCATCAGCATGGTCCGTTAGAAATGCAATTTGCTGGACTAAGATGCAAACACGATACCGAAATATCGCGTGCTGGATTCAGCCTATTACATTTGAATATATCTTTCAAATGCCTTTACTTTGGCGCGCGTGACCATGCTGATGATGGCTGCAGGTTTTTGTCCTTGCGGAAAATAACAGCGAAACTAATTAGTACATGGGTAATATTTTATTTCGTATATTTTTCACTTGTTTATTGCTATGTTTTTTGTGCTGAGTTGATCTGAGAACATAATCTTTTGTGGTGAATGGCGATTTGACGTCTATATCTAGCCATGTTGACTGTCCACTTTTCGTGTTCAGTCCTTAATTGGTATATATAAATATTTTAATCTTCGGATTCTTTTTTAATATGCTAGACCACTGGTCTTAATTGATAAATATCAATTTCTACCCTTAATTAATTTTATATAAATATGTTCCTAACCGATAAATTGACGCTGCTAATTATTAGCTGCAGGCTAGTTTCTCGGGTCTCAACGCGTGTAAAGGCATTTGAAAGATATATTCAAATTAATAGGCTGAACTCCATGCACGCGATATTTCGTATCGTGTTTGCATCTAGTCCAGCAAATTGCATTTAACGGACCAGCTGTGATGGCTGCAGTTTTCCTTGCGAAAATAACATCCGATAACTAATTATACAGGGTAATTTTTTAATTTCGTATATTTTTCACTTGATTTATTGCTATGGTTTTGGTGCTGAGTTTGATCTGAGAACAGAATCTTCGTGGTGAATGGCGATTTGACGTCTATATCTAGCATGTTGACTGTCCACTTTTCGTGTTCAGTCCTTAATTGGTATATATATAATATATATATAATATAATGTATATTATGTGTATGTAGTATGTATGTATGTTAAATGTATGTAATGTATGTATGTATGTATATATATCACCTTTATCACCTTGACCGACCAGTCCGTCAGGCGTCCATTTGACACCGCCTGGTCACAGCACGCTGTCCCACTTCTCTCTGGATCGCGCCTTTCTCATCCACGTGATGCCAATCGTCCTCCTACTCGTTACTCCACCTCGTGGAAGTCTTCCGGGTGGCTTTTCCGCTCGCGTCGGGTACCACTCGCAACTGTTGCGTCCACCGATTATCGGTGAGCCGGGCGACGTGTCCAGCCATCTATACTTGCTGCGTGTATACTCTGCGATGACATCTCTCACCGGACTTCTTTCTGATGATCTCGCTACTTATGTGCTCTCTCACGAGATACCAAGCATTGACCTTTCCATGGCTCTTTGACGTTACCAGTCTTGCTCTTCTCTCTTTGTGGTAGCCCATGTTTCACACTACCATATAACATTGCATGCAGAACTGCACTGTTATAGAGGTTGGCGCGGGTGGTCTGTCCAACCTTCCTTTGAGCACAGTCCCTTATGCCATTGAACGCCTTCACCGCCCTACTCTCCGTGAGCTCCTTTTCGATTCGATATCTCGGCACATATTACTTCTATCCCGGTAGACGTATTCCCTTACCTATTTCATCACTGCCGATCACCATCGACCTGTTGGTACTTTGTCTGACCGCATGAACTTTGTTTTCATGCGGTTCATCTTGAACCTACTCAGAGCTTTGATGTCGAGCTCCGTCAGCATGGTCTGAAGCTGATCCCTGTTCAGTAATGAGTACGATATCGTCAGCGAAACGTTATGTATAATATATATATATATATATATATATATATATATATATATATATATATATCTATATATATATATGTGTTGTGTGTGTGTTGTATGTATATATATTATATATGTGTATATATATATATATATATATATAATATATATATATATATATATATATATACGTCGGGGTTCTTTCAGTTTCCGGCCAATCAAATCTATTCACAAGGCTTTGAGAATCAAATGTTTCCTCTCAAAAAAGGAATCGACTCGAGTGAATCCACAGGAATATCGCCTCCACTTCCTATTGGTTCTTTATAACTCAATCGTGCGGAATTATTGTATTCTTCATATGACCATGTCGGCTACCATGCGTTGACATGCAAATCACCGAAGTGCCTTCTCAGAAGTATTTGTTACTAGGTATAAATACGTTGGGACGATGTGTAGCAGCTGAGATACATCATTCCAATCTATCTCAGCTGCTATTTCTAGAATATCTAAGATATCACTAGAACGTACTATACATGTAGGTACCTGTGGACGTGATATAATGAAGGAGTTCTTTATTTTTTACATGAAATTTAGGCATGACATTGTCACTTCCGGTTTGGAATTTACTTTAATTTTTTAGGACAATTTACCTTCACTTTTTTATAACGGTAAACTGCATGTTAACCCAAAGTTTTATAAGAAACAGTTATTTATACTCAGTAATGCGTATCAAATATTCTTAGTTCTCACTTTTGGTTCTCTTTATCTTACATTTATAACTGATGTTCCCAAGGAAAGGCATGAGTATCACAACTATTACGTTATCGTCGATCGTACCGTGTTTTAAATATATGAAAGTATCTGTTATTTATGATAACTTGTGTCAGAGTATAAAGAAATAAATTATCGGAAATGGTGCTCCACAGACATATGTTTTGATTTATATAACAAAAAACTTTTACTAATTTACATATTCATCACTTTCTTCTTAGGACAAGCTATTATGATTACAAATAGTGTCTGTGTCACTTTTAATAGGATTTCTTATTTTCTTATTAATTTCTTCGGTATGGTAATATGTAATTTCACCTCATCATGCCTTCTGATAATTTTCTCAAATTTTTATTTGACAACAGTCAATGCGTTGATTTATATTAAAATATGCTGAAACGTCTTCAAATTATTATGAACTCCATAAAAGCATTGATCTTCATTATTTTCCGTATACTAAGATATAAAAGTCAGCGCCAACAACAGTAACAATAAAAGCTAGAACAAAAGTAGTCATAAAATACAAAAGCATGGAGAACATCCTGAATTATATTGGAATTTGGGCACAAGGCCAGCAATTTCGGGGGAGGGGGGAATCGATGACATCAACTTCGGTGCTCGACTGGTACTTATTTTATCGACATCGAAAGGAAGAAAGGCAAAGTCGACTTCGGCGGAATTTGAACTCTAAACGTAAAGACGGACGAATTTCCACTAACGACTCTGCCAACTCGCCGCCTTTTCCTGAATTATAATAATAGTAGTTACAGAATCCCCGTTCAAAACATTTTGTATGGAAAGGTTTTATTGATTCCATTCACCAATGATTCTCCTTTCTTTTTCTTTCCAAAAATTTGAGTTGGTGGAAATGAGTACAAGAAGTCGCTAACACTTCTCTTCATTTTTCCCTTCTCTCATCACACCAGTGACTTTGTTTTTAAGAACTTCAGTTAAAGAAAAAAAATCCTTTGTAAACAGTTCTCAAACGGTGTGACATCCTAATGGGCTGCAAGTTATATCTCGGTGCGCTTCAAACTTTTACAAACATCTTGGCCAGTGGCCTAGCATGTATAAAAAGTAAATAGATTACATATTCTCCATATAAAATTAGTGTACATTTAAACACAAAAGAGACGACCCTTAACAGGCAGCCTTACATGCTAGAAGGAGCAGTCAAAACGACCAATACTAAATTTAAGAGCAGCAAATGAAAAAATTTTGTGTTTAATGTACACTAATTTTATATGGAGAATATGTTGCCTATTGACTTTGTATACATGCTAGGCCACTAGCAATGAAATTTCTAAAAAAAAATTCGCTATCCTATATTTTACGTATATGAAATTCAAAGCTAGCCAGTTTCAAAAACAGCCGGATTTCTGAATTCCGGATGAGAGGTTCGGTACCAATATATATATATATATATATATATATATATATATATATATATATGAAGATTTGTTGTGTACCGTCGGAACAACGCGAGAAGGTACAAAGTATAGCACAAAAGAAAAAGTAAACAAAACAAAACTGCTGTTTTACCTTATCTCTCTATATAAAGCTGAAGTTGTCTGTGTATGGCAGGTTTGGTAGCCTTTAACTAACACTATTTCCTCCGAGACCCTGCGGCACAAGTTGACCAAAATTGAGAGTATGACAGAAGAAGGCTTGCTCTTCCTTCCGTAGAAGAAAAAATTTAAATCTGACCATGTTAACACCAAAAATTATTTACATAAAAAAGGTGCTTTTTTTCTATGAAAATCCCTATTTTTTACGATTTTTTCACTGCCGTGTCGCCATTTTTCGGTATATTTCAACCAGAAAAATGTTCACTTAAAGAGAATAACAAGCTACATAATGCAAAATTTTTACTTTTCAAAAATTCTAATTCTAAAGGGTCGAAACAAACCCGAGCAACGCCGGGCGATACTGCTAATATTTCTATATCTTGAGACTATATCCACTTCTTCAGGACATTTGGAAAAGCGAGGGATGGAAAAGTTCGTTGCTCAGACGTGTGGGAGAGGAAAGAGAAAGGGAGAGGGGGAAGAAAGGTGACATGTGCCAACTGGTGTTGCTATAGTAACCAGTCTGCGCTTGTTACCTTCCTATTCCTCCCTCTTCCTCTTTCATCCCCCACACATCTGAGCAATGACTTTTCCATCCGTCGTTTTTCGAAGGTGTCATAACCCTGAAATGAAGACATACAAGGTAGACCTGCATCTTTGTTTTCTTTTCTTTTCTTCTTGCATTGTTCCGGCATTACACAACAAATCTCTTAAAAGTAATACCACACAATGCTTCACCAGAACCATTCCATTTTTTTAATATACGTATGCTTGAATATCTTGAAAAACGTTATTCATAATTTTACTAATTACACGTGCAATTGATAAGACAAGGAAGTAATATTTCCAATCTAAAGCGCCGACCTACAAAACTAAAACCTATAGTTTACCACTAATGGAAAACAGTGAATGTCTAACTTCTTAATTTCTTAAAATTATAAATAACACAGTAGATCATTATACACACACAGATACATAGACACACACTCATACACACACATGCATTTATACACACATCGATCCATCCATACAGGCAGACAGAAAGACAGACAGCCAGACAGAACTAGATAAGATACAATCATAGACATATATACGTCAGAAAGATATTTTTGTCTAACATCTGTATTTATATATCTATACATCTGTCACGCAGCCTAAACCCATGTTTCGTTCGTTTTTGTAAAGTAATTTTGGCACATGATGCGTGTTTCTTTTTATGCGGTCTTGGTTTTCTTCGCACTAATAAATATAAATTTAATGGTATTAGATTTAACTAACTTGAAAGGAATTATTTCATTAATTTGCCACCAAGACCATCCAAATAGTCCATAGACAAATTAAAAAGTATTACAAAACGTTGGAATACGGAAAAAAAGACGAGATAAAAGAAATTGTGCGTATTAAAGACATTTTACATTATATTAGAGCATGCTGAACATATTTTGTATATGACAGAAAGTAATCACAAAATAATTAAATAAAATTGTAAAACACAGATAGAATTTTAAGAAAATAGGGCAGCCGACCCATACACGGATGATGATCCTCTATCTGGGTCAGCCCACGGCTCCCACAATTCTGATTCCCCACCCCGCCACCGCCATCTCTTTTCTAAACGTATAGCCCACATAATTGTTCTTTTCAAAAGTGCTAATGGGTACTTTTGATGTCAGAGTGGCTAAGAAATAATTCACATCCAGTTAATAGTCTAAGTAAATTTCTTCGTGACATTGTTCGTCGTTTTCTCCCTCAATGTGCTGCCTTTCTCATTCTTCAACTAGTTGGAGCCTATTCACTCACCTGCTTGTATTGAATTTGTCTCGAAATGGCCTCATCTATGCTGTTAGTCAATTGTTCGTTTTTTGTGCATAGATCTGTGAATTTCCAAACAATGTTAGGGAAGATGGGCTCCTCCTGACACTTCTTACTTGAAATCTATAAGTGGCTATTCTCTTTTTTCCTCGAAGAGTGCTCCCCCCACCACCTCTTGCTTGCTTTGTCTGATGTCTCCAAAGTCTTCTATTCATGCTCATTTTCCATCTCTTTCTAATCGCAAGATGATAAGGACAGAAGTCATACCGATAGTTACGAGAAGCGGCCCTCAGTCAGTTCCTGGAAACGAGGACAAGGCGATCTCTTCCAATATTTCCAGAAAGTCACTTTTCGATAATTTAATCAAAATCTCAAGTGCCGACCTACAAAACTAAAAAGTATAATTTACTTTTAACGATAGGCAGTGTCCGAAATCTTAATATCAAAGATAACATTTGAGATCATATTTATTTATTATTTATTTATTTATTTATTTATTTATTTATTTATTTAACTATTTATTTATTTTATTAGAGTTCTGTTTGCAATCATAACGAATATAAAACTGACTCGGCACGTAAATGCTCTATTTCAATATCTCCTTTCGAATATATCTATTAATTACTACATGTCAGGTTAGGAAAGCTCTTGAAACACTCACCAGAATTTTCCCAGCAATCCATACACTTTAACGGTAAATTTAAGATCTATTCTAACTTCAAATGAGCATCCATCTCAGTAACTGTAAACAAATTACACGTCATTTTCTACTTATATCTAAACTATTACTGCCATTCCCCACTACCACACACACTCTC
Organism: Octopus sinensis; assembly: GCF_006345805.1. NCBI lineage: Eukaryota > Metazoa > Mollusca > Cephalopoda > Octopoda > Octopodidae > Octopus > Octopus sinensis. Next base: position 65,071,129 of record NC_043000.1, on the reverse strand, counting down.
TACTTATTTCTCTCTATCTTACACACCACACACACACACACACACACACACACACACACACACACACACACACTTGTCTCTCCTTGATCTTATCTCCTCCACAACAAACCGTGAAGAAGTATTTTAGCACTCAGAAAGACTTTAGATTGTTTAATAAGATACGAAATTAAAAGTTTTCTACTGAATTGTCGACTCTTTATCCCCCCCCCCTGTCAGTGTGTGCGTGCGTGCGTATGTGTGGTATGTGTACAGACGTTCTGGTATCTCAGCCGGTTTGAAATATTATCCAATTTCCTTTTTATTTTTTATGATTTTTATCCTGGTTTGATTGAAAGACAAATGGTTGATTAGCTTCTCTAGCGCGTTATGAAACATCTAGAGCAGCAAGTCAACTAGGATTTGAAACTAACCCCCTCTGCTTCACTCACACGGGAAACTGTTCCTACAACAGATAAAGCCAAGTAGATGACATTTGAAGGCTCAATTAACTACAAGGAAAACCAGTTGGTGATAGGAAACCTAGGAAATCTTTTGAGTTCTCTAAATTCTGACCTGTTCGTTTTTTATTATTGTTAAAATTAAGTCTTATACAACTCACGTTTTCCATAAGAAAGGGGAAAAGCTGCAGAACTTGGACGATTCAACACGCTTCAAAGACATCTCATCAAAGCTGACAAAAGTAGCTGATGAGGTACTCCCTCACTTCCACTTCTATTTTTGTGAGCTAGCAGAATCTTTAGGACTCCGGACAAAAATGCTTAACAGCATTTCGTCCATCTTTATGTTCTCAGTTCAAATTTCACCGAGGTCGATTTCGCCTTTCATCGTTTCGAGATCGATAAAATAAGCACCAGATGAGCACTGGGGTTGATGTAATCGACTAGCACCCCTGTCTCACAAAATTTCAGGCTTTGTGCCTATAGTAGAAGGGCTATTTCACATTTTCTCAACAAAGATATGATAGTCAAAAACAAGCGCTGGATTTTTACAACCAAACTCAATCCGTCTTTTTACTCACGCACACACAAACTCACTCCCATACTGCTCCTCTGTGAATATTCAAATGTTTTTGCTGTGCACACCTTTGTATTGTAAATATGATCTTTCGGATTAAGTAACACTGATATTTTTCATTGTGTCATAAACGAACAATTCGATGTGTCATATATAATTGCTGACGCCAACAATATATTTTTCTTATGATTTAATTAACTGAGTAAATTTATTCTTTAGTCAGCGTACATTAATCGTACTTTGACATTGAATCATTATAATATTATTCAGTTTGTTCCTCCGTTCCTGACAGTCTCATCCGTGTGTTACATTTAGGTCATCAAGTGAGGTTATAGCCTGAATGTAGAAATATATAAAGAAAAGGGGGAGAAAGGAAGAGAGGGTAACAAAGAAAGAAACGAAACGGGAATAGTAGAATCAGTGAAAAAATAGAAAGGGAAAACACGAAAGAGACACACAGAGAGAAAAATATGTGTGTGTGTGTGTGTGTGTGTGTGTGTGTGTGTGTGTGTGTGTGTGTGTGTGTGTGTGTGTGTGTTGTGTGTGTGTGTGTGCGTGTGTGTGTGTACTATTAGAGGGAGAGAGTCAGGAGGATAGAGGTCTCTATTATTCTGCATTTGTGTGTAAAAAAAACGCTGGCACAATCGAAATGTTTAACATATAAAACAATATTATGAAGAGCAATAAATTTACGCTTTAAAAGATATATCGGTAAACAGTTGAATTAAAGTGAAATAACCTTGGCTAACAAATAGCTGTGGAAGTTATTGTTTTATCTTTTACGTATTCCAGACCAAACCCGTGGCTATGTTGGGGCACCGCCACAATTCCCTTTTTTTTTTCTTTTCAGGTTTAAATTCTCGGTATTATGAAAGTAAACATACACACATCGGCAGAAGGGAAAGTAGACATGATAATTACCCGGACAGACAGACAGACAGACAGACAGACAGACAGACAGACAGACAGACAGACAGACAGGCAGACAGGCAGACAGACTGGCAGACAAGCAGGCAGGCAGGCAGGTAGGCAGGTAGGTAGGTAGGTAGGTAGGTAGGTAAGTAGGTAGGTAGGTAGGTAGATGAGTCTACCGATATATCAAGTCATGCAAATAGAAAGATATATTAATTGATATACAAATAGATATGTTGCTGACATAAAGTGAAATGAAAAGAAATGAAAATAATCTCAATTGGTAAATAACTTTTATTGGGCCTTGGTGGTGGTTGGACAGCGAAGGTGTAGTTTGTTTATATATTTTTAGTTTTTAAAGTTCCTTCACTTAACACATGCGCTTTGGTGCAATTAATTCTCTGATGCTCAATCGAAACATTTCTTTGTAAAATATGGGCAACGATAGACGACATGAGCTTAAAGGAGAATAAATGAAAGCGGTTATTTTTCAGAAAAAGAAATAATTAGAAGCAAGCATGTACTATATGTAAGATGTGTCTGCCTCTACAATAATTGCATTGGATCCACTTCAATAACACGTAACAAGAAGAAATACGCTTCCTAATAACCTCACATCAAACTGACTCCAAATGTTTCCAGTTTTCCTTTAATTTCAGAACTGTAAGGCTGCCTTACTCTATGACAGTAAATAAGGCACAAGAACAAACATTTAACAAAATTGGAATATGTTTACCACCTCCTGTGTTCAGCCATAAGCAATTATATGTGGCATTTTCTAGGGCCAGAAAATTATCTGATGTGGTTGTAAGAGTAGTTGAGACCAACGGACAAGACAAACAAGAAGGTAAAATTCTTAAAAACTTTCTAAATAAAAATTTTTTAAATGCTGAGAGAGTAAATCTAGTATTTTATTTATCTCATGTATATGTATGTCATTCGTATTACATTCAGTTCATACAGTTTGTTAAGTATTTTCTATGATCACATACAATGCCTATTTCAGACACATTTAAATTGGTTTTGTATTTTTGTTTTTGTATGTATGTCACATAGACTTCGTACAGGCCTGTTTGTAATGTAGATTGTTTGTATCTTATTCAGTAAGTGCCTGTTCTTTTTATATACATATAATAATCATATAAACTATCGTTTGTATTTATTCATTTACTTTATAACTATGTAATAAAGACCGTAAATAATAAACATTTACTAAATATATATGAATAAGTTTTATCTAATTCATCTTTTATTTCCTTAAACTATAAAGTACATCATATTTGTCATACGTATTCATTTCAGTTATGTTTAAAAGCAGTTTTCATTAGATGGCAAGATATCAAAAGAACGTTTTGAAAGACGTTACGTAATGTTTTCAAGTGTGTTGACCGTGGAATTTACATGGGTGCTACTAGTATAAAATAATTTTGATATATTTTTGTAATGCTAAAAAGTGTGCATTTACGGGAAAATTCCTAAATAAAACTTGACGGGAACAGGGTAAAACATGGTCACTGATTTGAAAAGTTCTCTCTTGCACATAGAGGTAAGTCGGATATTAAAGACCATTTGCAATCTCAAAAGAGCAAAGCGAGTGTTATTGCTTGTTGATTACGGTAATATAGTTTGTTTGTTTTTTTCAGAAAAAAGTTAAGGAAAATGTGATCCGAAGTTTCTTATTCCTACCAAAGAAGCTACTTTTGCTTTTTATGGCTTGGGTTTTCTAAGTTATCCGTTGGTTTTTTAAAATTAGTCACATAACTTTTTGAGCTAAATTTTCGTCTCAACTCGGATAAAATGAGAAGCCATTATTTTGAAAGCAATTGTATGGATGACTAAATTTAAACTTGCTAAAGGCGTTGGGAGGACAATTTTTAAAGATGCTTCGAAAGAAAAAGTTCCTCCGTTTTTACAGTTGTATTCGCCAGCCTCTTTGCCTCCTCCGCTATCCTAAACTG